>NW_028186516.1:165885-404795 GCF_003343005.1 Rhea americana | reverse complement strand
CCCTCCGCCCGGGACAGGCCCTAACGGCCTCTCACCGCCCCCGACAGGCCCCGTCGCGGCTACCTGGCGAGGTTGACGCCCATGGCGATGTTGCGGTCGCAGCGGTAGGTGTCGAAGCCTTCGGAGCGCAGCGTGAGCTGCACCAGGGAGACGTGCGAGGAGTCCATGCTCTGCAGGCTGATGCCGCCCGAGCCCAGGTCCCAGCAGGCCTCGGTGATGAGGTCCTTGAGGGCCTCCAGCACCCGCTTGAGCACCGAGCCCTGCACCAGCCGCGCCTCGAACATCCTCGCAGCGGCAACGACCCGCAAAGCGCGCGCAACCAACCACCAAGGAAGCGGCCGCCAACAGCCGCAGCCCGCCAAACGCCGCCTTTATACGCTGCCCCGCCCCGCCCGCCGCCCCGGCGGCGCCAATCGCCACGCGCGCTCCCTCCAGCGACGCCCAATCCCCGCTCACCTCACAGGCTGGCCCTCTCCCCTCCCCGCTCCTCGGCCAATCCGCACGCCGCTCCTCCCCTTAGTCCCGCCCGCTGCCCCGGCGAGAGCCAATCAGCGCGCGCGTTACACACGCACAAAGACCACGAGGCGCCAGGTTCCGTCAGCGGGCAGCGGTCGCCGGTGCGGCCTAGGGGCACCCCGGCGCCACGACGCCCGGCTGAGGGACCCCGCATCCCTCCGGTCGGATAACGGCCTGCGCGTGGAGCCGGTGGCACACGCGCTCGYTCCCCCGGCGCGGCCTGCCCGCCGCGGGCCTGTCAGTAGGGGACAGCTCCTCGGGTCGGAAGCGCCGTCCTCAGTGAAAGCCAGGGCACGGCTCCGCTTCCTGCGCGCGTCGTTTTCTCTCCCCGCTGCTCTGCTCGAGCGGCAGAAGCGACAGGGCGGCGGCCCGGCGCGCCTACGCGCTTCGCAGCCACCCATCATGGCGGCGCGCGGCGGAGTGGCGCGCTCATCCGGGTACACCTGGGCGGGGCCGGAAGGCGGGGAGGAAGGGGGTGGGGCGGGGAGGGCGGTGGAGCCACGCCCCCTCCCGGGCCGTCCCGCGGCGGCGATTGGCTGAGCGCGCCCTGCCCTCGCCCGCCCCCTGGCGGCCGCGGCGCGGCGCAGCAGGAGCAGCGGCGGCGGCGGGCGCGGCGCGGCGCGGAGCGGAGCGGGGCCGGCATGAGCGAGCTGCGGCAGCGGCCGGGCCGCGAGCCCGGCGCGGCGCCGCCGGAGCCCGAGGAGAAGGTGGGGGCTGCGGGCCGGGCGGCGGGGAGGCTGGAGCGGGAGGGCAGCGGGGCCTGGGCCGCGCCGATCGCTGCGGGGCTGCGTGTGCGCGGCGGAGCCTTCCTCCCCCCACCACCCTCCTCCTCCTCCTCGGGCCGCGCACGCTGCGCTTCGCCCCGCGCAGCTGCGGCGGGTTTTAGCGGAGGAACCTCGAGGCATCGCAGTATTTCGGGGTCCGAAAATACCTCCCGGGCGGTTGTAACGCTCGCGTTTCGGCTGCGGGTAGCGCGGCAGGGACGACGCGGCGCCGGGCTGCCCGCGGCGCCTCCTGGGCTCCGGTTCGCCGCGCTGCTCTGTCCCGCTGCGGCCCCAGGGCGGAAGGGAACGCGAAGAATAAGCTGTCAAGGAAATTAAAAAAAAAAAAACAAACCCAAACAAAAGTCTCTTTGTGCAAACAACAGTCATAGGGCCACAGAAAGCAAAACGCTGGAGGGAAAAGTACTTCTTCGCCGTGGTCGTGTTTAACGCACGTCTTGTGCGGCCACCCCGCGCTCGTCCGCCCGCCCGCCCTTCGCTGCCCTTTGGTGGCATCGCATTGATGCTCCCCCTTCCAGCGCGTAGAGCGCGCTGTTCAGGTGGGCGTGAAATAACCATTCAGAAATCTCTTTTGCAATGCAAATATCGCATTTAATGCTGCTCGGGATGCCTGTCTAACACCTGCTAGGAGCTCTCCTGGCGCCCATGAGTAGTGTTTAATGTTCGATACAATTAGAGCTGAAACGGGGGTGGCACGTGCTGACGGTGCCAGGAATAGGTTACCTTGATGTAGATTTAAAGTTTCTGCCTTTTTTGTAGCTGACGTGAAGCTGTTTGACCTGCGGAGTCGCTGACCTCGAGCGAAACAGCAGTAGGAACGCTCTTTGTTGTCGTTGTTTTGCTGTGCATAGAGCGAAACTGTTATCCTCTAGATAATTGTATCTGCCTCGGTTGGAATTTATTTTGCAGCAGAAAAACTTAAGGGACTTCTAGAATTCCAGAACTTTTGTGGGAGTTGGAACGYGTCCCTCAGGAGCCTGGAAGCGCTCGTATTGCTTAACGGGTATGCAAACAAACTCCCTCGGCCAAGCTGCGATCTTGCTTTAGCTCCTTGTGATGTGTTGCTAAAGAAGGTCAGAGGGCCGCTATTTTGAGTGCAATCTTGTTATCTCCAGGCAAGTATGCTTTTTTACACATAATGAGCCTTCTAAAGGGCCCCTCCAGTTTTACCTTTGAGTCGACATGACTTGAAGTGTCCTTGCTAGAGAGCTGGAGCATTTATGTTGTACCGCTCGTCGTGAAGTGGCTCAAATGAAACGCAACAGCAAAAAATAAAAAGATCCGTTGCCACCGGTGAAGAACAGCTCCTCTGGGTGCCGAACGTGACGTCTGTTAGCAGTAGAGCGCTTCGCCGCTCACTTAGCCTCGCCAAGAAAAATAATTTAGCAGTTGGTATTGCATTCTACAGGAACAGTTGTGTCTTTCGGTGTATTAAAGGAGACAAGTGAAAATGAGCTGTAAACCTCGGGGCTGTTTTTAAGATCGGACCCGGAAAGTCGTAAGCTGGTTGCTTTGTACTTGTTTCCACTTTGCTCTGTTTTGACAGTGGAAAGAGAGAGGCTGGTTTCACTTTCTGGTCCTCCAACCCTCGCTCGATATCAGAGCTTTGACGTTTTCCTCTCCGTTGGCGCAAGGCAGCGTTCGTAGCTGAAACTGCGCTCGTTCAACTGTGCGAGAATGCTTTGAGCCTGATTTTTGTCAAACTGTYGTGCAGCATGATCTTTTCCTCAAAAAGGCACTGGGCTTTTTACTTCAGTAAAGTGAATGCAGTCAGATCTCTCCAGTTCAGAGCCAGGGAAACTGGTATTGGGGTTGTTTGTGCTTGGTGCSTGTTGTCTTAGCCCAAAGGACTTAAATGCTAATAGCTGTTACTGCTAGTGTGTACTGGATGATGGAAACMAATTCTAGTCCCTTCACAATGTGTCCAGAAGTCCTGAACGCTTCTGCGGTTTCATGGGATTTTAATACCATTTTTCAGTAATGGTTTGTGCTGCCCGTGAGCCGACGGCGAGGGCAGACGGTTCCTTCCTTTTCTTCTTCCTCCTTTTGCTAGGACGTTGCACGAGCTTCGAAATCCAGAGGGTTCCTCGGACGCCTCCCGGACTGGCCTCGTGGAAGGGGGAGGAGGGCAAGTCTATTTAGAGGCAGGCTTATCTGGGCTGCAGATCGCGCCGGCGTGTCACTTGTGGCTTTGTTTACCCGCTTCTTCGTCACGGGCAGTCAGCGTCTCGTCTCGGTGGAAGACGCTGTCCCGTTCGGAGAGGCCGCCGCCGCTGCGAGGGCGGGTGGAAGCGGGCCGGGCAGCGGCTCTGCTCTCGCGCATCCTTGCGCCGGTGAATTTTTCCACCCTGCCGCATTCGGCACCTCGCTGCCGCCGCCGAGGTTACTCGTTTCTTACGGGGAAGGGGGTGACCGTGCTTGCAAGGAGTGCTGCTTACTTGATACAAGGCCTTCAAGAGTAGCGTTTCTGGCATTTGGTGTTGAAGGGTGAAAGAGCTTTCCACACTGAAGAAGGGGTTTGATGAAGACGCCTCTTGTTTTCTCCAGCCCAGCCTTGCAGTAGACTGGCTGAATTTATCTGGCTACATCTGTGTTGCGTTTTTATAGAAAACAACAACAACAAGCTAGAGTCTGCTCTAGCTTCCAAACCTCGTGATTCTTGCGCTTCCAGGCATTTTGCAAGGTTTTCCTAGTGATGAAAAGGGCTCTGAAGATGCCYTTTTCTATGTGAACGCTAGTGCTGACCGCTGCCCTTCGGGTCTGCTGGGGAGGGCGAAGGGCTGGTGGGAAAGGTTGCCTGGCACGTGCTGAAACGAAGAACGGAGGAGCTGGGGCTTTGCTATTTGGCCTGCGAGAGAGCGCGGGATGTTAGTGATCTCAGGTCTGATGTGAGAATACATTTCAGTCTTCCATGCTGTTTAATACCCTGCTTTATGGGGGGCTGCCGGGTTATCCGTCACTGTTAATAGTGGCGAGGAGAGGTTGGGCTGATGGCACTTCTGATGGAGCTCGCTATAGCCGGCGGTCGACGTTAACGCTTGCCCTGGCTTCTGGCCTGCCCTGGAGCTGATGGAAGAGGGACGGGCTGCTTGTGATCTCCTTCAGGAGGAGATTCCTTTCCGCAACGTGCCCACGCTCTCCTTCGAGCTGCTTGTTTCTTCGCTCGCGTGCGGTGACGCCGGAGGCGTTTGATCCCAGGGAGGTGCTGGCGATTTAAGGACCGGCTGAGCTGGAGTTGCCCCGACCCTTCCAGGACCGCGAGGACGTCCTGCCGCTCCGCGCAGAGGCGTGYGCGAGCCGAGACCGGACGCTCTCCAAGCGCGCGTTGCTTTTCTGACRTCCAGATGGAGAAGCCTGGGCAGAATCCCGCCCGCCGCCTCTCCGGGAGGGGAGAGCCTCCYGCAGACGCCGATGCCCGGAGGTACCGAGGAGCTTCGCTCTCCTGTTACTGTAAATGCTTCTCTGTCTCTGCAGGGACAGCAAAGTCTGCCAGCTCGGTAAGTGCCCCGGTAGCAAGGAGATGCCGGTTAGATCCAGGAGAACCTAGTGCTAGAGCCTATTTCCCGAATATTTCCATTCTAGAGAGAGACGCAGGTTCCTTCCTTAGCAGTAGGAAATCCTGGGGGAATGCCAGAACCGGCAACCTATTTTTGTGCTCTTTTGTATACAGTAGCTTCTGTAAAGGACTTGGAGCCGAGAGCATTTACCCTCCAGATTTCCTGGAATAAACAAAGCGCGGAGCGGACGGTGAGTTGGGGGCCGGGTAGAGGAAGAGCCGCGGCCCCGCGAGTCGCGGCGCTGCGTGACTTGGCGCGGGTCACGTCTGCTGACGCGCGGGCTCGGGTTGTTTCGTCAGGCTGGTGGTCTGCTAACCGCAGACCGTGCGCGCCGCCGGTCGGACCCCGCTGGCGGGCCGAGCTCGCTCGCGCTCCCAGCCAAGCGGCACGGCTCGGCTCGGCTCGGCTCGGCTTTTTCCATTCCTGCAGCCGCTGTGCAACTGCTTGTGCTTTTTGCGGTGTTATCTGCTACTGGCCTCCACTTACAGGCATGCCCCAATTTCTGTGCGTGCTTTGAACTGGAATATGTTTGGGGGGAGGATGGGGGAGGGAGTTCCTTATCGACGGATGCGAAAACTGACCTTCATCGTCGTTTTTGGAGACAATAAACCGAGCAGGCGCCCCTAGATGCCACCTTGCTTGATGGAGGGACATGAGGAGCTTGGATTGGATTGCTTGGTTGTCTCCTGAGCCTGTTTTGGGATGGAAGAGGGTTAGAGGAATAATTTCCCCACCAGAGACGTTTGGGTGATTTCCTCTGCATGTGCCTATGAACCAAGGTACTTTGTGCCCGCTTCCAAACAGCCGATGCTTTTCYGTGACCGTAGCACGAACCGAGTCCCAGTTGTTCCAGCTATCAGCTTTACTGCCTCGAAAGACAACGTTATGTTTCTCTTTAGCAGTGTATTAGCATTTTCCATCGCTGCTTTTTGTTAAAATCTGTCAGAAAATCCAAACAAAATGAGGCCTTGCTTCAAAAAAGGTGCACAAATAATGGGATTTGTTGAACGAATGTAATCTAGCAGCCTTGAATGCTTAACTCTATCTCTGTATTGGGCGGAAAATTTTTGGCTGGGAGATAGCTGACTTGTTTCTATGGCAACGGAGATCATGTCATGGATATTGGGCAAAACCCAGAGACGGCCGTTTGATCTGTAAGCAYGCGTTTCACACCGCTTGCTCGCGTTGTTTAGAGAAACGTAAGACAACCCGTTCTTCCATTAACTTCTTTTAGGGGACAAAATATTTATTTGCAAATGTTGCTTAGGTGTGCAGATTTTACAGATCCAACAAGCAAGTAGGTATCTGGGTTTTTTCCTCTGTCTCTTTTGGTTCAGCGATCAGGAGAAACCACCCTGGAGGAGACCTGTGGGTTTTATTCTTTCTTTCCATCATTGCTAACGTGGAAGCGAGYGAGCGAAGGCAAAACGTACATTGCCATCTCGATTTTATTCTTGTATTAATTATCCCCTTGACTCCTTAAAAGGCCCTGGGCGTTAAGATGAAAGGTTGGAGATGGCGCGCTGGGCAGGCAGATTTGTGCAGAAAGAGCCCTTAAATGTAGTAAGTCCGTGTTGATAGCAAAAGCCACTAAAAGATGCGGCGTCGGCTTGTGCTTTAATAGAGTTAATGTGTTAATGTAATCCAGAGAGCTTGAGCGGTGAAAAGCCTCGCTGAAAGGTTTGGTTTGTCCGTGCAGCGTCTAGTTCAGCTAGAGCCTGGCCCAGGACTGAAGCTTTTACGCGCCGGCGTTGTGTTGTGCTCGGTGCCGCTTCGGAGTCGTAAAAAGGTTAAAAAGCGTGGCAAGGCGTATGCGAGCCCGTGGCTACGTGGCTTCAATTTTAGGAGGAGCTCCTGTTAYGGAAACGGAGGCTTTGCAAAGGTAGCCACGGATGCTTGTGTGCTCCTGGGCTTTTATGGCTGCATTTGTTAAATGCACAGAAGAGGCTCGTTGCAATTTGAAGGAAGGATTACGGCTGGGAAGGGAGGCAAATCACGATTTCTTGGTTAACATGCTGTAAGTTGGATATATTTATCCTCTCTTGTTTGCGTAGTCCGTCGCAGTGAAGACTGTTAGGTGATGGTTTGGGGTTTTGCTTATTTTAGATGAAGCTTGAAGCCCATTGCAGCCACTTAGCGGGAGGTGATTATCGCTCTGAATAATTCATGGCCTCGGTAGAAATGCTGGGATTAAGGCTTTGTAGAGAATTCTTCCTGATGGACATCCAAAGATATAACGATATAGCCCAGATCACAGACAGAGACTGCCGGGAGCCTGGGATCCCGGTTGGGGTCCCAGTTTTCTACTTCCAATCTCAAGATCACGTCTCCCCTTGAAGGTGGAAAAGAAAAGGTYGGAGTTGCCCTGAGGTCCCGTTTGCAGAGTGAGCAATTCTGATAAGTAAGGGGTCCATGGGCAGCGTGTCGAGAYGCTCGTCTTCTAAATGTGTCTTCTAAAACCTGAAATGCCAAACTCCATCTTCTAAATTGCGTTTTTCAGACAACCGAAACGCTTGAAAGCGGTATTGATGTGCTTCCAGGTTTCTGCAGTTCTGGCTTCTTCATGGCTTGCTCGTAATGTGCGTTTAAAGCAAATCCRTCGACCCTAAATCGTCAATGACCGACTGCCGTCTGCTGCGCCCCGAAAAGCGGCGGTTGCGCTGGCATCCCTGGACGCGCTGTTTGCTGCCGGTGGCTGGACGTAGCCGCAGAGATGAGATGAGATGGAGACGGAAACACGCGGGAGGCTGTCGCCATGGCAATGCCGCAGCTGGATTAAGTAGACCAAACCGGAGCGCATCGTGCTCAGGCTTAAACGAGCTATTTAGCACCTCGCTCAGCTGCTTTAACTGGTGGTTTGTAGGCTGATGGTTGTAATTTGCATAAAAGGAATAAAAATAGTGTCAATTACTGAGTGTTCTTCAGAGCCTGTATCCAGCACCGTGTCCTGTATAATCCCGACAGCCTGCGTTAGGGAGCAACCTAAGTAGGGAGAAAAGCTCATCTACGATACTGAGTTGTTTTCAAAACGAAGACGTTAAAATGTACGTTATCCATCAGTTCGACTGAAGGTGATTTTTTCCATCAAGGAAAATGTTTTCTTCCAGCTGCAGTCAGGCTTACGTGGCACGAGCCGGGGACGGCGTGGGGAGTGACGGGACGCGGGTGCCTCTGCGCTGGCCCCTCTTCCTGGAGACCAAAACGCTGCGCGTGGCGAGGCGTCGGGGCTTGGCGTCGCCCTGAACTCAGCGGACCGGCTTGATGATGATGATGATGATGATGATGATGGTTTACGTCGGCCTAGCTGCAGCGCCAGGGCTAGCGCAGGGAACGGCGGCTGGGTATGGGAGGGACCTGGGCGGCCCGTTTCAGCAGCGGCCGGCTTGGCTCGGTTGCAGCATCACATTCCTCTGCCGCTTTTGGAGCTGTGCAGTTGCTTTATGCTTTCTTTTTTTTTTCTTGTTTTTTTCTCAGCCTGGATTGGGATGGAGAAGACATTAGGGCCCTTTCCCTCTCTTTTGGTCTCCGAGGCTTTGTGAAACTTCTGATCCTCTGGGCTACAGGCAAGGAACAATTTGCCTGCTTTGMCCTTAGCCCTGAAACGTCAGTGCTTTCCCAAACGGCCCAGCTGGGGGATAAAACGCGGGGATGCGGGCTTGGATCCGCGGTCTCGTTTCCACGTTCACGCCTCCTGCTGCGTGGCTAGCGAGCCTTGGGCTTGCACGAGGTGATGGGTTTTTGGATTGCATGAAAAATTGCACGTGAGGTTTTTGGTTTCGGCCTCAACGGACGGACGATGGCTGTTGCCCTTCTCTCCCCTACGTACCCGAGTGCGTGTGCCCGGTGCGATGCCAGGCACTTCGCTCGGCCCCGGAAATGATCCTCCGACAACACCGCCGTATTTTTAGCTGCCTCCATCTGACAGCATCTCGTCCTTGTCTGTTTTAAGCACCTGGCCTGCAGCCACGGATACCTTACGGCTCGGCGGTGATTATCTGCTCCTGCCTGGAGTAAGGGAGCTGCTCGAGCCTTGCTGCTCTAGTGAACCGCGGATGCCCGTCGGCGCGGTGTGCCGAGCCGGCGCCTCTGGCGCTCTCTGGGCACGGGGCAGCGCTGTCCGGGGAGCCCCGAGCGATGGACTCGCTTTGTTTGCAGCAGGTTGTCGGCTTGGCTCCCTCCCTGCCCTTCCTGCAAACATGTTCCCTTTTCCGGGAATTTTAAAATAGCGCATGATCGAACGCCGCGGGCTGCGCGTGCCCGGCGCTCCCCGGGGGGGGGGGAGTTTTCCTTCCTCATCTCGAGAGCTGGCAAGGAGCGGGATGACGCTCTGCTGATAAAACCATAGACAAAATGGAGAAATTTGGACCTGTCCCATCTTGCAGAGCTGGACTGGAGGAAGAACTGCCACTGCAGAGAGCGAGGGACTGACGGAGAGTCGGGAGGCAGGTTTAAGCCCCTTTCCACCCCGGCCCTGTTGCACAGCCGTGAGTGACCTCGCGTGTATTTATTTAGGCGGCCCCCTAAATGCAGGACTTTGCTCGGGGCTGAGCGCTGGAGCAGTGCAAGGGGCAGGGAGAGCGCGTGCTCTCTCCAGCACGCCGGGTTTCCTCCGCGGCCCGGCCTGAGCGGTGGCTGGCCCCGAGCGATAAGCCGTGCTCTTCCTCTTCAGCTTTCCGAGCGTGGCCTCGGTGTTATTTTTAGTGCCTACGTGTAAAGCTAGTGCTTGACAAGTCTGCCCGGGAAACTTGAGCCTGTCTGCTTGGAGGCCTTTGGTTCTGCCTACCGCGGGCCGCGCGGCGTACGCGGAGAGCTGCCTGGGGACGGGGAGACCGTGCAAAAATTCCTGCTAACGTCCCTGTGCCCCTTAAACACTTGGAGATACTTTTGGATCTTTAGCTTCTCGGAGGGGTCGGGTCCTTTTCCGTAGGCGCTGCTGAGACGGCCAGGGCGGCGAAGCCCGTTCTGCTCGTCACCTGAAACACCTGGTGTTATTTTTTTTGCGAGCGTAACGCCATGTAATCTCCGGACAATTTTGTCGTCGTCTTTGTCCCGTTCAGCCAGAGGCAGGGTGGCGGTTGGCGTTGCGTCTGCGGGGCTGATCTGGGTTTCGTTAACGAGTCCTMGCGCTGGGGCTAGCAGAGCTCTGCGTCTCTCTTTCACTTGCAGGAGTCAGAGTCCGAGAACAAGCTAGATGGAGAGACGGCGTCTGACAGCGAAAGCAAATCTGAATTTGGAGGATCGCCTCCGGTGCCGACATCCGATGACACTCCAGAGGTCCTGAACAGAGCTCTCTCCAACCTGTCCTCAAGGTAGCACGGAGCACGTCCTCCACTGCTGCTGGCGGCAGGTCCCGCGGCGCTGGCTGCGGCTCCCCGAGCCCCGACGGCGTCTTGCCGCCCGCGGGAGGCTGCGACAGCTGCCCTCGGCGGCGCAGCGCTCTCCCTCCCTGCCGGGCGAGCACTAAGGTGGCCGCGAGGCCCCGGGAAGGAGAAGCTGATACCAAAGCCGGGGGGAGAGCGAAGGGCGGCGTGCCCGGCCGCAGAGGAGCGCTGCGAGGCCGCTGCCTCCTCGCCGTTTCTGGCCTGCGGTGTTGCCTGGAAGGTGTGCAGAGGAGAGAGCAGAGCTGCTCTCCTGCTGCCCTTGTTTTGGTTCTCTCTAACTTCTTTCCTCTCTGTGGCCTAGATGGAAGAACTGGTGGGTAAGAGGCATCCTCACGCTGGCAATGATCACCTTCTTCTTCATCATCATCTACTTGGGACCCATGGTCTTAATGATGATAGTAAGTGCTTCAGAGAGATGCCCTAATGTTGGCAGTGGCGGGGGGATGGCTGCTGGGACCATCACTGGTGCAGGAAGTTCAGAGCCTTGTAGCCAGCTAAAGTATCTTTTGCTATGCACATTCCTGTCTTTTATCTCCACGAGGAGAGAAGTGTTTAACCWGCACGTGTTACAGCTTCCTGATGTCCGTTTGTGCAGGTGATGTGCGTCCAGATCAAATGTTTYCACGAGATTATCACTATCGGCTATAACGTGTATCACTCGTATGACCTCCCCTGGTTCAGGACACTCAGTTGGTGAGTCGGGTGACTGCTTCTCTCTCCGTTCTTGAGTGCAGTGATGTATTTCATCTCATTGTGGAGGAGAGGCAGGAAGGGGATCATCTAGCAACCTCCAAACCACAGTGATAGGATTGCTGGGAATTGTCCAGTTTCGTGTGTTAGCAGGTCTTGTAAGGAAAACGTCCMCACAAATCCAGATAGACTAAAAATCTTGATAGAGCCTGTAATGATAACGTTTGTCCCACTGTTAATGGAGTGCTGAGATTTGCATCCCGTGATCCGGGCAAGGGACGGCGCGGATGGCCGTCACCGCGGAGAGACGGACGCGGTTGCTCGCTTGGCGTGGGAGGCTTATTGCAGGTGGTTGTGCAACGCTGCCGAACGCTGGGGCATAGTTGGGCTGAGCAGTTCTGAATGCCAGACAGGGCAAGGCTGTGGCAGGGGAGGAGCGGCGCTTTTGGGATGCGCAAGCTCCCGGAGGCCTGTTGAGGAGTGCCATCTAAAGGCAGAAAGTCCTTGTGCATCAAAAGGCCCAAACCAATCCCAAACAAGGTAGGAGCCACTGAGAAATGGCACTGGGTGGTGCAACTGCTAGTTTAAATGAAGGTGTCATTTCTAACCTGGAGGAAACGAAGTTTTGGCTGTCAYTTTCAGGAAGGCTGTTCACAGTGTATCAGAGCAGTATAAACACCTTGGGATCAGCCACTTTCTCTGATTCTCCAGGAAACCTTTTGAGTTCGTGCTAACAGGCACGTGCATCCATCCACAGGTACTTCCTGCTCTGCGTGAACTACTTTTTCTATGGCGAGACTGTAACAGATTATTTCTTCACCCTGGTGCAGAGAGAGGAGCCCTTGCGAATTCTCAGCAAATACCACCGCTTCATTTCTTTTGCCCTGTACTTAACAGGTAAAGACCATGTTTTCTGCTGGTTAAATTTTACTGGGCTGGAGGCAGGAAATCTCCTTGAGCTCTTGAAGTGCTGTTCTCACAAGTTTTATATCTGATGCAATATCCGTAACATATCCAGTTGACATTGTGAAAGCAAGTTCATAGAAAAACAACAACAAAAAAAACTAATTGGAAAAAAAAAACCCTAATTTGGCTAGGGACAATCAGGCTCGGTTTGCTGTCTGCAAATACAATAGGAAATTGTATTTTGTGACTCCCAGAACAGTGCATTTCCCCACTTCGTGTTGCTGCTTTACTCAAAATAAAAACCCTGTGGAGCTGTGCACTGTGCACTGTCGTGGGAAAATAAAGGCCTTTCTTTCTGTTGAAGGTATGTTCCTACCCGTTCATTTTTCTTCTATTTCCCACCAGGTTTCTGCATGTTTGTCTTGAGCCTGGTGAAGAAACACTATCGCCTCCAGTTCTACATGGTAAGGTTAAACACAGGGGCTGGCTGCCCCCGGTTGGAGGCAGAAGAATGAATAATATAGGCTACTTGAAAACTTTGTGTAGAGGAATACGTGCCAGTAGATGCTTCTGTGCTGGCTGTGCATTGTAATGCTGCCTGGAAAGAAAATTACTGTGAGCAGACTGAATATTTAGGAAGGTGCCCTGACCGGATTTCCCTGGAAACATGAATTCTCTTCTCTCTGCACTTGAGGATGGTCTTAAGAAACTTTCTGCCAGCTGAGATGACTGCACAAGACTATTTGACTCTTGTACTGTGGGTAGATCAGCACGAGGGTTTATTGGCTATGTCCCCTTTTCCAAACCTCAGTAAGGTATTGCTCGTGTTTGACCACTGACCCAGCTAGTTTTGCTTTCCACTAGATTTAGCACACAGGGATCCAGCTTGGATAACCATCAGCCTTGTGTTCTTCTTACATAGTCAGAAGGCTGACTGAAATCTGTGGGATGGGGTGGGCTAAAGAGTGCTTGATGCAGCAGAAGTCTTCCCAGCGAAGCTCAGCCCTGGGCTGGAGCTGAAGAACATGCCCGTTAATTAATGAGTGTCACTGTCCCCTGCTCTTTGCGACTTGCGGTGTTTTTCGTGGTGGAGGTGTATGCTAGCAGTGCACACGTGTGTGAGCCGGTCTCCGAGAGGTGCCTAACAGCATCYGATTTCTGCCAGCGATGCGTGTGCGAAATGTCTCTAGGCAGTCTGGACTGCATGCTGTCTTCTCTTCCAGTTTGGATGGACCCACGTGACGTTGCTAATTGTTGTCACCCAGTCGCACCTCATCATCCACAACCTCTTTGAAGGAATGATATGGTGAGTTGCTGTRTGTTTTGAGTTACTGTGATTTCTGCCGCTTACGGTGATTTCCTGTGTTTTCAGTTAAGACTGTTTTAAAAAACAAATGGCCAAGATACTTCCTGCCTTGGACTGACCCTATCAGCTAGAAAAGCAAAAGATTGAGCGATACCTCCGTGACTTAGGACTCGCTTTGTGCTACTTGGGCAGTACAGAGTGTTGGTCTTAAGCAGCATCTGTCTTCCTGAAACGGGCTGTGCCAGTAGCTAATTTTGGCTGCTGCGAGACGGCAGTGCGTGTTCCTGTGTGGGCCTGAACCAGCCCACGGTGCTTTGGGAGCAGCCTGCTACCAGCTGAGATGCAGCCACCCTGGGAGGGTGAGCGGAGGCAACTGCCTAACAGCATCTCTTGTGTTGCAAAAGGAAAAACTGTGCTTAAAACAGGCWGTTCTGGTTACCCGCCCTGCTAGTTAGTCTAGAGAGTTAGAGTAGCACCTCAGCTCTATTTGGGAGCTTCTGGTGGTTGCTCCCTGTGTTGTGAGATTGCACTGGCCGGGGAGATGTTGATGGGTCGACACTGGAGAACGCACAGTGAAGCGGCTGCTCGTGGGGTTGAGTCTCGGAGTTGTCTGATGCTTGGCAGTTTCAGATGGTTTGATTCTCCTCCCATCCAGGTTCATTGTCCCAATTTCCTGCGTGATCTGCAACGACATCATGGCGTACATGTTCGGGTTCTTCTTTGGCCGCACGCCGCTCATCAAGGTTCGTAACGCTTTGGCGAACAAAACCGCAGGCGCCTTTCGGTCGCCTGCAGCCCTTGACGCTAGGTGGGAGAGCAGGCTAGAGCAGCRGAAGCAGATACTGCAGGGGTGTGCTGCGATGGCGGAAGAAGCTGAATGCRTGTTAAAGTCAGGTCCTTAAAAATTCTTGTCTGAAAAGCTTCCTCTGATGAGTTAAGTACGAGGAAAGTCTGTGAAAAGGCTACTAGTGAAGAATAAGAAGCCGAATGTATAGCTTTTGGCTTCTTTGGATCTTAATCCCAATGCCTGCTCTCTGATCTCCGGTTTGGGCACGTCCCGATGCATGAGGCCGTGAGGTGAAACGGAGCGTTTCAGACGGAGACGGTAACGTGAGGTTTTGGCCGAGCTCTTCCGTGCTGATTGCTTGCAGCTCTTGCTGTTGGCCTCAGCGATTCCCAGTTGAGGAAGGGTCGCGTACGTGCGTGGTGGCGGGTGCAGACGCACCGTTTCTCACTGCTCCCCTTCGCTGTCTTTCTGGCTGCAGCTCTCCCCAAAGAAGACCTGGGAAGGTTTTATTGGAGGTTTTTTTGCCACCGTTTTATTTGGATTGCTGGTAAGTTATTTAGCGCTTACTTCACTGCCCTTTTCCCTTCATAAGGTGACAGTGCTTTGCCCAAGAAGTGCAAAACTTCACACTTGCATGGCTGACGGGGATTTGAGCTGCTCCGGGGCCTTGGACTGGGCTGTGTGCACAGCATGTTGGAGCAGGATGTCGGTCCCCTTTAGACTCATCTGCCACATTCGTTACAATAATTGTCCTTGGTCCGCAGACGCTGTGCGGGGAGCGCAGTGCTCTTTCTGGCACTTTGCTGGACTGCAGGGCTAGAGCATGCGAAAAAGCAGCTTGCTTTCGCTACGTGCGCGGCTTAAGTGAAGCCTTGAACTGCAGAGGAGGTCACGAGGCCTGCGTCATCTCCGAGCGTTGGGATTTTCCTACCTGTTCTCGTGATGATCGCTGTGTTTGGTTGCCGTCCGCTCAGCCAAATGGTGCAGCCTGTCTCCGCCTGTTCACGCAGGGCTCTGATCTCTGCCTGCTGAACAGATGCGCTTCTTAAAGAAAATGCTTACTCTGCCTTTAGCCTGTTAATGCTTCTCAGGAGAGTAATCTTCTTAATGAAGCCAGGAACGTGGCTTCCTCCTAGCCTTGTCTCCTTGAGTTGCCTTGAGAGCGTCTCAGCCTCCTTGCGCAGGAACTATTAACCTCCTTTCTCCTGACGCATCTCTCTTTCTGTCTCTTKGAAGCTCTCTTACGTGATGTCCGGGTACCGGTGCTTCACCTGTCCGGTGGAATTCAACAACGATACCAACAGCTTCACAGTGGACTGCGAGCCCTCCGAGCTGTTCCAGCTGCAGGAATACAACATCCCCGTGGTGCTGCAGTCCGTGGTTGGCTGGGTAGGACTCTTGCCGCACACGCTGCTAGCAATGGCCTGCCAGGAGGCTACTAAAAGGGTTTTGTTTATTGGTATAGAAAACTAAGAAGAATGGGGCTATATTTTAATGCTCCAAAGACCTATATGGCAAGAAATGATGGCACTAGACCTAATAAAGAGGGAAATTAATGGCATTCTCTGTTTGTGAAAGTCCCAGAGGAATTATTCCCAGTCTGGTGGCTTAAACCGTTTTTAAACTAACTGGCTTAAAGCCTGGAGAGAGYGGAAAGAGGGGCAAGCAGCGGACAAGATGATCCAGAAGACATCTTGCACCTCCCTTTTGTACAGAGARTGGCCCAGTGAGGGAGAGGCACTTGGAGAGATCCAGTGACATTTTCCTAGTGCTGTTTCCCRGGGGATGTGTATGTAGCATTTTGGAAAAGCTGGCTGTCCAGAACCACTGGTCGCTTGCAGGTCTTGGCTTTGGATTTAGCAAAGCAAGCTGCAGGGAAGCGCCGTACTTTGTGAAAGTCCTCCTCTGATGTGTTTTTCTTCCTGCAGAAGACTGTCCGGATGTACCCCTTCCAAATCCACAGCATCGCACTGTCTACTTTTGCCTCCCTCATTGGGCCRTTTGGAGGCTTCTTTGCTAGTGGATTTAAGAGAGCCTTCAAAATCAAGGTAAGGACACCTCTCTCCTCAAAGGCTATTCACCTTTTAGAAGGCAAAGACTGAAGGGACATAGACTGTCCATCAGGAGTTGCTGCAGGAGTGAAAGGTTGGGAGCTTTGCGAGGGAAGAGAAGGTTTATTCTGTCACAGAATAAAATAGTGGAGCACGATCCATTTTTTTTTGACAGAATGGGTGAGGGAGACTCACCCTGTGATCAAATCAAGCTGTGATATTCTGAGCCCTGCTTTAATGCAGAACTTGAGGTAGAGGAACAAAGACTGAGTCAGGAAATTTTGCAATCTGGGCTTCCCTTGATGTCTTGCAGGCAAGTTTTATCTGTAAACCGTCTTCTGTAGCGTTAAGATGCCTTGAAAGGCAGGACAGGGTTGCAAGCGATAAACATTGCTTTCCTTGACCCTGACAGAGCTTATTTAAGTCTTGATGTTCCTCAGGCACTAATGGCCTTCACAAAGGAGGAACTTTTAAAACGAGGGGAGGTGTCAAGCAAAATTAATTCCTAGACTGACTTTTGCCTTTTCAGAAGAATTAGAGCGTGGGTGTGAGCGCGGAGCTCAGATGTACGTAGAGCAAGCACAGGTAGCGGGCGCCTGAGGCTGCTTAATGCGATCCTTTCTGATTTGCGCAGGACTTTGCCAACACGATCCCAGGCCACGGAGGTATCATGGACCGCTTTGACTGTCAGTACCTGATGGCCACCTTTGTTAACGTGTACATCGCAAGCTTTATCAGGTATCTGTTGCTTTATGGTGAAGTTTGGGGGCCCAGTCAAACTTGAGTGACACACTCGTGGTAAGAGGCAGTTGTTATCCCCATGAGATGAACATCTGGAAACATGAGATGAAGAATGAGAGGGGAAATGGAGCCTCAAAGAAGGGAAGCAGCTTTTGCCAGTGCCGTTCCGAGCTGGGAACACGACCCTTGTCTCCCAAGCTGTATTATTTTCAGTCCTTATATGAGGAACGCAGCTCTGCGTTCCGTATGCATCCCCTTGAGTCCCGGACGCCGTTTCTCTTGAGCTGATGGAGTTTCTTTTGCATTATACAGTAGTTCTGTAGCCACCCTTAGAAGGAATAGGCAACACGACTGCTATTTTAAGCCTAGTATTTTGATCGAGCTGCGCCTGGGTTCCCAGACCGTTGAGACTCATCGATACCGATGCTTTTGTGTTTCAGAGGCCCTAACCCAAGCAAACTGATCCAGCAGTTCTTAACCTTGCGGCCAGACCAGCAGCTCCACATCTTCAACACGCTAAAAGCGCACCTCGTTGACAAGGGTATGTTAGCTAGTTTGGAGGACGCGTAGACATCCAGGCAATTGGAGCAGAACTGAAAAACAGACAAGTCTCCTCGAGGAAATTCCTGGCTTGCCTGATTTAAGACAATAACAAGGCCTCATTTCACTGTAACTTTTCTTCCTTTCTTGGTAAATGTTTGCATTTGTGGGTTTTTTTTTTTTTATATAATATATTTATATAGCTTTGGTTAAAATGAGCAAATCTGAGTTTGTAGCTGGAAAGGAATTAAGGCTTGGAAGGACTGTTGGGTGAAATAGGAGGGCACAGCTGTTCCGCTGGATCTGTTCTTAGGTTCGACGCGCGCGGGCAGAGCCTGACCTTTCCTTTGAGCGTTGCTTATGCAGGGAGCGCCCGAAGCGTTGTCTCCTCCGCGCGCCTCCGAGCCGGCGGGGAAAGCGAAGCAGCTCCCCGGCTTCCTTCCGCCTGCCCTGGCAGCGTTCACAACGGGAACTCTGGGGACCCTAACTGTGAGTTTGCAGGTTGATTTACCCAGAAAGCCCAATTTCGATTAATTGGAAGAGGACCGCGTGCCGGTCTAGCCGCGTCTGCCCTGCCCGAGCCGGCGCGGGCATCTGGCTTGGCTGGCTGGTCGTCAGAGCGCCTCCCACGTTCGCCCTCACGGTAGATGTTTTGGCAAATAAGATCTTTTCTAACTATTAAACCGCAAAGAGACTACAGTAAAGGGTTTGCGTTAGGGACAAGGAATCAAGAAACTGGTAGTCGCTGTAGGAATGTGGGAGGTTCGAACAGCTTGAATCACGTAAATAGGTGTTTTAAAGAACATTAACATTTCACTGAGTAAATCCTACCAAGCAAGAACAACCGTTCAGATAACTTGGCTCTTTCTTTCTCCTCATGTAACTTGTAAGAAAGCAACATTGAACCACACTTCATTTCTTGATGGTTGGAAACGCTGCACCGGGGTGTTTTAACTCACGGAGAGCAAGTTTCCAACATAGTTTCTTTTCTGACGTTTGCAAGTTGGGGCTCCGGCACCCCGCTGGTGCTGCCAGTTGTGTTTTTTTCTTTCAGGGATCATGTCTCTCACCTGTTTGTTACTTGAGTTGTAGATGTCTTGCTGCTGAGTTTATCATGGTCTGTGCTGCATTTCAACCTGGCTTTGCTTACCTGCGGGCTTCTGCTTACTAAATCTTGTCAGAAATAGGTTGCACTTAATAGCTAGAAGTTTTATCTGAGTACTTTCCTTTATTTTGTCATACTTTTTTATTATTTAAAAACGAGAGCCCTAAAGATTGCAAAACCTTTTTTTTTTTTTTTTTGGTGATCAGATAGTGAAAATATCCCGAGTTTATCCTAGCTCTTATGCAGTGTTCCCATGTACAAAGTGACTCTAATTTTACTTCTTTCCATAGTTTGTGCAGGGGAGAGAGAAACTTTACCTTATTTTAACCTGGCGAGCGAGTGACAGGGACAGGTAACGCAGAAGTACGTTGGTGTTTTCAAGCTTGTACACACGCGCGCAGAACCATGTGCACCCCACAAGCTAGCTGACCACCGATGCAAAATAAAACACCTGAAAACGTTGCGTAGTTCGTGCTCCGTATTCTGACCCAGCCCCTGCCCTCATTTACCCCGAGGGAGCGAGAGGAGCGCGGGGGCGCAAACGCGTTCGTAGAGGCCGGGTTCTGCCTCCCTCGGGTTTCTGCGGGGCTCTTCGTGCGCTGCGGGGCGCCGAGCGCCCGTGCCGCTGCAGACGCGATCGGCTTCGGGCTGCGGTTCGCGGCCATTTGGCCGAGCGAAGCTGGGGAAGGGGAACCGGGGCCGGGAATGCGCGTGGAAGCGACGGGGTTTTCGGCGGGACCGGGGAAGCGGTTTGTCCCGCAGTCGGACAAGCTGGTGCTTTTCTGGGTTTTTCCCCCTGCCGGATGCCGACATCTGCCAAAATCCCTCGCTGCCGGCTCGTGGATCGGTCGTCGGAAGCAGCCGCGGTGGGAAATGCTACAGGAGCGTGTTGCTCTTCACGATAGGACTTTCTTCTTACGGGTCTCTAGCGTCCTGCTCTTCTTGCTTTAAATCTCTTGTGCTTCTTATTAGTTGTAGTTAATGGGGCAAAAAAACCTCCACAGCCCCGCAAAGCGCTGCGTGCTTTTGATCAGGAGCAAAACTTGGGCCTTTTTTGGCGGTGTAGTGCTGGATGCGGACGCTGGAGGGCAAAGCAGGCGCGTTTGGCGGCTTCGGAGGGTTGGGAGAGCAGCAGCAGCAGCAGACGCGTGGTGGCTTTCCTGATGAGCCCGCAGCTTTGGGGGCTTTTTTTTTTTTCCTTCCCTCCTTTTTTTTTGCTTCCTTCCTAGCAGCGAAGAGTAAAGCTCCGCGTAAACGGCTTAGCGCCCCGCGCTGAGCAGCGCGTCCACTTGCGACGGGGCCGGCAGCCGGTTCCTTGCTGAGACGTTGCGCTTGTTTTCCTCTCGTTAAGCCTTGCAAAAAAAATAAAAATAAATAAAAACCCCGAGCCCTGCCGCAGCTCGGATGGGACGGCAGGTTGGGAGCTAGGGCGACCTGGGGATGCTCCTGCGAGCTTCCCCCRGGCACGTGGCTCCCGTTTCGTGGCCAAAATTATCACATGAGATCGCCTGTGGTTTCTGCCTGCTGTACCAGCCCCGGAGCTGCGTTTTGTGCCGCTGTGATCTTGTGCGTTCCTGTTCTCCAGCTCTGATGTGTTTACRCCATCTGCTTCTTTCTCTGTGCGTTGTTCCTTTGATTAATGCTTTAGCTACACATGTAGAGTTGCCTTTCTTTGACCGAATGTCCAAATGTGATATACTGTATATTTTAAAGTATTTACCCTATTTATATACTATATGTTACTGTTAAATAAATATAAATTCCATTATCTGTACGGGAGTTTTATTCGTCCTGCTCACAAATGGGGCAGAGCTGCCYGATCTGGCTCCCAGTCTGGAGCGTCTTGAGCAAAATAACTTTCCMTTGTCCACTGGATGGTTGGGGAGACACCGAGAACTGTTTTCTCTATGCTCTTTAAAGCAGATCAGTCTATTTTAAATGCTCTTTTCTACTTTTTTTTTTGTAGGAGTAATCTGAGCCCCGGCGCTTGCGTATAAACAGGAGCTGTGGCGAGCCCGAGTGCAGTGCTGGATTTTCTCGTAGAGGAGGTGTTAGCCTCGAGGCCCTTGCGGTGGGGATGGTCGATAGTGAGGAAAGGCTGCCGATCCCCTCCTCGGCAAGGGGGAGCGGCAGGGCGCTTGCAAAAGTTTGCCCTAGAGCCCCAAATCGCTCCGTCCGCAGCCGCCCAGCGAGTTTTTCTCGTGGGCYGCGGCCCCGGCGCTCCAGGAGCTCGCCGAGGGCTTTCTCCGCGGCGCCGGCGCGAGCAGGACGCCCCGGCGGAGGGACGTGTCGCACCTGCAAAACGAGAGGGACGTTTCGCGCCCGCGGGCGCATGCACCGTGCGGACGCGGGAGCCCCGCCGGCCCGCGGCGCCGGGGCGAGCCGGGGTGCCGTGGGGCGAGCCGGGGTGCCGCGGGGCGGCGGGGGGGGGCCCCAGCTGCCCGAAGCCGGGCTGCGGCGCCCGCGGTTTCCTTTCCGACGGCGCGGAAGGTGCTGCCCGACATCCTGTTGGCGCGGGCAGGCGGCGGAGGGCGGGCGGAGGCTGCCGAGGGGGCTCGTAAAAACGGGGTGGAAAAAGCAGCGAACCGAGAACCGGGCTCCTCCTCCCTTCTGCAGCTTGTTAATGAAAGGAAAAGGGGTGCTGACTGCCGGGGCGCTCGTGGAGCGCTTTGCCGGCGGTAGGAGGAAAACGGGGCTAATTCAGGCCGGTTGGGKGCAAAGCGGGATTTGGGGGTTACTGCAGTTCAGGCGCGGGTGCCGAGGCTGAGCGTGACGGGCTGCTCCGTCGCGAGGGCTCCGCTTTCCACGCTGCCTCACGCCGTCACGTTTCCAGGGCTTCTGGCGGTGGAATATGTGAGACTGGGGATATCTGAGCTGGCGCGTCCCGGGGCGCGCGGCCACGGGGGCTTGCAGCGTGCACGCACCTTGGCAAGTCGGGGATTTCCTTTATTTTATTTTATTCTATTTTATTCTATTTTATTCTATTTTATTTTATTTTATTTTATTTTATTTTATTTTATTTCATTTATTTTTTTCCCCACGTCTTGCAGTCTTTTTGGGTGCATCTTGGCACGAGGTGCGTAAGCCACCGAGCTGAACTTCACGCAGGTCGCCCAGCACTGACAGCGCCGGAAAGGAAACCGTGCCAGCGCTTGCAACCCCGTGGGAAGCCCTACCAGTATAAACCAGTACCGTGCATATAGCATAATGTATATGTCAGCATAACCGTGCCATCCCTGCCGCTCTGCCAGGCTGCAGCCTCCGGCCGCAGGCAAACGGCGGYGCGGAAGAGCACACGCACTTCCTCAAAGGCGGAGAGGTGCGCACGAAAGCGCCGCGCCGCTGCCGCGCAGCAGCCCGGGCACCGGCCGCGGCCGCCTCGGGGCCTCTGAACTGGCGGGACTGAGGCGGAATCGAAGGGAGAAAAGGGAAAAAAAAAAAAAAAAGGCAAATCGCGTACGTCGCAGCGGGGGCAGCGAAAGGGAGAGCGCTGCGGAAAAGGAGAAGGGCAGGAAGGTACTTTTATGGGGTTGCTTACAGCCGCTCGCGAAGGAAGGAGGAGGAAGGACGTTAGCAGATCGCCCTTCATCACGCTGTCGCTCCGCAAGCGAGGGATCGAGCCCCAGGCGCAGGATTCCCGCAGGACTCCGAGAGCGTCGTTTCAACCAGTCTAAGCGTGTCTCCCTTAAAAAAAAAAAAAAACAACCCAAAATACCCCCTCCTCCCCACTTCCTCGTCCAAAATGTCCCTCAAGCTGCCCCGGAACTGGGATTTCAACCTGAAAATGGATGCTGCAAAAATAGGTACTGTTCCTGCTGCTTTATGCCCGTAACGGTTCTGCTTGAGCTGGGGCCTTCGAGGCGCGAGCCGCGGGCCGGGGCTGCCGGGGACCCCGCTCCGGGCGGTGCCGGCACCCCGACCGGCAGCGACGGCGAGCGCGGCCCGGACCCGAAACCCGCCGCTGGCCTGGGCGCGGGGCAGATTGCAAATCGCTCGCCAAATTTGCAAAGATACTGGGAAGCGACGGCGGCGGAGCGCGGCCGGGGAGGATGCCCGGGCGTGCCGTGAATTTTCCTYGGGCCCACGCCGAGCTTTACGCCGTTGCGGCTTTTCGTTTCTCCCTGCGGCGGGGAGACGGTGTCTGCGGCGCTGAGCTCTTCCGAGCCGGCRTCGTTCTCGGGAACTGCTTCTTGCCAGCAAATCTGCTTGCAATTAAATTATCCGTATTTTTTGCAAGCGATGCTTTCGCAGCGAAGTCCCAGCTGCCGGAGGCGGCAGAGCCGTGCTGCTTTTATCCCCCCGAAAGGAGGTTGCCGCTGCGCAGCTCCGTGCGCTGACTCCCGCTTCRGAGTCGCCTCCGGAAAATAATTGCAGCTCGTGGGGCCGGGACAGCCCGCGGCGTCCCCCCCGTCTCTCCGAGTAATCCCTCCCCAGGGGCATTCAGTGCTGCAGAAGCACCTACAGATGCTGCAGGGATCCGGCTGCCGCGGGCAAATCGGCGGGCGCCGCCACGGCCCCGAGCCCGTCTGCGCGATGCGGCGGGGAGCAGCACCTTCCTGCCCGGTAAACCTGCACTGGTGCTTTTTTTTTTTTTTTTTCCTGCCTTACTGCAGGAATAGCCCTTCGGCAATGCCGGGCAACGAGCCCCCCCGAGACCGACGGGGTGTTTTTCTGAGTGGCCGTCCAGCTACCGCCGCTGCAATCAGTTTGCAGGGGAGGGTGTGAAAAAAAAAAAAAAATGCTACCATCVCAAAAAAAAATAGCTACTGATTTTCTTCTTGCTTGCAATTGCAAGACGATTACTCCCACGCAGGAAAAAGGAAGCATACCCCGAGAGCGGCTGCAGCCGCTTCCGCTAACGCGGCCCGCGGCGGCAGCGGGGCAGCGCCGCCCCGGGGCCCCGCGTCCCGCCGCCAGCCCCGTCCCTCTCTTCCTCCCGCCAGCCCGCTCCAAGAGCGTGATGACGGGCGAGCCGGCGCCCGCCGGCGCCCGCCCGGCCTCCCCCGGCCCGCTCGAGCGGCCCCTCAAGATCGGCTGGCTCAAGAAGCAGCGCTCCATCGTCAAGAACTGGCAGCAGCGCTACTTCGTGCTCAAGGGCCAGCAGCTCTACTACTACAAGGACGAGGACGAGGCCAAGCCGCAGGTGCGAGGGGCGGCGCGCGGTTTCCTCCCCTTTTTTCCCTCCCCTCCCTGCTTCCTTTCTCCGCTCCTCTCCCACGGGCGCTGGGTTTTTTTTTTTCCCCCCCCAGGGACTCTGTAAGAGGAACAAGTTTCGTTTTTACTCCGGTGTTTTGCTGTATCCTCTCTCCTCGGGTCTTTGTTTTTCTGCTCCCAAGAGGGGATAAAAACAAATAAAAGGGAAAAGAAAAAAGTATAATATAACGTACTAATATAACCAGTTTTCTCGGCCTGAGCACCAGCTCATCAGAAAAAAAACAGCGCTCAAGTGTCCCTTATTGCTTGAGCTATTTTTGTTTTGTTTGTTTACAAGGTTTTCTTTTCTTTGCAATGAGGAAAAAACCCATCAGCTCCTGAAACTGGTTTAAATGGARGATTCTGGTCTCAAGGGCTGAGGAGGCGACACGAAACGGGTGTTTGCAACTCCCGCTCTCCTCGGCCCTAGGGCTGCGTGTCGCTGCAGGGCAGCACCATCAGGGAGGTGGCCGGCTCCCCGGAGGAAGGAGGGAAGTTCATCTTCGAAATCATCCCGGGTGAGGCTGCGAGCACCCTGCGGCTCCGCTTTCCCGCGTGCTTTTTGCCTGGACCGGAGATGTCCGAGCTCGGGGAGGCTGCTGGGGCCGGGTCTCGCTCGAGCCCCGATGGAGCGGTTCCAAAAATCAATCGGAAAAGAACGTTTTCGTGGTTTGGTTTCATTTCCTTTCGATAACAGAGTCCGCCTGCCGTTTTGCTCCCCCGTATTTTGAGCGTCTGCGCAGCGTTGCACGGCACGTGACAACCGACGTCTTGCTACCGGCGCGTCAGCGCCGTGTCACCGCCGGGGCCGCGAGCCCGGTCTCGGCGCGGGCGCCAGGGGAGGACGCTTCCCTCGCCGTGATCTTCAGCGGGTTTTGTTCCCTCGTTGAATCGCCTYGGCACGAGCAAAATGCAAGAGCGCCGCTTGCTTTCGCAGGGAAACTGGGGATTAGTGAGGGAACGAACTCGTGTTTAGGCTTTCTCTCCTCCAATGCCCTTTAGAAATGATCATTTTTCGCAGGGGTCGCCGGCGACCAGACCCGACTCGGACAGGACTCGTGCGTGCTCATGGCGAACTCGCAGGCCGAGATGGAGGAGTGGGTTAAGTCGATCCGCAGAGTGCTGGGCTCGGCCTCGGGAGGTAACGGGGAGCGGGAGCAGCTTAATGCTTAAGTACGTTAAGTGCCAATGTCAAGGACAACTTCTGTTCGGCAGGTCGGTGACAGAGCCGGGAATAAAGCACCAAAAAAAMCAAAAAACCAAAATCCTGCCTTTCACCTTCTTGGTTTCTTGCTCCCCACYGGGGTCGGTAGCTCCCGTCTTCATATAAATTGCCCCTGCAAGCAGGCGGGCGCTGACAAGCCTCACGGTTCCCGGCACAAGCGTTTACCAACGCTATACTGATCCGGAGGAGGCTACGCGGGGAGTATTTCAGCCTTTGGAGCATGAAGCGAACACACCGAGCAGGCGCTGCCAGGACAAAATACGGCAGCGGGCCGACGGACCCTCTGCCGTTAAAACCTGGGAGCCTTTGCCTTAAAACGTTTGCTGCTGTCAGCATGCTACAGGCTCTGCGGAGGAAGGGCTGGGACGGGGGCTGCTGCATGCCCCCCTCGAGCTGCTCTTCTGCTGCGGGTTTGGGAGGAAAAAGCCCTTGCTGCRCAGGAAAGGCACTGCCTGCTGTAACATACTGCTTTTGCTCGCACGAGGGAGATTTTGGGGCGCAATAGGAGGGAGAGAGGGAAGGAAAGCAGCTAAATAAGTAAGACCCGCAGCCCCAAGCCTCTGCAAGGCTCCCTCCCAGCGCCGYTGCGCTTGCCTCTTTGCTTTCCCCATTTCTTTCTTCTCTGCTGCGGCTCTTCGCTGTTCGGAAGAAAAGCAGGTACTGCCTGATGCGCAGCGGTAGGTAAGACGACTCCAGTGCTGTTGGCCAGATGCTGGGCAGCGCTAAAGGTTTGCAAGGAGGGATCATCCACCAGGACGATTGGGAAGCAAAGATAGAAAAGCTTGAAGAATTTTTCTGCTCAAGCCAAACCCTAATCTTGGCACGTCAGAGCTGCTGCRGAAATTTATATGGCAGCAGAGTCAAAATAAGGGGTTAGAGCCTCCCTCCGTGGAGCCATCATTTAACAGGGCGATGGCGTTGCTCGTTGCCCTGGAGCAAAGCTTTTAACCCGCGTGTCCTTTCCCTAGCTGTGTTCGGTCAGCGCTTGGCAGAGACCATGGCCTACGAGCAGAAGTTTGGGCAGCACCAGGTCCCCATCCTGGTGGAGAAGTGCGCGGAGTTCATCCGGGAGCACGGCAYGAGCGAGGAGGGCATCTTCCGCCTCCCCGGCCAAGACAACCTGGTGAAACGGCTCCGGGATGCGTTCGATGCTGGAGAAAGGCCATCATTTGACTGGTAATGCTGGATTCCCCCCTTTTGCGCCCTGAAGTCTGGGGTAAAACAGCCCGCTGAACCCCCAGCAAGTCCAGAGGGGCTCAGCAAGGAGAGATGCAGCAGAAACCCAAAGCACATGCAAAGGTAGAGTGGTGCATGCCAGGTGGGGAGCCCAGCTGCTGACATTAGGTTGATGTAAAAAGAGAGTTTAGGGTTGTCCCTTGTCCTTCTCCAAGGTTCACGCTTCAGACAGCTCCCTGCTTTCCTGCCCGCACCAGCTTGGGTTTGTATAAGGAGGAGGTTTAGAAAAAGGAGAGCAAACAGAGGGTCGTGAAAGACTTCACAAAAYGTCCTAGCGCTGAAGGTAGAATTGCTTTCCTCGTGGCTTCCCCAAAGCTAGCAGAGAGCTGGCTGCCCCCGCAAAGCTCCTCGGCCCTGGGATGTGGCTCCTTCGAGAGCACAGTGAGATGCTGTAGAGAGAGACTTGCAGCTCCTGCCCCTGCCATGCCCCCTGCAAAAATGAGAGAAGGGGAGCAGGCAGCTGCAGCTCCTTGTAAAGCCCCGTGATTGCTTCCAGAKCAGCTGCCCAAGCTCTGAAGGTGCCTCCTTACGGCTGACAAGGTGGTCCTCCTCCCGGCCCTGCCGAGCCGGGGTTTGGCCCCTTGCTCTCGGCTCCCCGGTTTGGGGAAGGAGGCTTCGTGCAGAGCAGCTTCCCTGAGCCGCCCTCCGGAGAGCTTGTCTCTGCATTCCCAGGCCTGTCCCGGACCACAGAACTTTTTCTCATGGAGGTGGGACCTGGGGAGGCCGGTAACAGAGCACCTGGATGCCACGAGGCGCTGGCTCGGTYGGCAGCACCGTCTTCCCACCTTCAGACCATCTTACCTGTGACCAGGGACTGTCACGTGGCTGAGATAGCAGTGTCAAAACCCATRTATTTGCCAAACTATTAAGTCAAATGAATAGCTCTTCCCCCGCTGTTTCGTGCCACACTTTGCTTTCCTCTTACCTCCTGCACCTCTGCACTTTGCTTTTACCGCAGGCGGTATTTCCCTTGGTCATGCAGCACGTGGTGGAGCCCTGGCAGCTTATACAGGTGGAGCTGTGAGATTTGACACTGGGGCTAGGATTTAAGGAGGTGCAACTACTGTCATTTCCTGACTCTTATCTAAACCCTACAGATGCTCATCCTCAAAACTGTGGGAGTTTGGGGCACAGGGATGTTCTGCTTCTTCCACAAAGCTCCCGGTGAGACCGTCAAAATCAGAGCAAAAGGACTCGTGAGTTATTTTCCATGTCCCACCTGGAAGCAARAGCAGAACAACCCTGAGGCTACAGCACCTAGACCAAAGTTGGGCAGTCTGAGCAAAACGCACCCTTGAGTTCAACCGCACAGGACRTTTGCTCTGACAGCAAATGTCCTGGGAGCTTTAGGGAGTGGGAATGGCCAGTGGTTAAAACTGGAGGTGAGGCTTTYGCTGGGAATACAGCGTCCCGCAACTGCGGAGCAGCAGGTAACACGGCTTCGGGCCAAGCCGGGCTTCCCCCCATGACACCGAGACTGGCAGCTCGCTGGCTCGGCTGTTAAGGACGGCCGCAGCCATCGGAGGCGGTGCAGAGTCTTCCTCCCGGCCCCGGCCTGTTTGGGCTGGCGTGGGCGCCGTGGCCCAGGCAAATGCAGCCTGAGCATCAAGGACTCCTAATGGGGCGTTTTGTTAGGCTCTACGAAAAGACAGCTTCGAAAAAACTCCTCCTGACTACGTGGGTTAGTTAATAATAATAATATTAAAAAAAAAAAAAAAGGCACAACAAATCCTAAAAATAAATGACCTGGAGGATTTTTGCTAGAATTTTCCAACAGTTTAGTGACTTCAAGGTGGGTCAAATGAGAGGCTGACAATCTTGACAGTGTCCTTTTGACATAATGTAAACTACATGGTATGCGAAGCTGCAAACATCTGTCCTAGCARAACATCTTCAGTAATTGCTGTTAATCTTAAAAGCCCGGGCGAGCTTCGCCAGCTCTGCGCGGCGCGGGGAGCGCCTGCCAAAGAGGGCCGGGAGGGCTCGGCCCGCGTACGGTCACCGGGGACATGCCAGCCCTGCGGTGCGGAAAGTCCCCGGCAGGCAGTAATTTTCCCGGGGGCTGAGCCCGTTCCCGAAGCGGGGCCGCRGTCCTCCAGGAGCTTTTTTCCCCCCTTCGCAAGCTTGGTTCGTCCTCCCTGCTGAGATCTCTTTGGGGAGCTCAGCTCTGTCCCCCGGTGCCGGGCCAGGGTCTGCTCTCGGGCWGGGCTCGAGCGGCTCCTTCTGCGTTACAGCGACACGGACGTGCACACGGTGGCCTCGCTGCTCAAGCTCTACCTGCGGGAGCTCCCCGAGCCCGCCGTGCCCTGGGCGCAGTACGAGGATTTCCTGCTGTGCGGGCAAGCGCTGGATGCGGACGAGAGCAAGGTACGAAAGGGCGTTCGTTTAGCTCCTCCTGGCCTGGGAACGAACCGCGTTTTAACGGCGGCGCTCGGGGAGCCGGAGCCGCGGCCGCTCGGCAGCGGGCGGCTCCGCGCAGCCTCTTGCCGGCCCTTCTCGGAGTTTCACTTCTGCAAGCGGGAGTCTGGTTAGCTGAACCACGAGGGCTGGTGTGCAGTCACGAGGCTTGAACCTGGCAAAAAATAAAATAAAATAAAATAAAATAAAATAAAATAAAATAAAATAAAATAAAATAAAATAAAATAAAGAAGAGGAAATCTCCCAAAGCCAGTGGGGTTTCCCAACCTGAGGACATGGACTTATCTGCTTTACAGCTTAAGCTTCAGGGGCAAATCTCAGAGCTGCTTGGTTTCTCTTTTAGTTGAGCCCTTGCAGCAAGTGGAGGGTGTGAAAAGCAGGAGAGGAAGGAAGTGCAACATCCTGCAGCAGCTATCACCCCGAGCAGAGCTGGTGGAGGGGCTCAGGGCGAGAGCGAGAAAGGAAGTGGGGATTTGGGAGCGAATGAGAGAAGTGAGAAGCACACAGGAGCAATCTTTTACTAACACTTTATTTTAATAGACCAGAAGCTCCCTCGTCCCCCAAGAAAACGCTCGTGGGTATGGTTCATATATACAGAAACATAAGTATGCAGCAAAAGAACAGGGCAGATTTCATCCCTAGCAGCGTGAGTAGTAGGAACCCCCACGTTCAGCCCTGCACCTATGTTTCAAGGGCAAGTGTTTCTTGCAGATGGTTTCCCATCAGGATGTTTTGGATCRGAAGCGCCATAAATATTGGTATACAAGAAATGTAAACAAATACACCTCCACAAATAGAAAAACATCTCATTACCTTTGAGACTACCTGTGCTCAGCTCTTTCGGAAGGGCTCAGCACGCATGTGCTGTGCTGGACCAAAGTCTGCTTTCCCCTGCGCTGCCCTGGCAGCGGCGATGCTGGGAAACCAGCTGCTTCTTGCTGGGCCTCATGTCAAACCTTGTCCAGGTCCATGGTGGGTGTCCTAAAGAAATGTCTGGATTTCATTTCCAAAGCGAGCAAATATCAAGAGGTGGGACTGTGCAGGGATGGACCGGAGCGACCAAGAGACAGTTTGCAATCCATATATGTGAATTCATATGTGAATCTTTACAGAGTTTCTTAACTTGCATTTAGGGCCATCAGGAACTACTGAAGCAGCTGTCCCTCCTTCCCCGAGACAACTACAACCTCCTCAGCTATATCTGCAGGTCGGTCCTTTGCATAAGGTAAAAATAGCTCAGATTTCTTGCTCTTGAGTAAAAATGTCACCTCAAGGCCAAAGCTGACTCCTCCAGAGAGAGCTCTCTCCAGCAGATCCCTACCATCGTAAAGAGAGAGCCTCACACCGTGGGATGAACACATTAAGGAGGTCTGAGCATGAATGTCCACCCCAAAGTCCCCAAACTCACTTGTAAGCCATGAGAATTCACAGGAAGTGCAGTATTTTAGCCTAAGTCTTTTACAACGAAACCATTGAGGTTCACCCAGCTTGGCCCTGGGTGATGTGTGATCTTTTCTCTGGCACTGCAATTAGATATTTTTTCCTTTTGGGAAGAGGAGAACCCAGCAGTTCATCACATGGCAGTTTTTCTACTGACACGAGACAAAGCTCCAGTGCAGTTATATGGGACATATATTTTTCTGTCCTTGGGGTTTAGCAGAAGAACGAGACAGATTATCAGGATTTTATAACAGCCTGCGTGTAGGAGTGTTTCTTCTCTGACTTGGAATTTTTGCCCTTGGATTCTGGCAGGTTTCTACACGAAATACAGTTGAACTCTAGCGTCAACAAGATGAGCGTGGATAACTTGGCAACGGTGATCGGAGTGAATCTCATCAGGCCGAAGATAGGGGATCCTGCGATTATTATGAAAGGTAAAAGGGACTTCTGGAATGATTGACGTAGGAGTACATGATGCACTGAAATACTCAGATAGCTGCATCCAAAGTCTTAAAATTTAAAGTTTTCTAAGGTGGACCTATGGATATAAGCCAGACACGTGTCTGGGCACAGTAATACAGCTGGGCAGCGTAAAGCCACAGCTAATCAGTTGGGCTACAAAGATGTCTATGGTAAAGAAACCCTAGGAGCTGAACTGTGCGTTCTCTCCATTGATTACTCCAAAATCTTGAGGAAGATGGTGAAGTCACCGTGTGAAATTCTTCCTGAAGAAACAAGGGAAACTCAAACAAATAACTGCTTAGGTGAGCCAAACAATGTAATCCCTTGGGCAAGGGACAGGGACACCAGAACTAGGAGAAGAAATGTTTTAAGGCCAAAGATTTCCCTGCTCTGTGTGATGATTCCTGACTCTGAAGGTCATTCGTGTACAAATGGTCCACACGCTCATGCATGAGTTACATCCCATGCTCTCCCCAGAGGGGGATTTTCACACAGTCCCTCAGCTCTGCTGTGTTTTTAATAACATTTATTGCATGCTTGGAARAAAAGTACCCGAGGCCAGGTGCCTGGTTTAAAAGGATGACATAAATTCCTTCCTGACCTCCCAAACTCTTTTGTTGACAGTATTCAGCCATCCGGTGGAATAACCGATGCTTGTGGCTTGCCTGCTGAGTGCATCTGTGGCTTGGTTTGGCTGAGCGGATTCAAAGCTTGGTTGCTGTTCCAGTGTGATACAAAAATCACCCCTTGCTTTGGTTTTATGATCATGCTCCTTGTGTTCCCCTACATTTCTGTCTGCCTCTCCCTCTCGGATACCAGAAAGACCAATCTCAAAATGCAAAAGCCAGGGGAAAAGAAAGCTCGCCGCGTTGTGGTCGCTGCTGACAGATCTCTTCCTTGTTCCAGGCACACCACAGATCCAGAAAGTGATGACTGTGATGATAAGTGACCACGCAGACCTCTTTCCTGCATCCAAAGATGTTCTGCCATCTCCACCTACCCAAAAAAATAATGACTTCAAGAAAGCCCCCGTGCCACGCAGCTCCGTGGGCTGGGATGCTGCAGAAGACCCTGCCGTGTCCAGGACAGAGAGTCTGATCCGAAGGCAAATGGTAAGACTAGATCCTTGGAGAAATGGGCAGCAGTGGTTTTAAGAAGGGGCTGGTCAATTATTGTGTGATCTAACAGGTCTGCAAGCCACTAAGAGCACTTGCTATTAATAGGCTAAAGATCTGTAATTGTCACCTCTGGAATATCTATGTCAGGAAAATGAGTTCTTTCCTGTGGAAATTTTACTCTTCTGGGAAAAAATCAAAACTCCTAAAGCTTTTTAGCTAAAAGGCAGAACAGATGAAACCTTTTCAGTTCATGCTGGTGAAGTGAAAATGCTGTCCAGAAAGAGCTATTCTCTGCAAATAGCTCTTTTTAGTAGAAAGCACACTTCAAGCCAAAATCATTTTTTATGGAAAACTTTTGGCCATTCTTGCTCACACATTAAAATGTGACCTTTGTAAATACTGCAGTTTCTGTAATCCCTGCAACCTATGTCTGCGAACACAACCGGGTGAAGATAGTTTAATGTCATAGGTCTGTTTTTCAGGGAGACGACCCGAGTGCCAGCAGTGCCACTGGACCAGCTGYGAGTTCAAGTGTGCCTGGAGAAGATAATGATGTGAAACAATCCAAAGATACCCTGGGAATGTGGAAAATGCAGTCTAGGAAAAGAACTCAGACTTTACCTAACAGGAAATCTTTCCTGACAACTGCTTCTCAGGGAGAGAAAGGCAGCAATGACAAAAGCGACATATTTGGCAGTGATTTTTGGAAATCCTCCCCAGGAACCAGCGTGCCTTCTAGGCTCCCTGATGGACATAAGAGAACATTGTCTCATGATCTTTTTAAGCTGCTTGACCTTCACCGCGCTTCAGCTTCTGATAACGTACCTACCTCTCAGGCGGAAAGCAGGGAAGGCTCCAGCCCCGGCACGGCGAGCAGCAGTTCCGATAAGCAATTCCTACCGAGCCCCAGCCCCAGCCATCAGCCGAAAGAAATAGCCAGCCCCACCAGCAGCCCAGCCGAGGTTTGCGATCCTGGTCAGGAGAGCAAGGAGTTCCTGCAGAGCGTGATCCTGAGGCTGGAAAAAGAAATGGAAGCACAGAAAAATAACTACGAAGAGCAAATTAAAAGGTAACACACTGTCAAATGCTACCTTCTGCAGAGTGTGAAGTCTTCAGCCTGTATATTACAATACTAGTAGTTCACAGAATTATCTACCAGTAATAATATGCAGTGTATTATGTTAGTGACTAAGGTTACGATGTAGTATTATAGTGTAGTAATGCTCATGTTCTGTAGACTCATTAATTCTACAATAATTATATGGTCATAATTATTGCTATTAATTATATGGTCATAATTATTGTTATTATTACAATATTATATCATTATACTGTCCAGAATTCGGTAGTACCATTATTATAGCATCATATGGTTGTAACCATTAGTGTTACTATAGCTTCAGATACTGTTAAGATATTGTTACACGTTGCATGTACTGTGCTTATTGCATTACGTGATGTGGTCATCAAGGGGCAGGGRAGAGAGATTTAGGTTCAAACACTGCCACTGTTCTTGACCAGACACCCCAGTGCTGCTAGGCACCTCCCAGGGTGGAGGAAATCAATTCTGCAGCTGGTGGAGTAGCCTGGAGATCAGGATGGCAGCACTGAATTATTTAATCACTTAATGACATGGAGGACCGACTGGTAAGGAGGCAGATGCCTTCCTAACGCTCTTCCAGCTCAGATCTTTTCATGYTCCTTTTCATTTCTCTTTGCAGCCTTGAGAAGGAAAACTACGAAGTCTGGGCCAAGGTGGTGAGACTGAACCAGGACATTGAGAGGGAGAAGAAGAAGTCGGAGGAACTGGAACAAAAGCTGATGGACATGGAACGCTCACGGGAAGACATGGAGAAGAAAAACAAAATACTTGAGGAGGAGATAAAGAACTTTGCCCAATCCAAGAGCAAAGCCAAYGCCAAAAACAACTAGGAGAAGACACCTGAAGGATGTGCGCAGACATAAAATGCAGCTGCGTGGTTTAGCGTTTGGAGGAACTGCCTAGCAGGATCAGAGCCAGGGACTTGTATAGGCCAGTGTCCTGTTACAGATCACGGGCTGGTTCGGAGGAAGGAGCCCAGAAGTTAGAGATTGGTTTACACTCTGAAATAGGAAATTTCAAAACCGTTCTTCAGCTTTATTTTACTTTTTAAGCCCTCCTCTGGCTGCTCAAGTTACCTGTACAACAGGCCACTACTTTTTGCTGCTCAACCAGAATGTAATAGGATTTTAGGTTAAATATATATTATACTTAACAGAAATAAACAAGAAAGTGACCTTCCTGTCATTCGGCTGTCTCCTTGTTGAAGATATCGTAGTGTTTTGAGTGGAACAAAAAGACTGTAAATCCTGGAACTGGGGAGGCAGAAAAGCCCCCCGGTCTGAGGTGGCGTAGCCTCTTTGGTGTGCCTGGACACTGCGCTGCRAGGCACCCTCTGCGACGAGGTCAAGACGTTCAGGCTAACACATGTGCCTCATTATTGCTCCTATGGAGTGAGAGAAGACTCTCGCTCTACACAACCCTTAGACACAACCTTTAGAGAGGTTGTGGAGTCTCCTTCTCTGGCAATACTCAAAACCTGCCTGGATGCAACCCTGTCTAACRTGTTCTAGGTGACYCTGCTGAGCAGGGAGGTTGGACTAGATGATCTCCAGAGGTCCCTTCCAACCTTACCAATTCRGTGAAGATCAGACAGGCTTTCTGATCTGCCAAGAAGAGGACTAATGCAAGGTCACTCATTATGATGTGTTGTGCTAGACTCATCAATGCTAAGGCTACAGATACAAATGGTCTGAGCAGAATGATAAATCATAAAAACCTATTTAGTTAAATTGCTGTTCAGTTGTTTTAGATCACTGTTTCCTATAGCCTTGTGTTATGTATAATCTGGCACAGCTGCTGCTGAAGCCTTGGAGCATCACTTCCAAGCATTTATACATGGAGCTCGTCATACTAAACGAGTCTTTCAGGAGCTTTACTCATTACAGAAAGTGAGGCTTCTACCAGTTTCCCTGGGAGACGGTTTTCACAGAATAACAGATCTGAACTTATCTACCGCCTTCGCTTTTGTTTTTCATCATTCGGTCAGTGTAGGTTAGAATTCCCTTGGTCACCTTGATTTGCACCGGAGCTGTGATGCTGCGACTCTCCCCATCAAGCGTAAGGACTAACTGGACTCAAAGACCTTGTGTTACCACTTTGGCTGTTTGTAAATGCGTCGCTATGGCTGCTTGTCTCTCGCCGCCTGCCAGTGAACTGGCCTTCACTGACAGCAATGCTGCTGGATGCGTTTGGCGTAGGAAAAAGAAGCGGGAATTTGCAAGAAAACCTTTCCCGTGTCTCTGTTACAAGGGTAAGATGCAAACCACAACATCATCCCAGCCTACAGCCTTCATGGGAACAGAAGGAGAAAAATAGAGATGTGAAGGAGTTTTGAACCAAGTCCTTGAAACAAGGACTCTGCCTTTCCTTCACGGCAGCTCTGCGAGTGTGTGTGGAGGCACGTGAGCAGCAGGATGTTCGGGAGAAACTTGTCCATCGGACCCGCACGGCACAGGCCTGGCTCAAAGCGAAACGTGACCATCTGGGCTGGGAATGCCACATGCTCCTTTCCTTTAAGATCAGAAGTGTGAAGAGGCAAATAATTCCCACGCTGACTGCAGCAGATCGTAATGACCTGAAAAGCCTTGGCTGAGCCTCAGAAGTCCCTGAGACTAGGGCAAGTGCACGTTACTTTAGTATAAACTGTGCATTCCTCCACTTCCTTTGCAGATAGGCTGCAAGAACCTCTATCAAGCCACATCTGTTTTCGACCAGCAGAGTAGCTACTTTGAAGATATTCTGCCCATTAAAATGTGGAGTGTTTACAGTGGTCATATTTACAAGATAGACTTTCCAAGGAGGTCAGGTGGTCTGGAAATTCCTGCATCTAGACCCACTCAACTATGCATAATGCAGTGAAAATAAGATATCTTCTAGGATATAATTCCAGTCTTGCTCTCACTGCCTAGCGTTCCTTGTGTTAGAGCAAAAATCTGTTCTATCGTTCTTAGACACTGGCTTCAGTGTATCCAGCCGTCAAGGTTTGGTAGGTGTGAGAGGCAAGAAAACAAAATTATCCTTCCCATGTTATTCTCATTGGATCCCCAGCCAGTCACACTTATGCTGACTTTTCCCCTCATATTTTATCAAAGTTGCATTTTTGGCATGATAGTTACTTTCTTTTTTTAGCTTGCCTATTGCATAAAATAGCAAGTTGTGGGAGGCGAGGTGGACGTGCAGGAAAAGCATCCAGCTGTTATTTAGGACAGTTTATGCAAATGAGAGAAAAACAACGAGAACACATTGTTCTCCCCCAGAATGACTGAATAACACAGTTCCTCCTTCCTTTACACAGGAGCTGAAAGATATCCCCAAAACAGGCTGTCTTTGGTAAGAAAAGACTGCCAAATTGAGACTGTTTGTGCAAATGACTGTTCACCAGTGTATCTAGCAATAAGTTACCCCTCTTGTAGTTAGCTTGCTTTTACAAGTGTTTCCTCTCCAGGTAATYCCCATAAATCGAGGTGCTCAGCAATTAATTGGGAGGTTGGTTATAACGTGGTTATAACTTCATGCTGTGTATGCCTGTCCGGCTGCCGATTCCTGGAAAAAGCAAAGTAATGTTGGCTGAATGTGACAACCAGGTAATAGCCTGAACGACCTAAATTTGAGCACAAGCTCCCTAACCGCAAGCCGTGGGGGCAGAGTGGAGAGATGCTGCGGCTGAAAGGCTCCCGAGCAGGTTCAGCCTTTATCAGACATCAGAGAATCCGCAGAGCAGAGAAATGCGAGGAGCAGCGGACTTGGAGAGCGGGAAACATCCCGTTTATCCCTTCCCCTGTCACATGCAAAGGCTTCAAATAAAAGCCGTGGGTTTTCCATGTATAACCCCGTCCGAACGGCCTTGTGGCACGGGGGAACGCCCTCGCACACAGGGATGCTGTCGGCAGCTGCCAGTGCCGCTTTTGAAAATTTGCTTTATCACGCGTAAAAACATGATGCGATATTTAGACCCTCTTCACACAATGTACCGATAACGGGAACTGGAGCGGGGGCATGTTTTCTTTTAATCGCTTCAGCTGGCTGTGATGCTGTGGCTGCATCCAGAGAGCTATTTTCAAAGCAGTGCAGCTAAAGAACAGCTAGGGGAGGAAGGGATGGGGCTTTAACCTCTTATTAAAAGAAATTAGTATAAATATGAGCTTGGCATCTGCTTTCTGAGCACAGGGGAGGCTCATTTCTCCTTTCCCCATCAGTTTTGCCTTGTCTCCCTACTCACCTTGCTCCTAACGAGCGCCGTCACGGGGCGCAGCTCAGGTTTCCATCCCTTTGGTGACACCTTCGCCCTGCACATCCCTTCCCAGAGCCTGCAGGATGGATTGCAACATCTGCCGATGATTCCCTGTACATGCATTTGCCTTCCTGACACCTGCTGAAACCCTGTCCGTGCTTTTAAATGCCGAGCTCTTTGGAGATACGGAGCACCTCGCCTCAATGAGCCCTGGAGCTCCTCGGCCTCGCTGTCCCCATCGAGCGACCCAGCCTGTGGCATCTGTGCAGAAACCATTGGTCGGACTTGGCCCCGTCGCTGTTGCCGGGCTCGCTCCTGACTCCTGTTGATGCAAGAAAGTTCAGGGTCRTGGTGTGTTTATTTGTGCTGCCCCCTGCAATCAATTGGGGCTGTTATCACTGAGGTAAGCAACACCCCCGCGGCACGCGGGGCAGGGGATCAGCAGCTCCAGAGCTYGGCGACGCTGCATCTTTCCCCTAGCTGGCAGTGTCGGGGCATTGGCGCAGGGTCAAGGATGGCACAAGAAGTTATGGAAAAGCACTACGAGATTAAATTGCTGTCATCCACCCCGAACTGTTCCTGCTCACYGAACTACAGAGCCCCACAGATAATGGCAGCAGGATGGCTTTTAAAAATAAAATCGTGGCAGGGTCGTTCTTCCATTTCGTGAGGCTGCTCAGCGATAACACGCAGGAAGAGTGGCCAAGAGCAAAGCATCCTGACATCCCAACATAACCCAAAGACAGAGCTATAAGGTGGTTTGCATCTATACTGGACTTTTTTTGGACATTAGTTTAGGGCTCAGGTGATTCATGTCCCATTCYCTGCTCTTCTCTGAGCTTTTTCTTTCACCTGACCCACATCTTAGCTCCCTGTCTTCTTTGCGGTGGTGATGTGACCTCAAAACCACGGTGTCTGAGCAAACAGCCCATTGCCATGATGATGTGTCCGAATCGGTGCGGGCCTTACGGTGCCCTGGCCAGGCAAGGCGAAGGTGGTTGTGGCAGAGTGCTCAGCACTTGCAGCTCAAACCACAGTAGTTAGGCCTTCTGCCCGATGAACCTCAAGCCATGAGGCCACAGATTTCATCTCCAATACTCAATAAAAAAATAATGAAGCCTTTAAAAGTGTTTGCAGAGCAGATATAAAGCAGATCCAGAAAAGGAGTCAGGACTTCTGGATATCAATCTATAAATATTTGGGATAATGGCTAGATAGTGAGGCTTGCCAGATAACCCTTCCTTTCATTAACGTTAGACTAGTGGTTTCTTAAGCATTGACAACAGCAGTGTCAGGGGTGAAGACGCTGGTCTTCCGTGCAACCCACATGCTGGAAAATCGGGCTGGCTGTTGGTGGAAGAGCAGCTGAGGGCAGGTACAGCGATGCAATTCAGCTGCCCTCTGTGGMTACCCGCTGTCATTTGAGACTTCTTAAAATATCCTGCCTGGCCTCCGGTCATTGCTCCAGAAGGACACACACCTCTAGGTCACATCCACYGCCCTGGGTACCCTACAGCATAGCAAGAGGCCCTGAACACCTTGGGGCAGCCACCTGAGTCAAGCTTCTCCGCTGCTGTGCAGAAAGTAAGGCAGCGAGGATGAATCACAYGAACCATGTCAGCCACCTCGTTGCACTGGCATTTATTTAGTAATGCATAAAAATGTCTGAGCTGTGGCTGAGCAACACTGTTCCCCTATCTCATGAATGTTTATGCAATACATATGTCTGTCAAAGTCACACGGACAAAGACATGCAAGACAGCAAGGATGGATGTGCCAGAAGCCGTCCCCAGCCCCCTAACTAGGATTTCCATCTCCTCCAATCTCCTGCAGGCACAAGGGGTTGCATTTTGCGTCCTGGCAGGCAGCTGCAACACAGGAGGAGAATCCAGATCGACCTGGGGACCGGTGATGCTCGGAGTCATGTTGCTCCAGGTTTCACCACCACAGCACATTCTGAAGGGGCTTTGCATGCAGCTAGAGGGAAAACCTCGTTTGACAGCAAGCAGGACCTTCTCAACTATAGTTTCCCAGGGRCTACTTGGCCATCCTGAAGGCCACCGCATCCCCACGTGCATGCCGACTGGGGTGGGCAGCAGAGTCCTATCTCCATCTTAGAAGCGACTCCTTTCTCATGCAGGGGTTAACGCATCTCTGGGGAGCTTGCCGAGGTCCTTGTCTAAATTGTTCATTAGCRTCTCATGCAGTGCCCTGAACAGTGTCACTGGGGGACACAAGCCCCTCAAGAAGGGCTTGTGCTCCGCGAAGCAGAGCCCACTCCTGCCACCATTAGCAGGCGAGCTCATTGCTCAGGGCGCTCCAGTTATCTTCAATGCTCTAATTAGGCAGGACCCAGGAAACCAGTCCTGTTCGGAAGCATGAGACGTGTAATCAATATTATTGGGCCAAATTTGCAGCTGGTTTAAGCCATCAATTTGCAAAGGAGCTCAAAAGGATGAGGAAGGGAAGAGGAGCGAGTTCAGCATGGAAAGCAAAAGTCCCTTGGTCTCTTAAGTGCCTGAAATTCAGAGCGGTCTCCATCAGAGATGACAGAGAAAGGTATAATTTAAACCAGGAAGAGTGTCTTGCAGATGTTCATCCCTGAAATTTCTGCAGATCATCCAGTCACACACTAGAATTGTTATCTTATTATTAGAGCTAAGATTTCCAGCCAAGGCTCTGTTTCCTGTGGATCCCCACTGTCATTTTAACCCACAGTGGGATTCAGATTTGGGCTTCCTAGTGCAGATTTGCAGCAGGGACAAGCACAACAGGCACTAATTTGGTGCACCATTATGCCAACTCAGAGTAATTGTAAAAATGCTAAATAGGGCTCTTTTTCCCTACAATAAGACATCTGCTCTGCTCACAGCTCCCATGGCTTACATTTCAGCTTGTGAGGCTCTCCATATCCATATCTTGTGCCAGACACGTGAGATCTGGTAACAACAAAAGCTAATAGAGCACATCCATTATTGCAATAACTGGTTTCGCTTTCCGCTCTCCTAGAGCTTTGTATTTTGACTTTGCCTGATTAGCCAGCGGTGACAGCTCAGGAAATGGATTCCACCGAATCTCACAACAACCGATCTAAAATGCTCTAATCTCTGGAGAGATAAGGAGTTGCTACAGCAAAGCCAACATAAACCTGCGAGCTATGGAAGACGGGGTTGTTGTTTAGCCACTGTTGCTAGTTAGCTACTGTACTGGATTTCAGAGACCACCCTGTATTTAAACCTTCTCACTTAACTCAACACATATCTTTTCAACACCATGTGAAGCTCGCGTCCTGGACAGCCTCAGCTGCACGGAGCCGAGTGACATTGCTCGGGGAGCTCCAGAGAGGGCACTGAAGCAGGGTGGCTCTTACTGCTCATCCCACAATCCTGAAAGTCACTGCAGACATGACAAGCAGCAGCTCGTCTGAGATGTATTGGAACAATGGCACTGCAACTGCTCATTTAAAATAAAATATAGCATCCTGCCTTCATTGGCCATGTCTTGGGCATCCCAGAAAACGTAATCCTCAGAGCTAGGGAAAGAAAAAACCCCTTCTTTTCAGGAAGCAGTGCTCTGTGTCACGGAAATCCATTCCTCTCATATCGTTTCCTTTATTGTAGCCATGTTGATTACTTTTATCCTCCATATTTCCTTTGTTTACTTTAAAAAAATGCGATCAAAGGTCCCATTAAGGCCTTGAAATGCTGAACAGGAGGTTGATCAATTTACGTTATGAACAGAATCGCATTGGGCATGTATCCAACAGCTTAAAACAAACAAGCAAGCTTCCTATTTCCAATGTGAGCTCACTTGGCCTGAGCTGGATATGATTTATGACCCACTGGATATGTTGGAGTGTACACATTAGCAAGACTCCTCTATATTTTCTGGCATTGTCTACTTGAAAAAGTAATTCACCTTACTGGAATAACACAGCTATATCCTGATGAATTTTGCCAGCAGTGCTGTGTGGTGACATGGGCTTGGAGGCAGAAACTTTCACAGCTAATCACTAGATTAAATTCTGCTTTCACTGACATTTGAAGTGACTCCTCGAAAGGCAATAGAATAAGCTCTTACTTGCTAGGGTGCTTCTGAGAGCAAATGCACTCTGTTGGCTGTTAACAAGGCTCAGCACRGAGAGCTGGACCCTCTCCCACCATTCATCTTCTTGACAGGGGTATCAAAAGGTGGACTTCTCCATCCACTTTTATCTGAGAGAAGAAGCAGTAATTCTAGCAGCTGCTCCTGTTGCTTTTCGGTAGTGTTGCGTCCGCAGAGCAAGCTGCTCATTTGTGTGAAGGCTGCTTGGCCGTGCCTCGAGTCCTGCTGCCTTGGGAAGGGCTTGCAGGGAGATGGAGCTTGTCTGAGCGGGAGCAGAGGGAGAGTGATACAGGGGTAAAGGAGCGGGAGAGAGGGGTCAAGGGATGGCAGAGTGAAACAAGGTGCCTAACAGCCAGATTTGCTCCCCAAAACGTGCCCAGGATTCTGAGTTCATTTGAAAGCCCGTGGATGGAATGAGATGTGCAAAGGGGCTGTTAATTCAGAAATACCTGGCTGCTGAGCCCTTTTGAAATTATTGATTTTTGTAGTTCATAGAATGAGAGAGTGGGKTTTTTTTTGTTTGTTTGTTTTTTTGGTTGATGTCTCTATTTCTATAGGCTTGCGACCTCCTCTTGCAAGGGCCAAAGTACAGTTGCAGGTGGCTTTATCTTCAGTAGGATTTTACACCTATCAGCACGTATCYGCAGAGCATAGTGCAGGACTGCAGGGAGCTCAGAATCAAAGAGCCCAGGTATAAGCAGGCGCAGGAGTGGTAGGTCGGTAATTCAAACCCTCCTCGGGTTACAGCTCTGCCAGCTAAAGGTGTGACCATACCTGGTTTGATAGCAGGGTTTTTTTTGAGCCTGCCTCATTTTAGCTGAAGGGCTTTTGGGGTGGCAGTCCTCTGTCCTCATTTAGGCATCTAATGGTAAAAAGTGAAGCATGTGTGCGTGGTCTCTTTACTTGTAAGTAAGAGAAAGGGGWATCGCCCTGCGTCACCTCTCCTCGCTTGGCCTCACTTTTGTCCCTTCTCACCACCCAGGAAATCACATGCTGTTACCCTGTGTTGGTTAATAAAAGGAGGGGGGGGGAGAGAAAAACACTATTTCTCCCTTAGACTTAGAGGCAGGGGCTTAGGGTAAAACAAGTGCCRAGTGTTATTGCTGGTTTCTGCTTTCTGCAGCCTGTGCACGGGGTGCCACCGTTTCAGATGTAAGCAYTTCCCCGACCTCCTTTTGCTCCCAGTATTGCCTGTGCTAGAAATGCACAGCTCTGGCCAAAATGCCTGAGTCCAGCGCTAGTACTCAACAGTAATATGCTTCACATAATAAACCTCTTCTTCCAAGGGTTTTTGATAAGAATTTCCATTTTTAGTTGAGGGCAAATGAACCATTCAGCCTTTATTTGTTGCTGTTGCAATTGAAGAAGGAGCAGAAGCTAATTTTTTAACTTTTCCTGTAAATAGTGCATTAATGAAGACAGATGGGTCAGCAATGTAAACAAAACCTCTATCTCAAGCTAGTTTTGTTCTGGCTTTGTTTCCCAATATAGTAAGCAAATCACCACCACCATGGTTCCCATCCTATTAACAGTGTTTGCTCTCCAAATGTTGAACTGGGTTATAAGGAAGTTTAAATTAACACTGGGCTGTAGTTTTTCAAATGCTTGAAGCAGCTGTTCAAATGCCAGATTTTTTTTTTTTCATAAATGATGGATTTAGCTAGGGTTTGGCTCAGTGTTTTGCACAGAAACTATTTAGCAGAGCCTCTTCCATTGTGCTGTAGGTCGGATAGGCACCAAAATGCCTGACACTGCTCTAAACCAAATCCTTTGACATTACTAGACTGCTGGAGCTTTTGGCTGGCTTTGCTCTCTGAACCAYGTAGCAAAGGCAGCATGAAGGTAGCACGGGGCTCTGCCCGTCTCGTCCAGGCTCAGCAAACTGCCCGAGGAGCCCATCTGCCCAGAGTGAGGGGGTTTGCAGGGCTGGGGCAGCGATGCCAGAAAAAGCTGTGCCGAGCTGTCGAGCTTTAATGCTCAAGCAGCTGTGAATCTATATCCTTGATCAGCTAGGGGAAGCACAGCAGGCAGAAAGAGCCTGGGCTCCAGGGACCGCGCCCAGGAAAGGGATAGCGCAAGGAAGCTTTGGGGGAAAATCTGCTCCTTGAGCAAGCTTTAGTCCACATGTGGAGAACTAAGAGATACGGATCATCAGGCTTCCTAGTGCTTAGGGAAATGTGGCACGGGTGCTGACTCCTACGAGTGTCTCTCATAGGAGACAGAGCTGACTTCTTTACAGGCCAAGGGACGAGTAAGATGTTTTGAAGCGCATGCTCTTCTGGAGGCATTGTGTGTTGACCTAAGAGCAGCAATCCAAGACCAAAACTCTATCCTTAACCCCTCGCTGATAAGTTATCCATGCTCTTCCTCTCTTTAATTCATTTTTTCGGCGCCCACCCTTTGCCTGTCTATTTGGGCTGTAAGCACTTCCTGGCACTTTTTACAGTGTCCAGCACAAAAGGAGCTTCACATCTGCTTATGGTTTCTCATATGTATTATATTATAAACAGATGAAAGCGAAACTCCAACTCATGTTGATGATTTATGTGAGAAAGGGTTGCTGCTTTGCTTAGTTGCATGCAGTAATTTAGGGAAGGCTGCCTGGCTGGCTAGATAGATATTTCCATACTGAAGTAATACTTTTACAAAATCCCTTAAAAATTGATTTTTCTTACTAAAATTTAAGTCAAGAATCTGCTAGCATGTTGACATAGATCAGAAATGAAAGGAAAATCAATGCACACTACTACTTAATGAGAAAAATAAATTCTTTAAGAAACAGAAGGAGCCAAAGTACTTATATGGATGCATGGATGGATGAGTGGGTAGGTGGAAGTAAGGAGGAAAACAAGAAAGAAAGAAACAAAGAAAGACTGAAAGAAAAGGAAAACATGCCCCGGGATATTTTTTTCAGGGACTTGCCAGTTACATTACTGACACTTTTGGCTTTGTAGTGCTGGCTCCTGTCATGTACTCACCATGCTATTTGTGAGTGTCATACTACATGGACAGGATTACATGCATGTTTAAAATGAAGTTCTTTTGAGTTCGCAGAAACAGCCTTCATTGGCTATTTAAGGAAATATTTTGATAAAATAACTGTCCCTATTTTTCTGTTATTTCACCTTATCTCTGTGCCTGACTGCATGAACATCCAGATGTCTTGTCTAGTTATTTTCAATGATAAGGTAAGGTTTTGCCAATAAAGCAGGCAAATGAGTGCCTTCTCAGAGGCAYTCATTAACGAAACGAAATAATACTGTTCTGATCTCAGATTGTGAACAACATGGTCGCAGTTGTGGGAGGCACAAGATGTTCAGATTTCTCCCCAAATAGCACAATCAGACACATCTTCTGGTGTGGTTTTCATCACAAATTCTGTCTGAGATTCTCTTCAGTTAGCAGTACAGTACATGTTTCATTATAAAGACGAGCTACTAGTATCAGAAGATCGCCTGGCTCCTAATCCCAAATTGTTTTCACTGAAATTTTTACTGATCTTGTAAAAATTCATACATGTGGCTTTACTCACTGATAAAATTACCTCCCTACACAAATTTGCATGGTTTCATAATACAGCATAGAAAGGACAGTTGTGCAAAAACACACTGGTCAGATCACTGCAACGAGAACAGTTGCAGCAAAGAGACGATAAAAGCAAACAGCAGATTATCTCCCTAATGCTGGATTATCACTCCTAACAAGGTGAACGGTTTGTCTTGGCAAATAGCTTCATAAGAAGAGTGGATAGTTTGAAAGGATCTATGTGGTGACACTTCAACTGTTGGCTACAGCAGTTCATGTCAGCAGAGCAAAATATCACACCCCTTATGAATTCTTTTAACCTGCCATTAATTGCAGACTAAGATTGCAGCATAGCTCAGGGGAAAGGTCTGTGAACAGTGTCATGGGCAAGATCCTTAGTATGCGTAAAGCAATATAGTCCCGTGGCGCAGCCAGCTATCTGAAACACACAGCCTGAGTGGAGACTGCATAACTCAACAATAAACTACACAACCAACCACTTAAAGAAATGATAGCCTTGCATGAGTGGTTAAATATTGGACAAGACCAGATGTGTTCCTGAATGCTATTTAAATCACTGCAGTGAACAGGTTGTAAGCAAGAGAGAAATTGTGGTATTTACAAACAACTAGCACGGAAAARAAATCAACAACTCAGTCTCTGTGCAGCACACCTCAACAGAGAAATTCTGTGTAAAATAGGATCAGTACAAGGTTTTATCCAAGTGGGATTACATACAAGCACAAAAATAAAACATTCTGTATTCTACATTATATTACAAAGTCAGGCAGTCAATAAATAGATCAATAAATTATGGGAAGCACAGAAGAATATGTGTGAAAAACAGGTGAAACTGGTTTTAAGTAAGTGCTTGATAAAGTCTTTTGTGTTCATTCCCATGAAGTGCTAGAGGGATTCTTTCAAAGACCCTGAGCACTTCCAGTGAAGATAACTTTCCCTTAAAAGTGTAAAAGAGATGCAGGGACAGTACAGTAGACTCTGCTACAGGCTAAAAGAGTCAATGTCACTTACACTTTCCCAAGAATCTGACAAATTTGCAGCTTAGTATAAATAAAGTGACGGGTCTATTGTTTCTCAGCTCTGACACCTTCTTATCGCTATGATTTGTTACAGAAGAGTGGCGGAAACATGGCATGTGACTCCATCATATATAGTTTAAGTGGGGGGGCAATATCTTTATGAATTGACAACTTGAGCATGTACATAAAGGAAACAGCCTCTCTATTTTGCTGGCACGAAGGGGCTTCCTTTTCTGTCTAGCTCTATGCAGACTACAYGCAGTATTACTTTGCCGTGTGAGCTGGATTACACAGATCTATCGTATGCAACTTACTGGACTGGTTGGGGGAACAAGTTTCTTAGCTGGTACAGACTGGCACAGCTTCAAGGACTGAAGAGAGTTAAAGCACTGATTTATACCAACTAAAGCTCTGGGCCTTGAGAGACAGCACATGGCTAATGCAACAGATCCAGCGCTGCTTTATGCAGGGTGCTTGTGCAACGAACACGTGCGAGGGGCATTTCTTGCYATTGCCTGTCAGAGCCCTGCACAAGCCTGACATCGCTCCAGGACCCATTGCAAGATGGGAAGGGAAATAGATCCCTTCTACCCTCTGGATGCCAAACCATCCCTGACAGGATGTCTCCTTTTGCAAAGAAAGGATAAAATAAAAACCTAATAATGTGTTGTGCCTCATTCACTTAGGAGTCTGAGACCTATCAGGAGCTAAGATTTACAGAGATCATTTTTCAAAGGCATCTTGGCATGTAAATATTTTGGTAGATTCTGCAGCAGCTAAAAAATCTAGGTATGCCTCACTCATAATTCACCTAGCATTGACAGATCTGAAAATACCTATAGATGCCAATCAATATTTAAAAAATACAAGAATATGTGGCCTTATTTCTATGGATTYGAATCTATCCCTCTTTGGCATGAAGAGCCCCCTAAAACAATCCAGTGATCTATTCTATGCCCTGATATGAAGAAAGACTCAGTCATAATTTGGACAGAAAAGAATAGCAAGAAGCAAGCAATGGAACAAAATATACATTCCCTACAGTCGTATGACTTGCCCATTCCCCGTGACAGGAAACATACAATTATCTGTACATGCCTCATTAAATAACCTCATTAAATAGGAAATCCAAAATGTACAAATTTACAGACTGAATCATTAAATACTTCCCCTGTGCACTCCCCCATGCATGCATTCCTACTATCTGCAGCCACACTCTGATACCACCATGCCCTCGTATTTGAACTTGTAGGTGACAACCCCTGCATCTAAGTAGAGAATAGAGATGGGATCGAGCTTGGTGGGCACGCAGCAGGCCTTGGAGGCTTTCTGGGGATTCTTCAGGTGAACCAAAGTCTGGACAATGGCATGTTTCGTTGGTGTGACGTGCTCTGTTAAGGGGTARGCACATACTCCGTGGCACTCATAGGCTTCGTATCCCGCTGGGGCGATGATCCAGGAATCCCAGCCAATCTCCTTGAAATCTATGTAGAGCGGAGTCTTTTTGCAGTAGTTGCCTTTTGCGTTCCTCCGGATTCGGGCAGTAGAGTCATAAATGATGTTGGAGCGCATCTGGAGCAGYGCCTCCTCACCTGGCCGGTCGTGGAAGTTGCCAACCTCCAGGTTCTCCAAGTCCAGGAGCTGCTCATGGTCTATCATTTCATTCAGTTCTTGCTTCTCCTCTTTCTGGTCATTGCTTTGGTCATCGGAGAACACAATCAACAGGGGCACATGCTTGGCCTCAGAGTTGATGTCGATATCGAGTTTCCCYTCTCCATTCTGCTCCTCCCCTTCCCTGCTCTCTATATGAACTTCCAGCCGGTGTGTGGTCAGGCCTGCCCTTCGCCAGCGCCTGATGGCTTCAGTGACCTCAAAGGTTTCCCACTCACTATTTTTGCCATAGATCTGCCTAGATGCAAGCACCACCATCTTTCTCTCTTCTCCTACCCCCATGTGGTCATTTTGCAGCACTTCAAAAATGGTGACCTTCCGGTCAAGCCCGTCGTAAAGCATTCGGTCCCGCTCCACCAAGGTGTAGAGCCTCAGCTCTGCCATAGTGATTTCTTCATGGTGAGGGATGGATACATTGAATAGAAGGGGGTATTTTCGAATTCCTACAACACCAATAGGGTGGGAAGCCAAGTCTGGAAATGACAAAGATCAAATATTTTAGAAGGGTCAATACATCCAGCACATCTGACATGTTTTGCATTCCTTTTTGATTTCAGTGGAACAATTGCAGGAGAGCGGTTTTGCATTGTTTCCCAAAACCATACTTGGATGATCAATAAAAGGCATATTTTATTCTAGATGTCTAAGGATGATGAGATCCCAGCCATGATAAAGTCAATAAATCTGGATTTATAGATTCTCTTTCAATCACCACGGCTTTCAGGGACTTCCCTGACACTGGGTAGGATTGCATGTTAAAAAAGCTTTGTCAAATACTGAAATGAAATGGCTTCTAGATTACAGCATAGCAACTGTTTAACAAACAGGAGAAAAAAATGTTAACCAGTGTAGGAGGAGAAGAGCAACATGGCACTGGAGTGAATGAGAGACAGTCAGATGACATATAACCTCTATATGCAGAAATGGCAGGGTGTATCTGCATCTGCTTGTCATTTCTGTGCTTGCAAGTGTTTTCCTCGGCTCAAACATCATCAGTAACTGAAAGGGCTAGACACTAAGAGAGAAAAAGTTGCTTGGGAAGATGTAAAGGCTCCTTGTTATGAGGAGCAGGCAGTGATCATCTGATCTAAAACCCGTCAATCCACAGAAATCCTGCCACAGGCTACACGGGTTTGAAATGAACTAAGCCAAACAGCTGTATTCAGTCAGGCATTTTTGGCAGTTTTAGTTAATAAAACACATAAGTACATAACATCTGCTTGTCAGTCAGTCTGTCTGTCGTATCTGCATTGTTTGTTTATACAGAGGCAACACGCATTTCTTCAGGCAATACAGGCATCTTAGCTAATAATGACTGCGCTTTTGTTGCTGGATTACCGTGCTGTCACTCATAGCTCAGAGACAGACTAGGACATACCTTTCTGCAAGGCCTCAGGAGGCAAATGGTTTGGGATCTATTACTATCTTCATCTCTGACTTCTCTAATTTTGATATGTTTGTAGAAAAATGACACTTAGAACGCTGCAAGTATTGGCCGTACTCCATCAGTGCACTTAAGCAAGCACAGGAGTTGTCCTATAGACACAAAGTGGGTTTTGAGGCAGCTGCCTGTTTTTCTCTTTTCTTTTCTTTTCTTTTTTTTCCCCCTATTTGCATCTCCATCCATTCATTAACAAAAAAACAAAGGGCAATTCTGTTTGCCTATCCCCTCCCATCAACTGATGAAGGCTGGGACTGAATATACTCCGGGGTAGGAATACTGCAGGCTAAAAGGTAGTGCTACTCAAGCGCAGGAGTGCTTCAGCCATAACCTCAGAAGTGGAAGAAACCTTCGCGATTTCCTAACYCTCGGTATTCTAAAGCAAGTCTGCAGTTGTTACAGTCGATGACAGGGTGCAGAAATGCTGCCTGACCATCCAGAAGATGAGCACAAGTAATTCACCAGGAGGGAGGGGAAGGCCACACCATCTCTAAGAAGCTGGGTGAGCGCTAGCAAGGAGTGAAAARTGTTCATTTATAAGTCAAGATGTGGCTTTGCTCTTTAGTCAGGAATCTCATAGAGTGAAATATCCCTTACAGTTACCAGTGCACCCCTAACAGGGTCAGGAACTGTGATCTGGAGTGCACAGGAAAAGAAAAGCTTAGCTTAAGGTCTTTATTCAAGTCTTAAGAAATGGTAGGCTATTACAGTTCCATTTGCAATAGAGACATTATGCTCCATGGTTTAAAACAAATAGTTAATTTCAGCCATGCAGCATATTATATTTCTGTAATCTCGTTACAGTAGTAACAAAGTTAATAAAGGATTTAATGAATAATAATGAAAGAACAGTTACTGCCTATTTTCAACAAGCAGCTGAATAAAAACTTCATGATACGACCTGTTCCTAGTGTCCTGATTATTGAGAATAATCTACTTTCTCTACTAAAAAACTCTCAGTGCATGAAATGAATGGTTCTTAGCTTCATGGACTTTCAAGACAGATAAAAAACATTAAGTGCAATAGTCCCTGTAACTATACGTTTATGAAGGTGATGTGTTAACATAAGAAGTCTCACCTTGCTGTTTTGGATTAGAAGTGAGAAAAACACAGAAATGACAGAAAGTTACACCAAATTTATCCAGTGCAGAACTTCTGCAGCCATGAAAAAGCTATGGAATATCTCCATTGTGTTTACAGAAAGGCACAGAATCATGAATTGCTGCCTGTGTCAGCGAACATAGGTCAGTCTGTACCATTTTCAACGCTGTAAACCTGGAACCATTTCAGTCTTGCCAGCGAAATGGTTTCAGATTTACCTCAGTAATGTTCTTTAGCATATTGTACTTGCCATTTTTTTTCTGAATTATTTCTCAACAGGAGAAAAGAGCAATGCTTGTTTCTGTGTATTTCTTCACTTCTGCTGGTAATCAGTCACAGGCAAGGCTATTCGGATGAGTAACAGTTCACCAGTAGGTGTAACTGATTTGCTATCAGTCCTTCAATAAATTTTATGTCATACTACCACAATGCAGAAAAAGAATACATGAAGAAGATCAAAACTGCAAGGCAGTGCCTCTTCAAGGCAGAGTTGTACTGCTGGTAAAGAGTACCCAGGCCTGGTAGAAATACAGAAAAGACCAGCACTGCTGGATCCTCTCCTGGCACCTCAYTGCATTGCCAAACTGAAATGTCTTGCACACAGCCTTCTCCTAGGAGAACTATCAGTTCTCCTGATAGTTTGTCATCTTGAATTTGTGAATGTAAGAAAAAAGTAATAATCAGCGTTCATTAATTAGACTGATGAGGGATGAGAAAAGATCCACAGTGATTTGAATAGCTGCACATACCTCTGAGCAGTTAAAAAAAATCAAAGCATTTGTATTTGCGAAGTGGAATATCTTGGGTTTGGAAATGATAACCTGAAAAACATTTTGAACATATAGCCTGTACTGGTGCAAACAGGTACTGACGAGAAAACATCTGAATGCTAGCACTGAAATATCACCTTTTCCTTGTTAAGCTGAGGGAAAATGTTGAAGCAGAAATATAGAGAGAACCACCTGAGCTCACAATTGGTCTTTTTCAGTTCTTTTCTTTCMTTTTTAATAGGAAATACTCTACTCCTCCAAAGAAAACCTGAAGTTTATCCAAATTCAGCTTCATGTATTTCTATATATTTGCTGGGCTGTGTTCAGACATCACAGGAAGAAAACTTCACATTTCACATGAGGACCAATAGAAGGATATTAATCGAAAGCCACATACCGCACCTTTGAATGTGAAAACATTTCATCCCTTAATTTCAAATTTGGCTTAAGGTATCCACCTGAAAATCAAATAGCTAATTGCAAATGATATGTGTGATTACAAGAATAATAAAAACACATCCAAATTACACTTAGTGCTGTACAGACATAAAAGAAACGTATTCCCCCAAATCTTACGATCTCAAAAGCAAGAGAAAAAGGATCTATCTCACAAAAAATGGGATCTGCATAAAATTGCTACAGTGTTAGCTGCCTATTTCTAACGGCCGCTTCACTGCAAGGCCTTTTTCCCCCTAGTGCTGTTCATGCTCCATACCTGGTAAATATTATTTCACGTTGACTATAAGGGTACCCTTTTCGATTTGGTTCTCCTAGAGACATACAATTCTTACCTTCATTTTTGAAGCTCCTAATAATATTTGCAGATGGCATAGATGTCCTATCGGTGGCAAATTTGTTGTACAGCTCTAGCATGTACTCTGGTGGGTCCACCTTGGCTGTTTCATGCAGGGGAATGTCAGAAAGGTTCAACGTCTTCAGAAACTCATTTTTCATGTTCTGAAGCAGCGTGTTGAAATCAACACCATCCTGCTCGGAGAGGACTTCATCGAAAAGAGGCACGTCTTCCTCCAAGGAAGAGTGCTCCAAGCTCAGGATGGGACTGCAAGAGGCAAGGTGAGCCAAGAGAGAGAGGACAGACCACAGCCGGAGGACTACAGAATCCATGACTTTACTCTAACCTCCAACCACACTCAACAAGCTTTAGTTCTCGTGTGGGCTAAGTGGCGGTTTTATTCCCTGGGTTGTATGCGGCTTGTGTCACAGAGAGATGACAAGTTTGGAAGCTCTTGTCTTGAAACTTGTGATCCGTTCCGTCTCTCTCCCCCTGCCCCCTCCCTTTTTCTTCACCCTTCCCCCTCCCCAAAACCAGGTCTCAGTAATTGGATATGGCTCGCTCTCTTCTATGGTCGCCTTGCCTCTCTTATCTTGTGTAGTGTAAGCTGTTCACCAGATTCGTTGTTATCTCACAATCCCCTTTCCCTTAATGAGCTTTTTGTAAACATTCTGCGCTAGGACACTAGGAGATAGGCCAAGTTTCTCCTCGAGAGGAACTGCCCTTTCTTTCTGCCTCCTGGTAGCTGACTTTCTCTGGTGTGCCTAACCAACTTTTTGCCAGGCAGATTTCAAGCTAGCATGTAAATTCTGCCGAGCAGCTATCCAAATCTATGAATTCTGCACCAAAGGCAATGAAGAGCTCCTTTAAGGCAACAAAACTGTCCTTTGTAAAAATATTGTAGAGCTAAATGTTTATATTTTACTTACAAAGAAACCTCTTCGGGATAAAGTCCATTCTTCTGTGCTCATACAGCATCTAGCACATGAGAAGAGCTCCAGGTACTGCCACAATTTGGGGGTCACAAGGCCCTGAATGCAGAGGAGCTGATGAGCTCAAGATAGTCAGGTGAGGAGGGTCTCCCACATTGCAACTATGAAGCTGTGCTTTGCCAGGGCTCCACCGGGAAAAGCCTTTTGAACAGAGAGTGAGTACAAGTCAGGGAAGAGCAGAACATGGCTTTCAAAGCTAGGCCCAGATTCTTTTTATGCACACACTTTGTGCCTGCATTGGCACCACATAATTTAGAGATAAAGAGTAAGTAATATGTATTTTTTGCCATGTTTATTTTTGCTACAAGGCACTCTTTCCTAATCTGAACATTAACACTAACTGAATGGGAACAGGCTCAGTGCTGTATGCCATATAAACGCTCAGAAATGGAGGGAGGATTGGAATATTTGCAAATGGATCACAAAATCTTTCTTTCCTTCTATATCTTATTTATCTGACTTGGCAGGTTACAATTATTCTTGATTTAATCACAGTACCCTTCAGTCAGATCGTCTAAAAATGATTGAAAATATACAAAGACCCACAGACTACTCTTAATTCACAACTCATCTTTGCATCAGTTAAAACAGTTCAAAGGTGTTAGGTGGGTAATGTGGGGATTTTTTTTTTCAAAAAAAAGTGCTAAAACTACTTAGCAGCACTTTTCTGTCAGAATGTGCAAATTTCAACCAAAATGCACATGCAAAAAAAAAAAAAAAAGTCAAAATTATTTTTTATCTAGTTCTTACGTAATATTGCCTTCTTAAAGGCTCCTTGTTGTTCACAGRCTTTTCAAAGTGCCTTGGTTTTGGCAATAGGGCTGGAGCTCAGCTCCTTGGCCCCAGTGGTTCAGCACTCAAGATAAAGCGGAATCTCTTTTCATTAGCACTACCAAGTTTCTCTCTGCAAGCACTACAGAGCTTAACCAAAGAGGAAACCTTCACAGATCTGTTGAGTTTTCTGGACTCTGCTTCTCCATTACGGCTAAGCACATCCAGCCATTTGTTACCACAGCTCTATAACTTTCCGTCTTCTTCAACAACGAAGTCTATCCTTGGCACGAATGGCCACAGCTCCAGTTGACTTCACTAGAGTGAATACTCAGCAATGGCTGTTTTAAAATCATCCTGTCTATATATTTGATTTTTTTTCCACAAATATTAATACATCTCCATGAAAATAATGTATAGTATTAATGTCACAGAGCCAGCCATCAGCATGGCTTATTTTTTTAATCTTGTTTCATTCAACTACTCTTCTTCTAAATGTGGAGAACTTGACAATAAAAGCTAAACCCATTATCAAGGTCTCTGCTATTGTTACAGTACGTTGGAAGTGGGTATTTGATCTTAGAAAAAATAATTTAGATCTCAGTGTGGATTTCACAGTTATCTGTGCAAGCTTATCTATAAATCCTCTGCAGCCTTATCAAAGACTCATCCCATGACTACTATGGCTTTCCAGAACTAAGCACAGAAAAACTTAGGGAAATTTTGGAGCTGAATCTGGGTCATTTCTGTTCATTAAGTTAAAAGAAAAGCACCATCTTCTTTTTACTGGTGATTCATCACCTCACTATGCTGAACTAAGGATCTTACTTCCACAAGGGAACAAGATTAACCTTGAGAATGAGGAGAAAAGATTGCAGGACACATAGCCTTAACTCTTTTATGCAGCCCAACAACTGGCTCCTCTAAAGCAAGGTCTTTGGAATGGCTTCTCACAGCCAGTTGGGCAGGTAGTAATTTTTAATAAGAGCATAGTACCTACAGAAAGAGTTCAAAAGGTCATTTGTATGCTTAAATACTATTTTGAGAAATGCAATGACTTCATATACAAAAGCACAGATTTTTTAAATTTAGGAGGTAAGTACCTTGTAAGAGCTATTGCCTTTTGGAAGGTAACAGGTGCTGAAACTTCATAGCACTTTACAGCCTTATCTTCAGTGCTCATAGCTTTTTTCCTTCTCAGACAAACAGGAATAATGGCATGAATGCATAGGCAGCAGTACATAGATATGCCTTGCAGAGCTTGTAAACACAGGGATGTAGAGCACTGCATGGCTTCCTGCTGAGGATTTTGGGTTTGCTATGAGATTTAGGTAAAGGTTTTGATTTTAAAAGGAAGTTTTGGAGTGTTTCCTCTGAGATTTTCTATTTAGATCCCCCTCTCTCACTATGAGCACACTGGCTATTTTGAGGACAGCATCTGGCCCTTAATCACACATTGAGTCAAATTCTCCTCTTTGCTACTCCAATGTTAATCACACAAACAATTCTAGAGTCAGAGGCGTTTTTCCAGTTTCACTCCTCTTTAACATAGATTAGAACTTAATCTGCTGTGTAACTTCAGTTTGCTGGGTGACAAAACTGAGCAGCATCACTTTAACTGCTCCAGCAGCGACATAAACAGAGCTGACGCTGCCTTGGAGAAGAGGCTGGACTAGTGACCTCTCTAAGTTCTGCTAAGTCCAGACATATTTTCTACAGTTCTGTAATTTCACACCCTGCAGACGTAAATACATACGTAAAAACTACACACAGTGATCTGACACAAATTTCCYAACCCACAAATGTCATCTTGATTCAGTGGCTCATTAGGAACTCAATTACTGCTCAGACATTCCAGTTCGCTTTGTATTTCCGTTCTTGTTTTGATAACTCCATGAACAACAGCATACTGAAGGGCAATGCAGCCTGCTGTGTTATATTCAAACCTGCTTTTGCTGCATTTCTTAATTTATTCAATTTAGACCCTGCTGGGGATTTGCCAGATGAGCAGTACCCATGGAATACATTTGATATAAAAGCAGCTTCCTGTTTCCTTAGGTTATAAGCTCATGATTTAACACATGCATATTTTTTGCTAAATTAAAAWGTTTAACAGAAGGATTCTATTTCATGTCACTGAAATGAAGAGATTTGGCCTTCCCCTGGAAAGGAAGCTGCCCTCAAGAAATCTATGCTAAACAGATTAACTGAGCTAGCTGGAGAAGGAACATTAATAATCGTTACTGTTTAATTGTTATCAAATTTATMGCATAAATGATGAGATCATTTCATTAGGAATAAATTATGTATCAGGCAGGCAGAGCTGTTGAAAGGGCCATCATTCCTAGGAAGTCTGTGTTATTTCTTCAGTGAATTTGCACAGGAAAATGTAGCTAATGAGAATCTGCGCTTCTGCACTGATCCTGCAACATTCAGCACATGTACAGTATTATTTAATTCATGTTTTGCCCTTCTCGTTGAAGCTCGAAAATGTTCTTCTGGTAGAGGTAGCAGTATAGGTTGGACACTCTCCGTTTGTATGCCCTGGTGAGAACTGGATGAATAAAAGCGATTTGGAGAGCAAAAAGAGAGTCTTTCCCACCCATGGCACTGAGGTGCTCAGGCATGAACGTGAGTGCAGTCGATGCCAGCGGTAGCCAAGGGTTTGCAGCAACTCCAGGGAACAGTTCAGCTGTCGAAAGGGTCAGCCCCAAAGGCTGTGTGGCTCCAAAATAGCCTCTAATCTCAGGCACCCCACAACTTCCTCTGAGCCGATGCCTCCACAGCTTCTTCCGTCAAGCGGTAGGAGAAGAGCATGGGTTTGAGCAGGAATGTGTGAAGCAAGCCCAGTGCTGAAAGGCTAGAAAGTGAAACAGGGCTTTACGAAGTGTCAAGGTTGACGATATACAATGATTGAAAGGGTGTGATGCTCCTCTGGGTAAGGGGAAGTGGGGGAAAAGAATGTGAAGTGTTTTTTAAGCATCCTCACCCTCCTCTAGTCTGATTTTCTTCAGGGAGGAACACCTGTTCTCATTAATACACTCAGAACAGACTGGGACATGAAATCTGCTCCAGGAGAGAGTGACTAATGTTTGCTTGTCCTTGGCTTTTCAGACATAAACAGTTCCTCAGTGAATAAAATGAAAGTTTGCTGGTTAGTTATAATATGTTCACATGTAGTTTCTCCACTGGTAAATTCAGTCAGGTAGATTTTGGCTCAGTAGTCCACACCTTAAGAAATTATAATAATATTTTAAAATTAGTTTGGTATTAAATATTAGGGTTTTTTACGYTTCTTTTTCTCCTTCAGAATATTTTTAATGGATTTTATTGAAAGAGTGTCTCAGAAAATACCACCAAGCAAATGCTAAGTGATTAAGATTTCAGCAGAGAAAAAATAGAACTGTTCTTGGTTTAAGCACAGAAGCTGAAAATCAAATATTCCCCAGAGATTCCTTTTTGGGGGTGTGGGGGGGAAGTATTTGAAGAGAGATATTTGATGAAAATTTATCCAAATAAATATTTGCAGAGGAAAGGTATAAAAAAAATTACCTGCTCTGCTTAAATGTGAATAGAAATATCCCCCCCAGTTAAAGCTGTGGCTGGGATCTGGAGAGCATTTCATGTCAAATTTCACAAGTATGGGCTTTTTAAGACTTTTGTTACACATCTTCAAACTGCAGCTCTGCAGCTGGACACTTCCAGTTTCCTATGATCTCCGAGAGCATTTCAGTTTTCATTTAAACTTTGTGGTTATTTGTCAGCAACACTGTTAGATGTATGTTTGTGTAATACGTAAAAAAGAAATCCTGTCCCCTAAGAACTTAAGCTATATATAAAGAAGAGAGACACGGGATAGCAAAGGGAAACATTCCTGTTTCATAGAACAAGGAAATTTATCAAATGACTTGTCCAAGGTCACACAGGATATYGAGAGCATAGCCAATGATTGTGTCGAGATTTCTGGAATTCAAAATACAATGTCCTGTTTTTGCCATAAGAAAATGCCCACTTCCATCCTTGTTCTGCAAGTGATTTTCCTTACAGYACACGTAATCCTTTGTTTCTATGCTAAAACCTTTGAGAAAAAACTAATGCCAAGCTTGAGTGTCTTTTCAATAGGAGGCAGAGAGCTGTCATTCTCAGTTCAATGACTGCTTTTGCCCAGAAGTAAGATAGGATTAATGAAGAAGAAAAGTATGTCCTTTCATAGGAAAAACGGAATGTGCCACGTTTTCTGAGTCAAAATGTGTATTACATCAAGGCAAAAGGTGCCTTGGTGATGTGAATCAGCCCTTAAACACTCAGAGATAAATCTAAAAAACTCACATTTTTTTACACTGCAATGTTAACAGGTTAATACCGTAAGATGCATCTTTATCACAGCATTTTGATCAAACCTCAACATCTAGACTGAAATGATAGAAGGCATCTTGTCCAGACATTTTTGAAGTTCAGACAGGGCAAATTTTAAACCTTTTCCAAAATTTGAGGCTATATAAATACAGGGATTTTGGTTAAAGGCTGCTCTCTAATGAGGATGACACAGATGCCATTTCAGAGAAGTGGGAAAGTGATGTAAACTAATGTGTTCCCATGACCATCACAGCATATGAGTTGAAGTTTTCCAAAATACAGGCAAGAAATTATTACAAAAATGCCCCTCAACGGTCTCTGTCAGAAGATGGCTGTGGCATGAGGTAGCTGTTGAATGTGATATGGGAGATAAAGAAGAGTGTGACACTGACAGTGTGATGAGCTTGCAATGGAATAACTAAAATTAGTTTCCATTCCTGCATCTCCCTAAGTCCCTACTGTTGTATACCTTGGTTCATGATTGCTCTGGATTTCCTTTCCATAAATGGGCAGCTCTCTGTTCCAATTTTGGATGTCACTGGAAATTGAAAAGATGGTSTCTAAAGAAAGAGTGGGGAAGGAGAAGGGTAGCAACACGTTACAACTAACGTGACTGAGAAAAAGAAAAGCAGGGAGAAGAAGGAAAGTCACTGTGTAGCCATACGGGCAGGGAATTACTAATGTCTCTTTGTGTGCCTTCAGAGACAACATCGAGACGAGCATCAATAACTACTATAGGGGAAGCTAGTGGCACGACTTATCCATCAGCTATTCCCAGCAAGTGAAAAAAGAATGGAGGAAGTACTAACGAACAGGGCAGAGAAACTACCTGCGTGATTACTAGCAATTCCCTTTCTTCTACCTGCTTTTTCCCGATGAGGTGGCAAAATCTATAGGAAGGGAGTCCATCAATGCACATTTGCACTTGTGCTACAGAGACCTGTGGGTCAGCTGTGGGTCACTGGTTATGCTGCASTATAAATAAATACCAATAAGGAGAAATCTTCAAGCCAGCACAAAGCCTGAGCAACTGAAACAGAAAGCACAGGGCTGGCAGTAGCTGGACACAGCCTTCTTGGAAGTATTCTGTCAGTCACGTGCAGCAAATTCACTGCAAAACATGTCCTTGTTGTTACTGTGAGTTCCAGCTCCTTGCGGGCTTATTGCCTGGGCAGTTATTTGGAACAGCTGTCATTTTCTAGCCTGTGTTTTCCTTATATTTATCAGGAAATCTGTGCTATTAGCTGCTCGAGTACATGCATCAGTCCCATTGTGGAAGAAAGACACTCAGACAAATTGTTTGATCCTTATCAAAGTGAGAAAGACAAAGCAGGCTCTTGCTATCRCATCTGCTTCTGTAAATTCTAGCATTCGATCTTTTCTTTTTCTTCCTAGTCCTCAAAATGCAGCAACATAAGCTAACAAAGTGCTTACACTTGGCACAAGTAAGATTTAGCATTAGGCTAAATATTTGCACATCATTTATTCGATAGRCACTGTCTCAAGAAATCTATCGATTTGCCTGCAACCCTGCTATACAGGTATATGCCTCCATGCCCAAATAGAGATCCTTACCACTAATAAAAAGGGTCATTTAAACTTTAGTAGCTGTAAAGGTACAAAATTCACTAATTCAGTCTAACATGGTGGGACATGGTAAAAAAATAATCAATTAATATTGAGATCTTCACGCAGAAAGTGTGAAGTAGTAYTGTAATACTGTAGTGCTAATTAACAGCAGAGTAGGCATGCTGTTTAATAATACCAGGAGTTTTAACTCTGTCAGGAGTTTTAACTTTTTATCATTCTTGCTTCATAGTACAGTTTAATATAAAAAGGTCAAGAGAAAGTTTTAATTCTACATTTTTGAAATTCCTTTGCTCACCATCTAGTTATTTTATGTAGCTTTGGTATTCATTTGGGTGTTAAACTTTGGGCAAGTCACTGAACAGTTTCAGTGACACTGACAAAAGCAAGACTCATGAGCAAAACATTACAGAAATTTCAGAATTGTTCCTCTGTCATTGTCAGCTGTGTCCAAGTGGGCTGTTTGAGGAATAACATTCTCTTCCTTAATGAGAATTCCATTTAAAATACTCCCAAAGCCTTAAAAGGACAAAGATCTTGGGAACAATTACTAAATGCATCCTGGTCTTCGTTTTTAGAACTATGGATTTTTAATCATAAACAATTGGTTGGAAGAATACAGGCTCTGTATACCATAAATTATTTTGTTGACAACTTTGATTAATGACTTGAAACTATTTGACTACTTTAGTACTGAAGCAGAGCTAGAACACTTTACATCAAAAATGTATGTTTCAGTGTGAGACACTAATTACAAATCCAACAGCTCATAATCACCTCAACAGAACATGAAGAAGAAAAATTAGGCAAGCATGTCTAATATTTATTCTGGTTTTTGATGTTAGGGTTGGGATCACATGAGAAAAGTAAATGGTGTGTAACAGTAGGAGAAAGCGATTCAGTAAAAAAAAAATCTTGTTTAAATAAAACCTTTAAAACAAAAAAATTAAAATGTTTTACATCTGAGTTACTGTAACTTGATGACTTTGATTATTCTGGATAAACTAGGACTGCTAGCAGCTGTTCTTAGTTATGTTTATCACACAAGTTAACATCAGATTTTGTTTTTTCTATCCTTTATGAGGAAATTGTATAGAAGTTTTCATTAATTATGGCTTAGATCACAGGAAAAAATTCTAAACATGGTCTAGCCTTCCTAGATTATGTGGTATTGTGCTCTTTGTGTGTCCTTTTCATCAGCAAATGAATGAAGAAGTTCACTTTTGTGTGCTTATTACTTCCAGTGCAGAAGAAATGGGTCAGTGATTATATTTTGAACAGGGAACAAAGCAATATTCTACTTGTCTTATAAAATTACATTAGAACTTGCTGCAAAATTTGCAACAACCCTTTCCCCTTCCCCCCCTTTTTAAGAGCCTCTAGAATCTTCAAACTTTTGTTTTTCTGTTGCCAAAACCAACAGAGAGAGGTGAACTATTTTAGAGAAGTTCATTATTTTGGGGGAAAGTTCAAAAAATTTAGAGAAAAATATTAATAATTTTTTTTTGCCGTTTGGTTTATTTTTCTAATGGGGAAAAAACTTATTCTCAGCTCTGTTTTAGTTGCATGGGATTTGTTTGTCTGCTTCTGATTTTAAGGTCTGACTTCAGCAGCTTTATTTGTTAGGATGCTCATAATAATACATATGTATTAGTTAGCATTATTGAGGAATTTGATCAAGTGCTGTTAATACCTCAGTTCAGAGGCAACTGATGAATTCTCTTCACCTGCTTTCAAGAAAAGCCTTACGGATACCCAAGAGCAACATCAAACTGAAGGGCTAACTGGTCTCCAAATTTGAATAGCATACCAAAAATATGACTTTACCTCAACAGCTTTTAAAAACCAYAACGTGTATGGAAAATGAGAGTCCCTAGGTAATAACTCTACGTAAAATACTTTTACAGCCAGGAAATTTCCCTCACTGATGCTCAACAGGTTGTCTTCTGATTAACCATCACGTCAGTTCAAGATGATTTTTGTGGCAGTGTATGCAGGTAAAGACCTCTCTGTCTCTCTCTCAGGTGCATTTGTACTGTGTTAACACTTGCGAGGTTCAGAAACTTAAAAACATGTTCTAATCAGAGAATTTTTAATGACTCTACTACTTTTTAGACTTTAGTACTGCAATTTCTATCATTATTCATGTTGTGTTGTGGTTACCTTCCTCACAGCTGTTTAACACCTACGAGCTATTCGTAAAGGGTCCTRTATCTGAAGGATCTTACAGCTCACGCAGTTCCTCTCTTTTAATTAGCAAGACCACAACATTTAAGATTGCAGCTTAGGGAACTGTGTAATGTGCTTTAAATCATGCTGCACATCTCCCAGTTTTTCTCAGAGTGGCTTGGCAGATAGGAGTGTCTTGTGAAGCGCGGATGGCAGCTTATCTCATTGAGAGCATGGAACAAGCCCCTCGCAGTCCCTGGTGTTAAAGAGCTCGACTTATCTGGGACGAGTGGCAGGGTGCCCTGGCTCAGCTCTCAGTGAATTGCACCCAGGGACATCGCTTAATGTGTTGCTGTCAAACACCTTCGAACAGGCTCGAGGCAAATTTCTGAATCAGGGACTTTAGGTGAAAACAGCCCCGTCCCTTGACCCAGRGGATGGAAAAGGTTATTGGCTACCACTATGGGCCCAAGCCTTAATGTCCTTTTGTCTCTAGTTTAGCATATTTTAACATGTCTAACAAGTACCTCAGCAATGGTGTCAGTGCAGCAGGAGAACAGGGAAACACGGCAGCTAGAATGGCTGGTGACTGCCATAGTACTGGGTGGATGCATGAGCTCTGTGTCCTACCTGGGAACTGCTGGCCAGGATTCACAGCCTGAAAAAAGAAAAAGGTCTTAGCTACCTTTACAGTCTGGGCGGTCCTAGCAGSTGCCCACACTACAAGAACTTCCTCAAAATAACTCACTGTATTGCTGGACCCCTCTTTCCTCCACCATATCCTTATATTAGCTCTCGTCCTAGTACCAGGGATTACAAAATGATTTTCAARCGATGCTTTTTTCAGTCTGAGCACAGCTGCAGTAGGGCCTACTTTATGTTACACCTGCCTTTCCATCTGTCAGGAAATGGCTGGAGCAACTTGAAGACCCAACTCTGTATACCTTTCTGTATAAGCACCCTTGGAAAAACTAAATGAAACAGGAATTGCAAAGACGCATGAGGCTGGCTGCCTCCTATCAAGCTGCGAGAACGAGTAAAGGAAGGAAATTGCAGAATAGGAAGAGACTGATGCTAAAGTCAGCAGAGGATGCGGCCATGATGAATCCTAAGGACAGAAGGACCTGCCTGCAGGGGACAAAGACCTGGCTACAGTCGGTACAAAACCCCAGCCAGCCAGCCTCCCTGCCCCAAACAACTGACCTGGAGAGCAGAACTCCTCTGTGGGGGTATTTATACCCAAGCGAGGAGCGTGGCTGAGCAGGACTGGGCTGGGGCAGAGATAGCTGGCAGATGAGACTGGTTAGGTTTCATCCAGCTAACAAACAAGAGCGTTGGGTCTTCCCTTCTTACCTGCGCTCCTGAGCAGCGTGTGATTCATGTTTGTCAGATTTATTTTTCATCCTTTGCTGCATCCCTTTTCTGAAACAGGTTCATTTCAGTCATTTATATTAGATCATCCTGTGAATCTTAACCACACATATTTCTAGAACATTTTRAAATCTTTGATTAATACTATGTGAATGTATTTCTTTATTACATTAAGCAATAAATATATATATTACAGTGAAGAAATTGCAAATATTAAGGGATTGAGAGTTTCAATTAGTGAAAACAAGTATCTCAGAGGTATGGAAATCTGAAAGAAAGAATTCTAATCCTCTGCATCCTGACCCAGCTTTTACTTCTTGAGGTCTCAGGTTGACAGGGATTCATTTCATTTTATTTTTCAGTTAYGATTTGCACCTAATCAGTGTCTTTACTAGCCTAATGACAGCAAAATCTCACTCCTTAAAAACAACCTTGGATTCAGAATTGCAATTTTAAAGCAATTATTGAGATTACTGTAATGATTTGCCATCTAGTGGTCAATTGAAACTACACTGAATTCTTAGCTCAAGTAGAAAGTAAATACATAACTTCAGGATTGAATTCTGTGCCTTGGAAAATCTGATGTGCTCTTTGACCAGGATGGTCACTTTTTTTAAAGCAAGTAACCTTGTAAACTCAGCTCACCTTCCTCTATAACCAATACTTTCAAATCTGAGTATCTAAAATTAGGCACCTTGATTCAAACTGAGCACATACTTTCCCTTTCCTGAGATGTTGCCTCCTTTCTTCTTGCACATGGATCTTGCCATGTTGTTTTGTGTTTAACTGCAGCAATTTGCTCCTGAGTTGTTTTAGAGACACACTCAAGAGGCAAGTTCTCTTCCTCTAAAACTTAAGGGATGATTTTTTCAACTACTATCCACTGTAAGTACAAAAAGAGTAGGAAGACCTAACAAATGGGGACATTCGGATTCACAGCTTTGGCTTGCTAGCTCAAACCACACAATTTTTGTTTCAAACAGTGGGCTTGATTCTCCAGCATATTTGACGCTATTTTTCTCTGGAAATTCTGTCCTGTAAGGTAAAATTTGCTTATGTTAAGCTATTTTTATGAAAAAGCTGCTCCTTTTCACTACTTGATGCAATTTCAAAAACTATTTTCAAATATCAGACAAGATAGGTCCAAATCTGCCATTCCTCCTTATTTAACAGTCTCTTAATTTAAATGCCATTTAAATGAAAACAAACTTCTCCCCTTAGCCCTGAAACTCTTTCCCAGTAATCTCTGATTTTAAAACCATCACAACTGGCAAAAGTGACACAACTGAGGATTTGAGGAATAGTCTTGTACACTGGGAAATGTTAGGTAGTGGGAGATTCTCAGTGGAATGAGTTCAATGGTAAAAAGATCTTGGATTAAAGGGCAGTGCAGGCAACTAGATAAATCAGTGTCCTTGGCAGTGAGGGACCATAGATCCTTCCTGTTCACTGATACAAGGATCAAGAAAGGTTAATTGTAGCAGAGTTGGAGATGTGACTGGAATGTGTATTAATTCTGCCCCCCACCCAAATGCTTGACATACTTCAGCTGCCTGACAGTGTGCATCCAATGATACCACTGTTGGGATCCCAGTCATGCCTTTAATCACCTGTTTTTTTTTTGTTGTTGTTGTTGTTGCTTTTTAAGCTGGAAGCACATAATTGGCATTATTCAGATATCTTAGGATAATCACTGTTTTAACTTATAAAAACTGTTTAAAAAGCACAAAGGCACACGCATGCACAGATACTCAGGCATTTCCAGACACACTCCCATATGCTCTCTCTCTTCTATATAAAATAAATTCCCTGCTTTTTATAGCGCAAGACTAGCTGAGAAGCTAGCTAAACTTTAAACACAACTATTTTTGTTCTGTTTTTAGATGAAGAAAAGAACAAAGCTTTTAAATGCAGTATCTTTATTTGTGCATTGTAGTCATGTTGTGTTCAAAGATTAGGATAGGCCAATTGAGTCTAATAGTTAAGATCTGATCCAACTTAAGAACATGGTTGCAGTCAGGGAAGCACACGGGAAAACAAACCACTTCCAAGGAGTGGAACTGTCAAGACCCAGTCTAGTTGATTTTTGGACAGATTTTAAAGCCCAAAATGCTTGGAATTCCTGCGTTGGCACAACCACGAGAATTTAGTGGTGCTAAAACAGAAACAAGAAAATGAAGATATTTTCAGTGACAAGTTCCCAGTATCCAGCAAGGAAAAAGTCAGTTAGTTACACAAACAGATATTTCCATCCCCAGTTATGACCCTCTTCAAGGCTCCCATTGGTCTGAAAGGGTACCATGTAAAACTTTTATGGTATAACTCAAAGCAAGGAAATATCTGTGTGGCTTTAAACCACCTTTCTGTTCCTGCTTTCCTACAACCAGTGTACACCAGGTAGCATCCTGGCATATGCTAGGTATATTCTGGGACCATTATATCATCAGACACAAGTTGGGTGCAGCTGTTACACAGTCGCTTCCTCTGCTACCACGAGCAAACCACTCCCAGACAGCTGTTTCAGSTATTTAGATGCTTAAAGATGAAAAAAGTGCTTCATAGGATTTTTTAGAYACTTAAAGACGAGAAAAGTGCTTTACAGGATTTTCCAAAGCATCACAAGGCCTTACATTTTCAATCGTACTAGGCCCTTTACTCCTCTTCTCTAAAATGGGGCAATATGTTGCTATGTTACAAGGTGTCACGGGGATTTAGGTATGAAGAAAGGTAGAAAGGTGCTTGGATGCTGCCTGTAATGGAAGGTTTATGTTCTGTTCTTGCTCCTTACCTTCAATCTTTTCAAGCCTGTAGAGAGGCAGATTTCTGCAGAGATGCTCAATGGGTTTACCATAGACAAGCCATTCCTTCATATTCCCTAACATTGAATTGCCAGGTTCATACTGTACCCACACATTCTTTGAGGAGTATATCTTCTTCAAAGTCTAAAGAGAAAACATTAAATTTCATCAGCAATGTAGCTTTGGTTTCAATATAGTAACCAGTCCTGTGAGAAAATCCCAAAATCTAAAATTATCTTTCTTTGGCCTAATACAAAGCATTAGCTGAGAAAGCTACAAGCTGTTAAATAAAAAACATATTTTAAAATCTGTTTGTAAACAAAGTTCACTAGATAGTAATTCTAGCAACATAGAAAAATTGAACTGTATTAACATAATAATAAATTATGTTAATTGACTGTGATACAGTTAAACAATTTGCACATTGTTAATCCTCCCAGTCTGCACACGCATTTTAAAAAGTGCATTAGTACACTTTGCTGTAGAAGTGTTAGTGTTARACTGTCACAAAATGGGCCAGAGATGATGCTCATCTCAGGCAATACTCCTAATCATCATCATGAAAGTTTTGTTTGAGTAGGAAAGTCACAGTCTGCTCAAAGTAAATTGATTTCCAAATTCTGTTCTGAAAACAAAATAACTTCAAGTATCTCATCCCCAAAACGTTAGCTTGACAATGAAAAAAAAGGAAAAAGTTTATGTGAATTCGTAGTAGGACTACCCAAAAATATTCAATCACACTATTTCCACAGACACAGGATCTTACAGTTCCAACTATAACTACCATCCACTGTAAAACTGCAGAGTGGGCCTTGATTGCTCATTATCTTCAAATAATATTGTATATGATATTCCCTTGAGGCTTCATCTTGTCGTTCTTTGTTTCATCATTGCAAATCCAACAAAAAAGGTTCCTCAGAACAACAACTGCTCTTAATGGTAGAACGGAGGGCTTCTGTTATACCACCCAACACCACAACTTTCTTATATACAGTACAAGACTCTCCATAAAATCACCTGTTTCTCAAAAGCCAGACGTCCAATTTCCTGCAGCTCTGGGATGAAATCTCTCTCCATTTTCAGGATAAAGCAAGCGTTACGTGAAAACAACCTCGTTGCAACATATCCCTGTGATAAAATAATTATAGTTAATTTAATTCATTAAAAGCAGCTACCACTCACATCTGGTGATTTCCCCTATTCTTTAGGGTGAATAAATAACATAAAGTTGTTACACTATCTATCATGATTTTGCATTTACAATGTCACCTTTGGGGAATGGAAGCGGCCTCCCTGTACTAATGTCTCTCTATAATAGTGAAATTATCTTCTTCCATGGATTTCTACTGTACTTGTTATACATGAGCAATGGTTGCCTGATCTTGACTCTATTGCACTGCACTTAATGACGTTTTTCTCCCTTTCATGAACCCACCATGGGTTTCATTGTAAGACTAATCTAAAAAACTGCATCATCATATGTRTGAGACAAAGAGATGGCATAAGGGGAGGAGAAGTGATGGTAGTCTAAAATGAAAGAGAGTTTAAAGACAGCTCATGATGAAAATACACTAAAATGATTTTTCCATGTTTAAAAATTCCTCACAGAGATTATTTGAATCTAGGCAGATTCTTGGATTTACTTACATGCCAGTAGTCAAAAATGGTATCAGAGGAGTATGCGCCAGAACGGACATGGACATCAGCTACGTTCTTCTCATTGTCGATAGTCATAGTTGCAGTGACATAAGAATTGCCAGGTTCTCCCAAGTAGAAGGTCTTTGGTACAAAACACAAAAGAGTTGTTCATCATTATCAACCTTCTATCTTTAAAAGGTGCAATACAGATGAAAGATAATCAAATGTGATTGCTTCACATAAATTCTAAGTCACTTTACCACTCTCTGGCAATCTCAGGAGGCCCTCAAGGTGGAGGTTAATTGCCCAAGAGTTCAGTTCAGGGTGGAAGAGAAGAGGACAAAGCCAAGCCACATTGCAGGAAGGGGTGAACAACATGGGGCAGTCTAGTCATTGTGTGTGGCAGCAGGGATTTTCATGAGAAGTCTGTGGCAGTCTCCAAATCATAGCTTGAACTAATGGTCTACACTCCTAGAATTTCCTGTTGCTATATGGCTGCGCAGAGCCACCTCTTTGGCTTGTATGATTGTCTCCTTTGGCAAAGGCTATTTTTCCTCTCTCCTTGGCAATAAGCATCTTGTTAGTTTCCTCTGGGCTTTTCTTCCTATTATATTGCCCCATGCCCAAGAATCTAATGCATTTTACACAAGTACATGCAGTAGAAGGCTTGACAGTCTACTTACTTGTAATGCAGAAGTCTGAGTCCAAAAGACTCCCAGCAAAGCGAGAATTGCAGCCTATAAAAGGAATAAGCATTCATACTCAACAGAAACATAGGGYAGTGCCACACCAGCAGGACAGAGCTCAATAAAATGTAATAAATCACACTTCCAAAATGGAATTAAGTTATGCATTCTCTACTCCAACAGTGCTTCCACTGAGTTCAAGGAGACTATTGCACATATAAGAAATGCAATTTCCCACTGAACAGAAGAAACAGTACACAGATCATATCATTAGCCCCAGTATTGCACTCCTTATTAGAACATCTTGTTTTCTGTATTTTTTTGCTTTTAGAAAGGAACTTTATAAAATATAAATTCAATAAAATGTGTATACTCACAAATCTGTTCATTTTTCTTTCAGATAGGAACGGAAGGCTGCAGAAAGTGAAAATGTTGAAGAATCCCAGAGACATTCAACTTTTATATCTTACTGTAGGTGTGGGAAACACTTGACAAATGTTCTTCWTGATTCGAGCATTCCATATCTACATGCCACACCATGGTAAGCCTTTTTATCTGAATATTGGGCTGGCACAGATAACCTGATCCTGATATGTCAAAAGCACTCAATAAGTCAGCCTTTGTAAAATGAATCACTCTACAAATGGCTATTATTTACTGGTTTAAACTCTGGTGGTGTTTCAACTTTCGCTGGTTCAAGTTTTCAATATTTAACAGGATACTTACCCAGAATTAAATGGTATCAGGAAAGACTCTGTTACTGATTTATTCAACTGCACTTTGTCCTCTGAGATATATTTCCTGGCCCCCTGATATTCTGCAGACAAATCCTGGAAAGAAATACTATATCATGGTAGCCTAAGTGCCAGCTAATGAATAGACCAACTTTACATCCATTTCCTCCAACAAGTATGTGCATGGCCTTTTCTAACAAAAAATGCTGCTCATTTTTGATTAGTTGCCATGATGCATATCACATATTTATATTACTGACATAGTCAGGGATAATACTTGTGCTTCAGAGACACAAGCTGAATAACTACTAGCCTCACCAGTACAAAAGGGAACAAAACAAAACACAAGAGGATATGTGGTTTGCCCAAGGTCACAAGTCAAAAGGAGCTGGATGGGGATTCCTTCTTTAAAGCTACCACTATTCTCTGTATTTTATCAAAACCACATTGACTGCATGATATTGTAAAGAAATGTTCTCCTATGAATATGAACTTGTCTGGACTCCTTATTTCATCTCCCAGTGACTTCAACATCAGCCAGTGCAGGTCCTTTGAGGAATCACACTCCACTTTTTACAAGAATATCACAGTTGAAGCCTGTTCTCTTGTGATGAAATGAGAGCGTAAAGTAATAGCCAACAAATTTCTGTAATGTCTGTCATCAGAAAAGAGGTGAAAGAAGTTACATGGAAATGTTGCCCTGCAAACAGGCCTCAAGAAAAAGAGGAATTTCCACGTACTTGCTTTATTCCACATAACTTAGCACAAAAAAGTGATCTTGAATGTAGCAAAGCCATGCTGCTCTGCAATATATCAGGATATATGAACCGATACAAAACTTATGTGACAAGCATGGCTAGATAAGACTAAATTAATTAGATTGATGTTATCCTCCTGTTGAAAGTTGGCCCTCCCCATTCTTCTCAAATGACTCTTCCGTTTGTAAGATTGCAGTTATGATGGCAATACTCACAAAACATATTTTAGTAGTCAAGTGAGTCTTCCACATATGCTCATAGTAGGATTCAGGCACTACAAGCTAAAATTAAAAGCTGAAATTAACTTTTCCGTAATCATTATGTCTTCATATTTTAATTTCTTTTGAGATACTTTCACAGGGTTGAAGTACAAGCTTCAGATCTCTCTTAAACATGAACACCCACCTCTACACACGTAAGAGCAGCGCAATATGCAAAATCAGCAGTATTTAGTGAAGGAGAACTACAACAGCAGCCATTAGCTCACTGACAATTTTCACTTTATACTGGACAAGGTGAAATCTTATGATCCAATCCTATGAGGTAAAAAAATAAAGATTAATTTATAAAGAGAATTTTACTAAATAACCTTATTACAAGAGAGAAGATATTTTTAGTTGACTCAGGTATATTATTCAAAGTGACTCTGTATATCCTTCTAATAGGAAAGCCCTTCTTTTGGGAGACTTTCTCTCCACCATGCATCTGCACATCTCCCRTTAATACACTTGAAATCTGTGTACATTCCCCGAGGGGCAATACTATGCCGCTTTCTTTTAAGAGATTATCTAATTTAAATAACTGAAGTAAATGGCTGCATAAGAATGGCTATAAGATGCTCAAATTTCCTTGAAAATAATTTTCAGTTTTGTCAGTTGTCAGCTGGAGTGAGGTTTGGCTTAGGAAGAGAATGGTGTAGTCTCAGAACTCCTTAGTGAATTTGAACCCCTATGATGATGCTCACATTTCTCAAGGTATTCTTCTTTCTTTGGACATTTTCGGTCTAAGTGGAAACCTTCCAACTTTTTCCCAAATGAAATCACTTTTTCCTCAACTGTTACACTTGGGGTCAGATTGCCGTATCAGCACAGAGAAGCCCAGAGAAATGGAATTTGACTAATGTTTGGAACAAAGCAATATGTTCTGCGAGTCAGTGTTACGACACAGCAACATTAATTATTGTTAGGAAATTGTTAATTTGATATTTTCATAAAGTCAAATATTTTCAAGTTCATTATAATTTACTCCAGTGAAATACGATTAAATTACAGAATGGCTCGCAATTTACTTAAGTAAAATTGCAAGGAGAGTTTGGCCCACCATTTGGCACCACCATCCACTAATAATTTAAACAAAAGAACCTTGAACATRGATTGAAATGTAGACTTACACAATTTCAGTCCAAGACTGATTACCAAACAGGAATTTCAACACATAATGGAGATTCATTCAATCAAGCTCAGGTGGGAATAATGCTGGCATAAAAAACCCTCTCCTRGAGACTCATGTTTTTTTTTCAGGTACTTTGATAAATATTTGCCTTATCAGGGAGTAAGAAAGTAGTGGGAGAAATGTAAAGAATCAAGCAACACCTCAAAAATCAACAAAATTCTCTGCACTCACCTTTGCATACAACTGGCCACACTTACATTAGATCAAAAAAGGGTGACACAGCCTAGAAAATTCTGCATGGCTAAGGGTCAGGTCAAGCAGAATTTAATCAAACGAATAGTCAAAACCCAAGCTTCTAGGACCAATCTAACAATAATTTCAGTAGTTTTACTCTTGCTAGAAAATGACACAAGSAAAAACATGTGAAAATGTAAGCGTGTGTGTGCAAAACAAAACAATAGTTTGAGAATAGGGTCAAAACTCCTATCATTCCCAGCCATAACAGGTTGCTATACATTGATACAACGATTTAGTAAAGAAAAAGAGAACGCTTTGGAAAAAGCTTTAAAAATGAGACAGAGATACAAGCTTGTACTGGGCAAAGAACAGAACCTTATACAGTAAGACTTCCCCCTCCTTCCCCTTTTTCCTGGCCTCTTCTATTTTAATTAGTTTCTTAAGCTTGTCATGATGTCAGATGGTCTAGCTCTGTATGTTTGCCATATAGGCTATTTAAGTAATCAAAAGTTGATGGAGGATTTGGAGATTCAGACCTCAAAGTATTTTATTACAATAGCCAAACTGGCCATGGTTGTTGCAACAAATAGACAAAGCTGCTTTCCAGCTCATTGCTGATGACACCACAGGAATTAGCATAATATAGTTTGATTTCTCAATGCCTTTCTCGTGAGAACTAGTTGATTAATTAAGTATTCAGAGTCTACGACAGGATTTTGTGACATAGAAAATAGACTATTCTGTGTCTGTTTGATCTTGGAGGCTAAAGACATGCCTGTCTCTTTGCCATCCACAAATCATTTCACTTAGTAACTTACTGGTTTCATCCACCATTATTTTATACCTCATGTAAACTGCAGAGTGGAAGTGAAAAACAGAGCTCTCCACTCACAAGCAAAAAAGGTAGATAACTCATCCTATAGAGTGGTTCTATATATAATTATCAAATTCAAATAAACATTTTAAAAATCTACTTGCTAAATAATAATTAATATAAAAGCCCGTTGTTACTACTTCCCCTTTACCGAGTTTTTCTTATCTCTCATTGATGGTCTAACTTCTAGAATTAGCCCTCAGTTTGTAATCAGATTCCCTTTCTGTTAAAAATCTCTGTAAAAATACAGAGGCCAAGCCTCAAGATTGGTAAGCAAATCCTAAAAGACTAAAAAGTGCTGAAAAGATTCAGAAAGGAAGGTAAACAAAAGAAGAACTCAATGAATTCTATGATTTAGAGCTAATCTCATGATTTCTGGAGACACGACTTACTATCTTTTAAATGAATGGAGATAGAAGTCTTGCTATTTTAAAAATTTTATGAACCGTGGATAAAAACGATTAGGCCGAGTCCTTTGTTATGTAGGCAGAAAATGTCACTAGGAATTCTTTTTATTAAGTTTTAGTTTTGTGATTCTGATTAATTTTTTAAAAGTTATTATTAAAATATCAATGAAATATATTGAACTTACCATTAAAAGTTTTCTTTCATTTTCCCACTTGCAATGAATTCAATCAGGCTGGTATCACAGCCTGTTGTTATCAGATCTGTATCACAGGAGGTACGTCACAATTTTGTGAACAGAGGATATCTGCCAGGAAGATAAACCTATTTTAACATTTAACTTTGGCACATTAGTGTATAAAAAGAGTACATGAGTACACATCAATTACCAGCAGAACTTGCCTTTCCTACCATCAAAATGAAGTTAATTGTAAGTATATGTATCACTTTCTCATAAAAGTGTTAAAGCTGGACAGTTTTAAAATTATTCTGAGTCTCTCTTGGCACTTACTGAACTATACTTCTGGTTTCCATAAGGATTACATAGCAAAAGGGGCAAAAGCTTTGCGACTACACTGGTGAAATTCTTCTTTGGCAGCGATTTCACTCCATGTGCCTACTCAAAACTAGAAGAGCGAAGTGTTCTGATACAAGGGTGATGTGCGCATGTAAGATCTAGAAAGGGCAATATTGTCTTATTCATAACTTCTCAGGGCGAGTCATAAATAGCCTTACTGAGTTATATGAGGTTAGGRCACAGCTATCTGATCAGAGCATAGGAGAAGAACGACGAGACGTGAGACTCCCAGTGCATGTCTGTGAAGCATAATGGTACTAGCACTCTTCAGTCGTTGCAGGATAAATTCCAAAATATTAGTGCTAAATATTCTGAGTCACACTTGGCTCTCACTCATAAAAAAACCTCTCCTTTGAAGTCAATGAATTTTGTGATTGATTCAATATTTGAGGGACTGTCTCCAAGAGAATAATTGTTAACAGTAAGCATTACTACAAAACAATTTATCATAGCAACCTTAAATCTTACATTAAAATATATTGGCAGTAGTTTTGACCTTAGAGAAATCTGAACAAGTGAGAGTCACTGTAACTATAGTATCTTAAAAGAAGTAACAAAATCTTTGATATTACGGTTTTCTGTATGGAAAAAGATTGTGCTTGCCTTTATGCTATTATCTCTGTGTCTGGCCGCATGAAATGCATTATGAGGACGCTTAAGTCATATTTCTGCAATGTTCTAAGTACAGAGCTCAACCAAGTACCCATATTCTAAATGTTCACGAGTAGGCACACATGCACATCCGTGTTACATGGATCTGCTCCATGTCTGAAACCCAGAAGCTCAGATGGAATAGTTCGTGCCTTTTAAAAAATKAAAAATTTCAGCCCACCTTTTTCCAAGGAGTCTACTGTGTTTAAATGATCTTCTCATGTGAACATTCTGCTTCTTACGTTAACCTTCGGCTGAGGTTAACAGCAATTTATATGAATTTTAAAATCTGGTTTATGGCCATTTTAACACATAATTTCTTCAGCATATTTAAATACTCTTCAGCTAGACCCAACATCAGAAAAGTGTGGAGCATGTACATAAAGCTAAACAGGAAGTCAAGATTATTTTAAAGGAAGCAAATAACTTGATGCAGTATGAGCAGTCACAGGATTAGTGTGGTAAGTTCCGAATGTTCATTTCAGGTTGTGATTGCTACTACTCTTGGAATTTTCCTGGCTCCAGCTCTTGCTAATGGCGTGAGTATAATGCTATGTGTAATTATACACTGCTGCCATAAGAACCAGTGGCACTTAGTTTCAACTTCTAAAAGTACATTTCTGAAAATGAAGCTGAATTCTAAAATCTGAAATTTAGAATGAAACTGTATTTTTATACCGAAGAAAACATTTAACTAGTTAATATACTGAGGGGAAAAGTCAGTTGCTAGATATGAAATGAACAGCGAAGTCTGTCTTGAGATTAGCATAAAGAGCAAAGTAATTATGTGGAGATAGAAGAATGGTAGCATAAAGGATCTGATCATAAAATACAGCGAAACACTCTAAGTTACTGCCTGTCTGTAAGTTCCTGCTGGGGAAAGGACAACAGGAAATTATTATACTTTTCCTGGATTTTTCTTTCTTGCAAATTTGAAGCAGAACATCCAATTTAGTTTTTAAAGGCAATTCTCTAGTGTTTAAACAAAACAACTTTTCCATGTGGTCTAAAAGGCCTTTTGTACTGGTGGCGAGGATGTAGGGAGATGTTTTTAAAGCTTGTCTCTTTTCATAAGGCAGATGTGTCAGATACGTATGAAACACAGGATTAGGTAAAGCCTGAATATAGGGTTTGACAAAACACTATTAGAGGTTTCCCAGCCTCTCCTCTAAGTCTAGAATTTATCTTCCTTTTAATCTGGCCTGTAAGAGCAATGATTTTCCAAAATGCAGTTATCAGAGCGGTACATTGACAGACCATCAAAAATCTACAACACTAAACACTTMATCTTCTCTAATCTTTTTCAAAAATCAAAATGTCAAAAAAAAAAACAATAAGGGGAACAATGGTGGAAATTCACAGCAGACTTTGAGCATCGATAAAGACAACCATGTGGCCAACATTGACGCAAACGATGGTTCCAACTCCTGGAATTCTGTCTGGGACTACAACACTGTAAGTGACAGCCACTATGGCTCAAATACCTTTTCTGTAAGTTATTCCTTCTGCCTGCAGAGATCATGATATAAGTCCATAGTAAATGAGCACTGCTGTTACTCTGTTGGTCTTTTCTTGATTGAGGCCTACATAAGAACAACCAGACTCAGGAAATTTTCTGAAGAAATAATGACCTGAGTTGTCAACGTGTGCAACTGTCGCACAAGTTAAGCAAACACTATACAAAGCTGCAAATTTGCTTTTTCTCATGCTACTGAGAAATCTTAAGTTTGGACTTAGATTAGCACTAGAAAAGAACCAAACATTTTTTCCAAAACACCTCAGCTTCAACAAGAGCTCATGAGTTCTTACAGTAGGTGCTTTAGAAGTGTTCCCATTTAACTATTTTATTTATTTCTCTTATACTGTATGCTGCACTGATTCTTTTAGCAGTCAGTTTCTTCACCTGACTTAAGAAGGGCAACACATCATACATATGGCATTACTGGAGAAAGAAATATATTTTATCTTTCATTAAAGTCTCCATTCAAGCTATGACATACTGACTTAGACAGTAAAATTGAACATTATTTTCCTTCTCTACAATTATTTGTATAGTATAAAGTCTCTTCTTACCAGAGCTTCTGTCATTCCACTTCTCTTTCACTGTAAGTTTTGTTTGTGACAAATGAGAAAAGTTATTTTAAAAGTGCTGAATCTCTTGCATTTTTTTTTAATAGGGCTTTGCTGCTACCAGGGTATATTTGAAGAAGGCCTGCATCATTAGTAAAATAGACAGAAATATTTCTTCTTTTATTGTATTTATTCCTCCACCACTTCCAGGAGACCAGGTAAGATGGTGAAGGAAAGTGGTGAGAAATCTAATAAATTGCCTGAGAAAGGTACACATTCTACAATTGTGAAGTGGAAAAGAGGTACCAAGAGGTGAGCAGACATCTGTCAGAAGGGCTGAACCATGCTAAAAGTTTAGTCTCTTCAAAGTTACGCTGCACATGAATAATTCCTTCCCCATTACAATGGGCATGTGGATTCTGAATCCCATTTTTGTTTTCGCTAAATGCTGTTTTCTGGGTTTGTTTCTATGATGCTTAGGTGCTTCGTCCTCGGCCACTTTCAGTACCTGAGTATCACTTCACTGTGTCAAGAAGAAGGGTCAGAAATCTGGCCCTGTACGGAAAACCCATTCAAGCTCTTTGCGGAGGAATTCCCACTTACATGGCTTATCCAGCTCCAGGTGAGTATACTTGCCACTAATGTATACCAAAATAAAGATAAACAAGTTTTTAAATAAAGATTAAATATTTAAGTAAAGCGTAATAAGCTGTTGAAACAATTATTTAAATTGTATCGCTCTTCTGTGCCTTTTTATAAATTACTGAATCTCTATGTAAGAAAAAAAAAAACTCCCCCCAAGATCTGTCATTCTCCTAAGTAAAACTGAATTAAGAAGATCAGGCCATTACAGGAAGGCCTCGGCTTCTAATTGTTGACATCAGTCTGAATTTTTCAGGAACCCTCATGCATACATAATACATTGATGCCCTAGCTGTCACAGACAGATTTTGAAATTCAACACTCAATTTTGTAATTTACTTGTTCAATTTTCTGTTTTAAAAGGTTGCACTAGCAGCTGCTTATAGGACAAATTTAGAAAGCAGCAGCTCAATTTTTGAATTGAGAATTTTCTAAGTGTGACATTTTTTGGCAAAAGACTCCATTGGAAAATTTTCACCTAGTTTGCTCTCATATTTTCTAAGTCCAAATTTGATATGAGTTTTGGTGTTCTTTCCTTTCAGGATCAAACTTTTCAAAACAAGATGGCCCATGCTTTAAAATACACGTGGACAAAGTGACTTTAAATTACTGTTCTCTCTATCGGTAAATCTTCTGCTGATGAAATTTTGAGGATGATAATTTACACAATTTACATTTTTTTCCTGACAATCTTATCTTGATCACATTTTCAATCATTTCTTTATCTCTCTTCTGCGCTGTGTGTAGGCTGTTCTCTCTCAATAAAATTTATCATCAACCTACATTGGCTTGTGTTGTGATTTCTTTAAACCTTAAAAAGAATATATAAGCAATTCTAAAGACAAGTTGTTAAACTAGTGTTCTTGCAGAATCCCAATTCAAGCATTTAAATCTGATCCCGTTGAACTTCCCAGTGAGATTTCACTTCCTGCCTTAAGCAATTACTACTGATCATTGCTAAAAGCTAAAGGTGTTATCTCCTGCATATTTGTATTTGAAATAATAACAAACCCACCTGTATGAAAATAAGTACACGACTTAATTTTAACTTATTATTAAAATAATATTAGAGTCTTTTGTTATAAAAATAATAAGCATTGCAGTACATTATGGATAATTACAAATAGGCAGGTGTATTATTGGTCTAATAAGCATAGAAATCCAGCTGTTAATATAGGAGGATTAATAAGTGTATTACTGAAATGCAAACACTTTGTAGCTGAATATAGCTRTTATTTAACAATATCTGACAAAACTTTAACACAGAAAAACATATCTTAACCAACTGAAACTGCAGTTGGAAATTTGAGAGATCAAAAATGTACTTCGGCCAAAACTACAGAAAAAGGGACTAATTCATTCTGCAGATCTGAAAGGATTAATTCAGTAACTGGGGCTGACTGGGTAGTATCAGATTTTCACCTTCCTTCCCTGTTCAGAGGCCCTTTTATTGGGATTAGAAAGGAGTCAATCTAAGGGAGACTTGCCTGTTCTGAAATAGTCAAGGGCTACTCTAAAATCATGCAGTCAAATATTTGTTGGGTCTTCAGTTGTTAAATTAAACCCAAAGCTTGGCCACCTGCATCCCCCTCACCCCCCATATTTTAACACCTCTAAAGAAAAGTAACCATATGGCCACACTATTTAAACAAAGCTCCTGCCTGTTTTGCCTGGTGTTTCTGGAGAGAATCTCCTCTCCTTTTCCAGCTCTACGCTGCATTTTCTTTGCGATAACGCAAGCAAAGCCCTCTTTASTTATCTGATAGCTTGTCGCTGGGAAATGTCTCTCTGGGGCCTTCTAGCCCCYGAAGAGTCTGGGCAAGGCTCTGTAACGCACGGTGACCTCGAGCCCCCCGCGCTAGCTGGGATCCGTYCTGGGCACGCACGGCGCAGCACACCACCACGCCATCCTAGCAGCACAGTCCAGGCGATGTAGGGATACCCTGCAATAATAATAACAATAAAACAACTCACATAATACAGCTAAAGAAGCAGTTTGTTTCCGCAGCAAAGCAGCTGCCATAGGTAAACTTACAGGCAGTGCAGTCTTCAGGCGAAGCACAGCAAGCACATTTCCCAAACCTCAGGATTTTAGTTTCAATGTTGTATTTTGGCTGTTTTCTTGATGTAATTAGGATGTTGTTGCATTTTACCATGTTTATGATTCAGTTTAGACTATACATTGGAATTGAAACAGGCTGAAACCAATCAGAAAGAGCTGCTGTATAAAACAGAGATTGCTAAGGTGGGACATGACAGCAAAGTATCCAGTGAATCAGAAGGCACAACAAAACTGYGACTTTCAGTAGAACAACTATTAAATAGAGATATATGGATATTCTTAATACTGCAGAAATCTGAAACTGTAAATTGTGCAACGGTCCTTCTCAACAAAGGAGAGGCCTGAGCTTTTTTGCTAAGTGGTTTCTGTGACCTGCAAAATTTTTATTCCCTGAGGGCAACATATTATCATGTCAAATCAGTATTAAAAATTCACATGTTATTGTATTAGGATCTGCAGCTCTGATTTTCTCTTAACCCACAGCAGGCAGACTGAGAGGATTCAGTTTTATTTACATCTTAAAAATGAAGAAGGGGGAAAAAAGCTGATTCTACTGACAGAAAAAAGTTCAAAAATGTGATCCAAATATCATTAAAAAGCCATTAAACCACTCAATATACGTATTTTAACAACTTTGCATATTGAAAGACAAATCCAGGATGCTGCGGCAACCTGATTTGTGAGTTGCTGGTGGTGGGGTTTTTTTAAGGTAAAAAACATGTAACAGGTAACTAACAGCAGGTATAATGACAATCTTTCAGCGAAAGACCACAAAAACCCCAAAACAGATAAATCTGTGGTGGTATGGGGGAGCGAGGGCCGCTCCCTGCAAGGCSGGTGCGGCGCGGCGGCCGCGGACCCCGCCGTCCCCACAGGCGCCTTCTCCCGCCTTTTTTCCCCGACCGTTAGTGCGGACCGTTACTGTCCTCCTCGCCACGCGCCGGGCTCGCGCCTCAGACCCCCAGCGCCGCCTCGGGGCCGCCTTCCCGTCTCCTCGCTCCACCTCAACTCAGGGAAGCTTTTCGATTTCTTCAGCAAAGGTTTAATTCCTCCCAGGCACGGGCTTTCCTCACTTTTCTCCTCAGGGATTTCTCCCTCCCTCCCCCCCCACCACCGCCGCTGCGAGGCGGCGGCGGCTGCTGTTTCCCCTCAGAGCCRGTGCACGACACACGTGGTTCTACTCGGATTCGTACAGGAGCTGTTRCTTGTGAAGAATATACCACCCCCAATTAAGCATAAAGGTATTTAACAAGAACGCCCCTTGGAGACTGGCAGACTTGGCCTTAGCGAAATTGAAAGCTGAGTTTGCTTTAATGTACCTGCAGCCCTGGCTGCAACTACATACCGTTTCAGTAGCTATAAATCCTTTCATTGCTGTACTTGGGCCATATATTTTGCTGGACCCTGAGAATATATGGTAAATTAGAGTAATCTTTGGAGGGTATGAAAACTAATGCATTTGTGTTCATCTAATGTAAAGCAAACACATTTGTAGCCCAGTTGGAGGATGCAACACAGCTGTAACATGCACAGCTACGGTCATGGCTATTTATTCACAAACACAGGAACAAAACCTGCTGAGCAAGTCCATTTGCAGAATTGAACATCTTGAATGCTTTCCCTGGGGTCCAGCGTCTACAGACTGGGTTTAGTCTGTAAGAGGTGTCAGGTCCAGTGAATGTGTAATGGCTTTGATGCTCCACAATTCCCAGRCCAGCATTTCTTCTAAATCACACCAAAACACACTCAGAAAAAACAAATTTTAGAATACACTGTTCATTTTTTTTCCCCAGACAAAGCTCCACAAAGAGAGCGGGAAGATAAAAGCATCTCATGTGGTGTATTCATGTGGCTTCACTTCATATATGGCTATCGGAGCACGTTTTTTTAAATCTCTGTATTATAATTTTTACAATGCAAGTAGGGTGGCTTTCCTTGGTTCACGGGGCAATAAATTGATTTCCTTTACAAATTTTGGGGGGCTTTTAGCAGTTACCTTATATTACTCAAGTTCCATGGGATTTTCCAAAAATAATTAGAAAGCCAATACATGTCAGAAAGTTATCATTAAACATATTGAATTTCTCACTGCAAATGGATCCTTATCTGGTAAATTTGTCAGGCTTGGGCAAGTCAGAATTTGCAGAGTACAACTCCCATATTTATGTAATAATTATAGCAGGAAATAATGTTTACAGACATGGGCACAGATCCCTAGATAAGTTGATTTCAATATCTAACTATTCCCCACCTAATTTTGAGAACTAGCATATACAAGGTGGAAGGTTAACATCATTCTGTTGAGCTGCACTTGCACTACAGTCAAAAGTTCTTGTTCTACAGTACTTGTTCTGCAGTCAAARTGAAATGCACTGTGAGTATATGTACTGTTTTCTTACTAGAATCTAAAACTCTCATCCAAAACCATTGCCTTTATACCATAGGCATGTTTGCTTACATACATTTATAGCAAAAGGTTATTCTCCTCGTAGATTTATCCCCTTCAGACAGTGCAGCTCAAACCATATTAACCTAAACAGATTTAAGAGGAAAAGATTCTTGCAAARATTTAGCTATGTATTATTCAATCTACAGGGAGCCTAATCCAGAGCCCATTGTTGCCAGTCATTTTGCAAAACTGGAGCAAACTGTAATGGATCTACCACTTGTTATATTTAAATGCAGTAAATTTCTTTCTTCTCACTTGTACAAAATCTCACTCTATGAGTATGCAAGTCCCTTCAGGAGAGTCTTCAGATTCAACTCTTAAAAAAGTAAACTACTCATACAGGTCTAGGTTGGATTGTTCTAGTAAACTGAGTAATAACTCAATTTTGATTACGTGTAATTCCAATATGAAAAAAAAAAAAAAAAAGAAAAGGAGAGGAAGGGATCGCAAGGAGTACGCTTCAGCATCACATTAGGGAAAAGTCATTAGAAAGGATTCTCATGACCAGATTTGTCAGACAGGCCTGCATTTACCCTTCTATGCTTTCAGTGTTCATTTCAGACTGTGAATTCAGACTGAATTGAACAAAAATATGATGCCTGATAATGTTGCTATTGCGAAGATGACCAAAAAAACAAGGGTAAAGTAAAAAAAGAGAGGTACTTGTAAATCTGAACGATAATGCAACGTTAACTGCAAGCATAAAGTGTCAGAGAAAACGCTATTTCCAAAAGATTTTAAACCAACAACTAATATAACAGCCATTCAGATTAAACCATTTRTTATGAATTTGTATCAAGTACAATGACCTTTTACATTAACGTAATTTATAAGTTTTGAAAAATTAAAGTATCCTGTTTCAGGTACTTACGATAAAAATTTTTAATGTTTGTCTACATCATGTATCACCTAGAAAATGCATTATTATAATGTGATATASATTGACTATTTCTTTTTAGTATTACTTTTTCCATTTAAAAATGTGAGATTTTTGTCACAGTACTCTTGATAAGCTCACATTCTTCGCAAGCTAAAAAGGCAGCTCTGTTGGGAGAAAATCAGAAAATCCAGTAACAAGAAAAGAAGTGTTTATCTAAAACTTCAAGCCTTCACGTGATGCTTTCAAGCAAACTAACCACCATATTTCTGTGAGTTCAGCCCATATGATTAGGGTAAACATTTTCAAAAATACCTCAACATTCTGCATATTAACCTTTTGTAGGCACAGAATACTCCTGARGAGTTTGAGAGCTGAGTCCTCCTAACCACAGGGAGGTTAAACCTGGCTTTAAAGGCAAAGAGGGTGTGATGGGGAAAGGACGAGACTGWTATATATGTACAGGCTCTTGCAGAAAACATTCATCTTTATCTGTAGCTCCAGGCTTGCTTTCACTGAGGTGCATCTCTGTTGCCCTCTGAAGCTTATCTYAGCTCACTGCTTACCGGCAAGAAGGAAGAGTGTTTGAATAGGCTTTCAGGAACCCTTTGATAAAATTCCACCATAATATTGAAAGTATATGTCAATCTCAGTCTTCTTTGCTAAGTGTGTCTTCACCCTGGAGGTCATCTAGCTATTCCTTACTGGTATGCTTTCTCTTTCTTGAGAGGACTAGATTTTACAAGTGACAAGATTTTTTTTTCCTTTGTTTCCTATGGAAGAAAACACAACTGGAGTTCAGCACTACTTGCAATATTGATGCTGAAAAGTAATCTGGCTTGGGAATTTGACAGGGAGATGGTTTTTCTAACAGAAAARGAGAAGGTGCATTTCTCCTGTCCGTCCTCCCCCCCTCTACATTTTCTTTGAGAAAGTCTGATTCTGTAGATTGCTTTAAAAAATATATTAGAAAACCCTTAGAGGTATTACTTTTGGATAGCAAGAGCCAAAAATGATTCATTTTTTATTTATTTTAACATTCATTTCCCGTTTTAAGAAGGTTGCTTTCTGGATGTTATTGTTTGGACCTCTGTTTTCCTTTGTGGGATATGAGGATCACTCTTCAGATTCATCACAGCCTCTCCCCTGCATCGGCAGTGTGATCTAGAGTATGATCCCTGTGGTTATGGCTGAATAATAAGCAGTACAAACCAACAGGAAGCCTAGTTCATGAGAGAAAATGTAGCAATTAGAAACTTTAGATCCAGAGTACAAGGCATTCAAGTAGSAAAATACATCTGACATTAATTTGAAACAAAGTACTCTGGAGGAGTTCAGAGAAACTACCCCATTAAAACACTAGAGTTCTCAAAGAGGTCTTAAGCACTGCTAGCAAATGATTTTAATCCAGATACATCTGCCAAGTGCTGCTGCTGTGCTCTTTGCTTCCAGTTTTAGAAAACTGGATGAATAGATTTCATCTCCCTCTGTGCTTCAGGTTACAACCCAGGTACCTGTAGAGTGAGGGTGATTGAGGATACACTTTTGCAGGAGGTCTATGTTAATGCATTGACTGCACTTACCTTTTTCTGTTCAAGTATTTAATGGAGTTTCCAGTTCTTCCCTCATGTCAAGCCAAGTTGCTTCACACCTTGCAAGTTTAGTTTTGTGACCTAAGCAGTTTAGGGTTCTTTAATAATGTCAGAGCTTGACAAGGCCAATTAACACTAGTGTAACAGTATTATGCACTATAATATACTAATAGTATGTAGTATAATAGGACCCACTGGTACTAGCAAAGGTAAAGAATATTGAATAGCACATCTTTGTGGTTATCCATTTCTGAATCAAAGATCTAGTTGTATTCATTTAAAATATTTCTGTAATAACAATTGTAATACACATTCCTTGATCAGAGTAATAAAAATACATGATTGTGGAATGCCAGCTGTTGCTATGAAGACAAGTATAAATCAGCTGTCTTGCAGTGTGTGCCAATTGGGTTTTGATCACTTGCATTAGAACTCTGTCTTCTGGGAAAAGAGAAATTACTTTGAAATACACTAAGGATCCAGAAAGGCACTTCAGTTACTTTGCATATGGCTTACTCCAGCTTCCACAAGAAAAATGCATAGTTCCAGCAGCTTAGAAACAAGCTTCATTCCTTTGAGAGCTCCAGCTCAAAATAAATCCTCAGACTTGAAAACAAGTGGACAGTCAATCCACTACTGCAAGAGGGAAAACTTGGCTCCTTAAAGGCCCAAGAAAACATCAGCCTCATTCTCAACTTCATAAGACTATTTCTTGTCAACATCTGTAGCAAATAGCATTTCTTCATGAAGCTTGTTGGCTGAGAACTGTTTGTTGAGATACAAAAAATATTCTCATCAAAAAAATCTTTTATCTGTTAACATAAGTAGTCCTTCTAACAGGCAATTTAGAAACAGCTTACAGCAAACAAGTAATTCATGCTTCCAGGGGTTGATTATAGATTGTTACAGAGTTCAACAAGTCAAGCGGTTGCTTATAACTATGGTTTATAAGTTTTTATGAATTTCTGCACCAGAAGTATTCAACATTTTATCAACATCCATTTATCTTGATCAGAAATGTTGCAGCACTAACAGAGAACTGCTGATTCTGCTTGACCTTTTTTGAACAGAGAACAATAGAAAAAAAATGAATCCTTACCTCAGGCTTTGTCACTTTGTCTATCTGATGACTGTTTAGAGCTGATTCATATAGAAGAAACACTTTTTTAAAACTAAGCGCCTTTTGTATTTCASATCTCAAACAGTGTGGAGATGAATAAACTTGAGAAAATCCTTCAGCTCTCTCTTGCTGAAATACGTACAATACACAAAGGCAATTCTCCGGACTAAGTAGGGGAGAAGTGCTGAATTCTGTGTTCGTATTTTGCAGAGCATAGTTGCTTATCATGTGCCCTACCAGAAGACGTATACTTTTCAAGATGAACAAGGAAAAACTTTCCCATCTTTAGATGAACTTAAATACATGGTGCACAGAGGAAGGGGAAAAATTAAAAACTAAATATGAGAAATGTATGCTTTTAAAACATTCAGGATTAAACCCCAGACTGTGAAGTGACTCAAGTGACTCGAGAAAGTCAATTGAAACAGATCTTGACTGCAGAAGTAGCTCCCCTATAGTTTTTACTCCAACGTAGATGAGAAAAGGCTTGTGATTGCTGGGTCAGTCTAATACATCTTCATAATCACCTGTAAAACCGAGATCCTAACCCTGCGAGGGCATTTCCCCTCTTCTAAACCAGAAAAGCAGCAAAATGTTGCAAAATTTCAGTTGCAGCATCTCAGTAATCTTATCAATATTCCTTCATCCAGACAGTTCTGTTCTTCTGAGTTTCAGTTCTTTTGAAATCTGMCTTCCACAAGACAGATCAAAAGGAATTTTGCTTAAGCAAAATCTGCTAGCCAGGTTATCATATGTTATTAAAATATCCTTCCCTGCCCTTCTTTTCCTTCCTCCACTACTCACCCAGTTCTGCCAAATCTTCCCTGTCATTTTTGTCATCAAACTTGYTCCCATGGAAACACATTTACAGGAAAATTGCTCCAAAATGACATTTCTGTATCAATAACTAATTTTACTGCATAGCAAGCTCTCTAATACACGGCAGTTGAAAGCCATAAGAGATGCAGTGCCTGAACACTCAGAGAAGAATAGACTCCTGAACCTCAAAAACCTCAAAGACAAGTCTTGATGGAGCTTATATGAAGAAGTAAAACTCYGTATTGGATATAGGTTAGAAAAATGGGCCAAAAGACTGTGCGTTAGGCTGAGTTTTGTGATTTAACAAGAACAGCTCATAATTCAGAAAAGCCTTTAAAATCTTGGGCCAAGCTCCTTCTAGATGTCCAGTTTCAGGAGTGAAATGATATGACATCTTAATTTCCCTGCTCCTCCTCCTACCCAAGAAGACAGGTAAAATTTCATTGAAGAGGAAAACAGCCACACTGAGAACCTGAAGATTGCGGAAGCAGTGCACATGTTTCAAAACAACACCATGCAAGATAGTCAGAAGTGGGATATGCCTCCTGCCCTTTGTGCTATATGTTAGATTTAGGCACCTCCTATGCTTATATTGATAACACAGCGAGACATCAGAAACTGTTGTCCTGGGCACTGACAGGACAGAGAGGCAGTCCCTCCTGCAACAGCCTTTGCAGCACGAGCAAAGACATCCGAAGCAACAATTCTTAACACGATGGTTGCATTCTCCATATTTACAGCAGTTTGAAATGAATGAGTCAGACACTGTAAATCCAACAATACAGTAGGACTTATTTTTAAAACTCTTTAGGATTATACAAAATGACGCCTGCAAATCTGAGTCTTTTATYCCATGTAGTTTTGTTCCCTCCTGCTCGGCATCTGAGCTTACCCTTTTGCCTTCACCAGTGGAAATCAAACTGCATAAGAGCCCATTTAAACAGGTAGTGCTCTATCAGTGCTGTTTGCACATTCACTTGCTCAGACCAAAGTTAGATGCATGTTCTTAGGTAAGCAAGAGCAYCTTATTTAGACTTCATTACTTCAGGGTGTGTGCACTCTTAACAGTCTTTCCAGAGGGCTAATTACTGCCATGTTAAATATYAGATCACATTGAACAGACTCATAAGGAGAATACTCAGTTTACATTCTTATGAGTCATAGGGGACTGACAATCAGGACACCTGGGTTATAGTTTGGACTTGCTCATTAGAACATTCAAAATTTGAAGCTCAGACTCCTAGAAAATGCTTTTAATTGAGTGCTCGGAAGTTCTTAAAAAAAAAAAAAAGAGAAAAAAAAAGGCATTGATTATGCTGGAAGAGACACACATAAGAAGCCCCTTTGAGTGAACCTTGTCTGACTATAACACAAGCATAAAAGTTAATTGCAGAGGCTTTGCAAGGGTGCAGTAGTGCTGGCAAATTGCTTGGCAATGTTGAAGTGAAGGCAAAAAAAAGGAATAGACATGCAACACTACTGAGGGAAGGGATTCAAGCCTTATTATAGAAGCCTATACTATACAGCATTAGATGAAAGGGGAGTTTGAATCAACTCACTTGAATGCCCCCACCTCTCCTAGCTAGGTTTGGCTAGAAATAAGAACAAGACTTTGAAACGAACAGCGTATGGCCTTCTTAGATTATGGCAGCTTATTCCCTACACTGTATATTCTAATGCTTTATTTGATTTTAATAGATGACAAGGCATATATTTTCCTTCTCCGTACTCAGCTTAACATTCTTTTTCAGGAAGAAGTTACATATGCATGCCATGAACTAGTAGCCCTTGTAGCCTGGGGCCATGGGAGAAAACGCTAATCATGAGGAAAATATTGCAATACATCCTTACACRTTACAGCAGAGACAAACAAAATCAAAGAACGGCAAAGTCAGATAAGAGTAAGAGATAAAGGAGTTGTTGACCCCGTTGAAAAAGTAGAACAACCCCGAGAAGAAAAAGCTTCTTGGCCACTGGGTGTCAGCCTTGAATTGTATTTTACTSGAAATAGAGTTTAAATGTAAAGAAGGCACTACTCATTACAGAGAATAAGCTGCTAACCTCAAGAGAGATAAAACAAYGTAGTTCCAATGATGTTAAAATGACATATGCTGATTTACATAGTCTGCATACGTGGCCAGTGAATTTAAGGACACTTCTACACTGATCGTAGAGAATATTAATAATCAATGTTGGCAGATCATCTATCCATACAAAACAGCTGTACCTTTCCAAAATACCCTGAAAGTTGAGGAACAGGATTATGAAATCTTGACAAAAACCATTATCTACCTTAGAGGTCAGACATTTGTGAGCCAGAACAAACCAACACATTCACGGTTACCAAGAAACCCCCAGAACAAATAAGCATTCACAAAAAATAGCACGCTAGTCCCCAGAGGTTAAATTTTTCTTACCCCTCCTCCTGTCTAGAGATATTTTTGTGTCCTGTATTCAGCTTCCTTTCTTCTAAAAGGCAACGTAAAATCATGAATCAGACTCATCCCTTCCTTAGTACAATACCCAGACACACGCACTAAGCTGTTTTTGTGTGTTACAACASTTTTTGTCATGCAAGCCTAACAACCATAGACATTTACATCTATTCAAGATCATCCACATAAGACTTAAAAACCCCAAATACTTTCTGCTTTGCTAGCATACACATTCTGGCCACAAGAACTATAGCTCTGCACTATCATATCCTCTAGCAACATCACCACATAGGACTTAAATAGCCTAATCAAATAGAGACAAGCCAGCAAGTAGGTCCTCTACCTCTTCTTTTTTTTTTCAGCCCCACCCAAAAAGGAGCTCCTCCTCTCAATTTTTGCCCGCCCAGGGCTGGTGCAGGTGCTAGCCCCCAGCTTGGGCAGCCTTGCAGCTGCCTAAGTAAAAGGTTCTCACAAACATTTTCCCCAAAATCTCATTCCTGYCTGTGATAGGAAGTCTCATAACCTAAGATAGATTTTTACCTGCACAGTAACAAGCCGTGTTATTATTCTTCCTTCAGACTCAGAGAGGAAGTGAAACTCACGTACGCATTCCCAACATCTTGAATTTAGGTGTGGAAGCTGAAAATGTCTGTCTACAAAAAAACTGGTTCTGCCCTGACTAACCCTTGAGATGCTTTGACTTCCAAGGGATCTCTACTTCTGTCAGGTATGATAAGCACTTAACAGTRGGATCAGAGAGGTACCTGGCATTTGCCACATCTTCATATTATTCACACCAGAGGTGATGGAGCTGGAGTACTTGATGAGCATAACCAGGTGTGGAGGAGAAAATACTCCCAAAGTTTTAATCATTGATGCAGCAAGGTTCCTGATCCACGTACTGCAGGTGTTTCCACTTCTGTCAAAAGCCTGCTGCTGTGCTGCTTGTCATTTTCCCATGAAACCTATTCTGCTGCTTTTCCTACTTTCTCCTCACATTGTCAGCTTTTGCAAAGAATTCTTTTAAAGGACAAATTTAACTCTCTAAACCACTTAAGAACAGCTTGAAAGCCTGACTCCAGTGGATACCYGCTCCCCTATCCAAAATCTTCTTCAGGTCTCTTGGTGCTTTGTGCCAACACCTGAAGCTGCTCAGCTAATCAGCAATTAACAGTCAGAGAACAGCTTGTGTTGCTGCAGCCTGAGAGGATTTGGGAAGGAAGAGGAGGGAGCCTTGTTCTTTGGACCTCTGATTTATGTGCTTTCAGTGCTGGGGGCTGACAGAGCCTTTACTATGTGTGTTCTGACTTGAAAGCATTTCCCCTTTTTTAGTTATTTTCTTGTATTTGTGAGTTTTGGTGCTTATGGTGCTGTTTGTAAAGGGAGACAGAAAACCTGAGTGASGCTGAAGCTAAATTTCCTGGCTAGTTTTCAGGGGAATGGGAGGGTTTAGGCTTTGGTGGCTGAAGTGAGCTTCCTAAGGCTAGTTATAGGGTGAAGTCTGCCTCACTGGTGATGCTTGGTAAAAATAGTTTAGTATTTCCTTGTGATAAGGAAAGTACGAGGGGGTAAACCTGGCATGGCTTGTTTTTACTGGGATGTAGACTAGCTTTGGAGGTAGGTTTAGCTCAGTTGGGCAGAGTGTGGTACTGCTAATGCYAAGGTCACAGRTTCAGTCCCCGCATGGGCTACACTGAGGGTTGGACTAGATGTATGATTTGATGATTCAGTAAATGCTGCTAAGCAATTCCAGGTTTATATTGGTCTCTAAGCCAGATCAAGTAGTGGTCTATATGGAAAACCAAGCTGTTACTGTATAATGCTGTGTAGCTCCTGTAAGCTGRCTACTTACCTGTTTGTACCCAAAGYTCCTGTAGTACRTGCTTAGTATGCTCAGAGCACAAACTACGTAATTACTCTCTTTCAAGACACTTCAGGCAGCCTGAGCTTTCACCACAAGGTGGCATTATCTGAGCTTTTTTTTCCCCAAAAGAAAAATAAAATCTGCCATCCTTAATAATAACATTAATTATTAATGGGGGGAAAAATCCAAGCCCTCCCCATATTTTCTTAAGTCTGGRACAAAGTAAGATTTTTTTAGGAGGCTGCTCATTCTGTTACAAACATTGGTGCTGCTTTTGGAGAGCTGCAAGTGAGACAGAGTCAAGTCCCTTTAAAAAAAAAAAAAAGTGGAATACAGTATTGTGCATCTTGAAATCTGAAACCAAGAAACAGAAGTGCAAGGGAAACGGGGAAAATCTTGCAATTTTTGAGGACAACTGTTGCAAGTGGAGTTTTAAGGAGTAAAATATATGTGTATATATTTAAAGGTCATTGAATGGCTTTTGTGGAGAAATCTGTGAGATAAAGGAGCCTTGGAAGAAGAGGATTTTTTTTTTCRCCTCCTTTCTGGATATAATGGCCATTGCAAAGGAAAGGATCTTGAGATTTAGCTTCAAATGTTTCTTCTTAGCAACATTTTTGCTAGCCTGTGATGGACAAGGTGGAAAGAGAGAGAATGGTGGTCCTGCCTGTTATGGAGGATTTGATTTGTATTTCATTCTAGACAAGTAAGTCARTTCTACTTTGTTCTTTTTCAGAGAAATCTTTCCAAGGCATGAACTGGAACAGCATGCACAGACACTGAAGAGATTTTTCTTTGGATTTTGATTTTGTAGAAGTTGCTGTGTCCCCAAGAGACCTGCAAAAGTCCTTACTGTTCTGGTTTTATTTTTGTTGGGTAGCTTCTTTGGTGAGTCTAGTATATAGTCCCGTTGTGTTCTGTAAATTAAGTTGTTATAAATTTTGCTGTGGCTGATAGGGATGTTCTAATGTGTACTTGATCCTGTAGTTTCTTAAAACAGCGGYTGAGAGAAGAGCAGTGTGTACCTCTGATATCCTTATGAAATGTGAAGGTTGAGGAACTGAGAAGAGCAAGATTTGGAGAGTTGTTATTGCAGGCACTAATTTTGGAGGTGAAAACTCAGAGGAAATACTAGCCTGCCTGGAGAACTCCTTTTGTATCGTTTTTCCGTTAGCTCTAAATGTTCTAGTGCAAGCAGTTTGCAGATAAAGACAGGTCTCCTAAGGAGGTTAGTCAGTTTGAAAGAGTCTGATTTTTGTCATTGTTATGGAAAATAGCTGGAGTGCTTTATTTAAAGTGAGTTTTGTTTCCTCTACTCTGAGTCACATTTTCTTTGTTTCCAGTTAATTAAATGCATATTTTGACTACTTAACTGTTTACACTGGAGATAACTTCCTACTCATTCATCACTATTCTGATAATGTCATCATTTTGGCACTGGTAACTTTGTCTATTAAAAGGCCTTCTGAACAATATGAAAGAGAGAGATGCTGAGTTTTGGAGAGCTTCATATTGAAGCAATAATATAACTTAGCTAGAAGTGTAATGAGTACTAGTTAAAATGCCTGTACCAATTTCCTTAATTTAAAAGGATATTTTGTTTTAACAAAAAGAATTTTTGAAATACCAGAGACTGTGCATGCATATTTTGTCGTCATGATATTGACATTATTAGCCTTACATTTAATGGAGAGGAAAATGTTCTGAAGTTGCCATAACTACTTTCAGATAAAGTTTTCTAAYTCATCCTCATGAGTGTTTTGCTGTAGCTCCCACATGCCATTAGTATGTGGGACTAGACTTTGAATTACATAACACATTATTACAAAATACTGGGTAAAGATTAAGATAAGTACACTAGCTAGTTCAGTAAGCTTGTTGCCCTAATACTCCAGGGGAGAGGGATTTTTATTTTCATTTTATTTCATTCAGTGGAAAGATCATGAATGCATTTTGTTGCTTTGGATAGTCTATTGTTAGTTGGAATATTTGCTTTGCTAGGTAAGGGGGGAAAACTAACCATGATTTGTACTGCAGAGAGCTTTAACAAACTGAAAGTTGAAGCAGAATTGAAGGATTTTCCAGTTCTGATAGATATGCTGTTATGTGTGTGAGCTAACAAAATTTTAACAGCCTTTTTCCTGACTGCCCCCTCTGCCTTCCCCCCCCCCCCAACTCAATGCTGTCTTCCTTCTGAAAGATGTAACTTTTTAGGCTTGCTCAAGATGTGAATTTCTATGGAAATGTGAAGTTTGGGTCAAACTYTGTGAGAGGCAAGTTACCTTAGTGTGTGTACCAAGGTAGCCAACAATAAACCCTGCTTTGTAACAGTTACAGGATCACTATTTCTGGCATTTCTCTGGTGCAGAAATAAGCAGGGTTGGATGTGAAGTCTATTAATATAAAAATGCCCTTTGCCTCCAGTGGAGTTTGGAGGAATGTCATAGTGTTTGGCTACTCACGTGTTAAACATGCTATGGACCTGATTGTCTGCTTAGCCTTTGAGCAGGCTGATGAGAGGCATATTGTGGTGGAGTAGATYTTCCATTGCTACTTTTTCTTTAAAACTGTATTTCACTCCTCTGCTGCTAAACCCAAGTTATATAAAACTTGGGTCTTATTTAACCTGGCATTCTACTTCACTTGTTGCCTTCATGCATGCTAGTGAAGCCATGAACATAAGAGGGACAAGATACCTATAGAGGCCTTCAGGCAAACTAGAAAATGATACTAATGGATTCAGGGCTCATCTTGCTGCTTTTGACTGAAATACCTCTAAGTATAATTAAAGACTGGATGACAAAGGACAAAGGCAGAAAGGATTTTCAGTCTGAAACACGAGATGTTAATTTCAATAGTGGAAGAAAGCCATTAAAATATTAAGCAACCTATTTTCAGGGATCACAGAAGTAATACTAAAACAATAAACACGGTTCTGGAAGCCACCAGTGCTAGAGCCCTCTACTGACCCTTTTGCCTGAGTGTCTGGTTAGAYTTAGTGACTACTTAAGTCCATTTAGCACCTTGTATGTGGGCTGTTCTTGCGACATGTTCCAGCTGCTATGCTATACACAATCTTCATTAAAACATCGGCTCTTCAAGCATATTTCTGGATACAAAAAGCCCCTTCAGAGTTAATGTGAAACCCATTGAGGGAAGAGTAAGTGTCATAGGTTTTTCTCATGAAGTGATTCTCTATCTCCCTGCAGCATTCTTGCTTGACTTCTGCAAACATGCTGTGTGAACTGCTGAAGGGAAATCAGGTTTCCTCAGGCTGTCTGCGTACAGCTGGAGACATGACACTGCAGATGGCATGCTCTGAGGACCTGAAGGAAATCTCTCATTCTTCATGGTTGTGGGAACAGAATTCACTCATTCAGAAATAATCCTATTATTTTCCTCTTAGGCCTTGCAGCCATGGTGTGCATGTAACAAACAGAACAGAAGCTTGAAATACAGCAGGTATGCTTGCTAGGTTACAGTAGCATCTTTAACCTCTATGCATGCACTTGCGTGTTCCTTTATAGCTTCCGAGAGGAGTTCTCATACTACTTAGGTAGCAACAAGGACTTGGCAAATGCCTGCTTGAAGGTCTCCCATGCTGTGACCATTGGACCTCAGACTAGCAAAAGCATATTTCARAAGTGATACAAAAACGCCTCAGACAACTGCAGGTTGAGATGGGCCAACTGTTCTCCAAGTGAAAATGAAGTTCTTTGCTATTGTCAGTGCGGTCTCCAACTCTGGTGGAAACTAAGGCTTGCATGGTATCTTTAGAATCAGTCTGGCACACAGCTGACTTGAAAGGAGAAAACATAGTCTTAGGAGACAAGCATCTAACCTGTTCTTTTTTGTTTGTTGGTTTATTTTATTTTTATTTTTTGAAAAAAGGGTTTTASGTGTAAAGATGCAAGTGTTGTTTAAAGCTCGATTGTGAACGTTGTATTTGCTATTTAGGTAGTATGCAAGATCYAGTCCTACAGGATGTTGAGCATCTCTCGAACTCGGTCAAACCGAGATGAACTCGGTGTTGTGGGAGGTGAGGAAGGCTTGCAGTGTATTTGGGCGAGTTGCTGAGATAGCTGGCCCTATTCAGCATATCCTTTTGTATTACTGCTTGCATTGCTGTGGTGTTCAGAGGTTTTGGTTATGSACTGAGAAGTCTATAGGCTGGATGATATCAAAACATAAGGCAAAAGATGATGCCAAAAATGTATAGCTTTGATGTGAGCTAAGACGATAGGTGTTTATTAAGATGGGGGAGYGAGGAAGTAGTGAGATGATGTGTACAAGGCAAATGCTTGTTTTTGCTGGCGTTTTCCATTTATTCTCAAATACCACTYGCGATTAATGAAGACTGTGACCAACCCGCCCAACTGGCACAGTGTATAGTGCTGTAGGGTCCAAGTACCAGCACAGTTTGCTGAACGTTTGATAGTGGCAGCTCCTAGAATTGATTTGCAGGTGGGAAGCAATGAGCGCTAAATCTTTTCTGTGATCTTTTGCTGTATTCTATTTATGTCAAACGTATTTCCTATGCTCCTGCTTGTTGTGTGAGCATTTTATGCTCATGTGTGGAAAACATGCAAGAAACTGTACATGCGTGAATGAAAACTTGGCTCTGCGAGAGGTTTGGCAAGGAAAAGCAAGTAATCCAAGCTGTTTCCTGTGATCCCTTCGTTATTCAGCCAGTCAGCTGATATGTTTTTAGCCAATTGTACCAATTGTAATTAGCGAATGAARCTCTTGCTATAGAGACCCTGATATTTCTGTGAGTCTCGTTTTAGTAGCTGTAGTTACCATGATTTAAGCAGGATTAAATCCTGATTTACACCCGTATAAAGGGTAGGGGAGTTAGGGAACAGCATAGGATAGAAAGCAGACAAGAAGTACTTTGCATCACCAGGCAGAGAGACCAACCTATATGAACTGCTTCTTGTGATAGTACTTTTTTCCCTAGGATCACAAATGCTTCAGGAGARTTGAGCACAGGACCATTACAAAGCTGGGTAATATTCTAGCTATTCTAATCTGAAGAAATAAAAATCTTTAGTTGGTACTTGGTAAAAATGTAGTGTCTGAGGAAATAAATTTAAATTCATCTTTGATTTTCATTGGCCTAGGCTCTGAGCTAGTCAATGATTACTACTTGATCATCTTTCTGGAATCACAGGCCTGGATCAAGAGCAGTGGTGTGCATTCTACTGAGCTGACAGGTTTGCAAGGGTAGGGAGGCTTATGGTGTTTTACTCTGTTTTAGTATCAGTTGAGGGATGTTAGCAGGATAGTGTGGAGAAATTTGCACTTTAATGTATCTGTCTGTCTATTGCCTGAATAAACATAATTCAAACCTGAGTCTGCTGTAGGAATGCACATTGCAATGGTCTAATATAGTATGTGAAATCATTGCTGATCAAGACCTGTCTACATATGCTTTGTCTGTGGTAAATGCAAAGTAAACTGCTCAGTGAAAGGGGAAGGGAGGGGAGGGGGATTCCGCCTTACTGTTGCGTGTGTTCCTGCAGAACTCTGCACTTCATCTGCAGCTGGTGTAAGTTCAGTCTGTGGTCACTTGCTTATAAGTTATTCTGTCTATCCCCTGCCATTCAGGCAAAGAAGAGTAATCTTTTCCTCTTGGTCTGTGATTGGGCTTAGAGGCTCGTTCTGCTTTGAACTGGACCTCTAGTGTCAAATGCTTGACAGAAGCTCTAATGAGCAGTCTCATGTGAGATGCTGCACAAAATAGCGTTTCTTTAGAGATGCATCATCTAACACCTCTTATGTGGTGGTCTTGGAATTGTTCCTGAAGTGTTTGGAAAGATAGAGGGCACTTTTTGCCCCTTTCATGTTATTTCTAAAGATCTTGGTAAAAGGATGCTATAGAACATCCTGGGTCGATGCAGCCTTTCTCTGATACCTATGAAACATCCTGAAGTCAGTCCAAAAATATAGAAGTTGAATCAGCATCAGTTATCAACTCAGGTGTCCTTCTATACTTCTGTGAGCTATGTTGCATGTAGAACTGGTATGAAGCTGTTGTATAAGGTTTTGTGGATTTGTATTTGTTTCCTTCTAACTGTGTAGAAATAATGCTGTGGGTATTCTCAGGAAGTACAATGGGCGAAACTGAAATTGGGAGTCTGGAAAAAGTAAGCTCCTCCTGAGGTTAGGAGAGCAGTGTAGTATTAAGCCAAACTGTAAGCAGGTTTGAGTTGCTACAGCTTTGGGTTATGGCGCATCCCACTGCACTGAGCAGAAGAGGTGCACCTGCTGAAGGACCGAACTTAGCCAGAGCCTGTCTCTCTGAGTCTGGAAGTTTAGCCACGTGGAGTTTTACTCCCTTGGATTTAGTTTAGATACACAAAATGCCAGCACAGTTGACCACAGAATGTATCATTCTCTTGTAAAAGGCATAATGGTTTACTTATTCTTGATTTTCATTTATTGGGCTTTTCTCCAGCAAGAGAATTTGCAATCTTCAGTGCGAGCCTTTACTTGTGAGTTTATAGTATCAGCCACTCAGTTACACAATGCTGGCTTGCTAATAATTTTGATTCACTCTGACAATACAAAGAGATGCAAATTAAGTGGCTTGTATTTTCTTAGGCTTTAGACACCTCTCTCCCATTCTGCGCTCTTGGCCTTTTTTGTAAGAGGCTCTACAAGTGACAATAGTCTTTTACTGCAGGGTTTCCTAGGAATGGAAAGCTGTGGAGGTGAATGCTAAGCTGTTGCTGACTGCAAAAAAAAAATTGTTTTGTTTTTGCTTCTGTCCAGAGATTTTTTTTTCTTTTGCCCAATGAGGACTGTTTAAGAAGTGCAGAAGTTTGCTTCAGAAGTACTGTATGTGTTGAGTATTTCACTTTTCAATGCACACCTGTGCATCTGTAGCCACTGAGACTTGGGCTTGACTAGGCAGAGCAATTAACTGTAGATACACCACAACACCCTGCTTAGAGACGGAAAGCTTATTTTGCTAGGAGGAATACTGCACTGCCAGGAAAGGCGTGAGTCTTCAGTTGGGGACCACGTTTTCAGCTTGCTCTGACACAGATGAAGAATAAATTGATTGTAGTCTAATACAGTTACTCCACACCAGTGCATCTGTAACTAAAAGCAGAAACCGGACTTTTTCTTTTGTGAGATAGACAGGGTTTGTTTTTATGATAATAGCAATAGTAAGAAGTTTTCTTAAAATAGAGATTTAGCGTTCTACTGCTCTTGAACTTTGAGTTGTTCTTCTCTCCCGTATAAATAGATGTGTGGGAAGGTTTTATGGAAAAAGAGCTGTAACTTTAGATGTTTAGAGTTCTGTTCCAGAGGGGCAAAGAGGGTCTTGGTGGGAGAACAGAGCAAGAATGAAGGGAAGAGGGGTGGCAGCAGGATCCATACTTATGTGGAAAATTAAAAGATGCTCCATAGCTTAAAAAAAAAAAAAAAAAAAGTTCAAACTGCTTAAGATCAGCCGAAGAACAGTTGCAAAAGCAAACACTTAATGTGCTATTCACTGGCACATCACTGAACTAAGCTATTGGTTTTTAAGCTTAGTTCTGGCAAATGCTGTTTTCAAAAAATGCATAGCTTCTCAAAGCCATGGAAAATGAGTTTTATATGACGACCTACATACCATATGTGCTCTGTGGCTGGTTCTCRTTCTCAGCTGCCTTGCAGTAATAATAATTTTTAAAGCAACAGTCAACTTTTGTTCAGAGGATTGTAATAAAGGGGAAGGAATAACCACACTTATTTTTAAGACTAGTGCAGCTTCTGGGTCAGTGCCCTGTTCTCAGGGAGGGCTGGATAGAGCTTTAATATTGGTGGAAGCTGAGAGCTAAGCTTTTGCTTAATGTGAAATACAGTATAGTGTTCAGATCTGATGCTTAGAAGAAGGTTGGTTAGTGCTTTCGTGAAACCTATCCCAGCTTCAGTAGTGTCTGCTACTAAGTGGTTCAGAAGCTACATGGGACTTGAAAGAGGCATACTTCTTTCAGGAGGAGGCTGATGCATGGTCTAACAAAGTTCTGGCTTTGTGTGTTTTCTAGATACTGTTGCAACTGTGCAAGAGGAGGTGGGGAAGATTCCACAGGTGCATCTTGGTTCTGTTAGATGCTTAACCCACTAGAAGTGTATAAGAAAGCTCCCATGTTGCTAGGGAAGCCCTTGGAGTATCTGAAAGGGTACTGCCAGAAATGCCAGCCTTGCTATTAAAACATATGGTGGAGTGGCAAACCTCCACAAGCCTCAAGGGATAGGTTCCTGCAGAAATATTCATGGTTTTGTTCTGTTGAGGGTGTATGGTGTGCTTGGTTTAAGTATTGACAGTTCATACCAAGCAAAGGTGGATATAACTTAGTGTAGCTTGAATATACAGTAGGAGGGGGGTTATTTTGTTGTCATTTTTGAGGGCAAAGTCTGTTGTACATTATCTTCCTGCTAAAGATGGCAATTTTCCCTGCTGTCTGCAAGATTTTGAGTTTCTGCTTGCCTTGCTAACGATGTTTCTTTGGCGTTCCCTGATACCTATTTGCATGGAGACTAAGAATGAATTAGAGTCCTGGTCTGTTGAGAAGATTGGTTCTGTGTATGCTTAAGAGCCAAGAAATAATTCAGAGCTACTAGCATTTGCTTGTGCTTAGGCCTCGGTAATCTGTCAGTTATGATCACGGGCAAAACTGAGGTGTGTGTATAAGGTTATGTTTAAATTAGACTTGCCTAAATAGGTGTAACTAGTATCAGGTTGTTTGTGCAAAGGAAACTAGTGCTATGTTTGCTGTTTTGCCTGATGGGCCTGTTTATGTACCTGTGCAAGGTTTCTTGTTGCATGTTGCTGTCGAAGGCTGCCTAGAGGCATATGGGGCCGCGTAGAGAAGGAATAGCTTATAGTATCATGGAACAAGGGGATAAGGCCAAGTTTTTTACTAAATGGCTGTAAATAAAAACCAGGCATAAGGGGAACAGGGCAGGAAATTTCTGAGTAACTTGTGCAATGTAGTTTGTCTGCTTGCTGTGCTTTGAGGAAGTCGTGTACAGTGTACTGATATGGTAATAGCTGGGTGAATCTATTCATTTGAACCCTAAGATCGGTGACATCAGCTATCTCTCTTTCTGTGAAACGAAAAAAATATTTAATTTCAACTGTTCTTACCAACCTCAGGCTACTAATAATTAATGCTGTTAAAGCTGGAATTGTTATTTCTCCTAATAATTAATTCTAATTGTAGCCAWTGAATTGAAATAAGTGATGATGTTTTCCCACTCCAGCAAGGAAATCTTTTTCCAATATTAATATGCCAATGTTTATATAAATGTTTGTGCCAGAAGACACATTTAGTGCTGAAAGATTTTGGATTAACTTAATTTTTTCCCTTCTTACAACATGAAGAATAATAATCCCATTCCTTTAAAATTCCTGGCTAATTCTTCTGAGGAGCAAAATTATAGTTGAATTTATTTTATCTTTAACTGAGGGATGATGGAATGAACTAGGAAGGCTGAGATATGGACCAAAGGTATTTTACTTTTCATAATCCTTAGCACAGTGGATATACTAGAAAGGCTTAAGAATTTGTTCCTSCTTCCAACTGTGTTTTATTCCCAAAATGCTCATGAACTGAAAGCGCTGCCCAATGGTGTGGTGAGTCAGTGGAATTCACATAAAATACAACATGGAGACAGATTTGCACTAACACTGGGCTAGTTGCTTAAGGCTGTGCTGAAGGTCGAACATTAGTGCCACATGTTACTGTAAAGGGTAGTCTCGCATAAATTATCTATTCTTGCTTTTCAAAGTTAAATAGGAAATGTGACTTGCTGTTTTCCTATTTCATTAAAAATTTATTGAAAGGACAGTGAGTATTAAACTTAAAAAAAAAAAAAAAAACATAGCTGAATGATCTCTAACAATACATTAGGCTGGGAAAACTATGTAAGAGCAGTGATTAAACTAATATCTCCTGCAATAATTATTTCCGTAGATCGGGAAGTGTCCTGCACCACTGGAATGAAATCTATCATTTTGTGGAACATTTGGCCCGTAAGTTCATAAGGTAAGAAATGCTAGCTTGGAGGTCAAAACTGAGGTATGCGTGCTAGCAGCTAGGGGACAGGCTTTCAGTTTCTGTCAAGAAGCATACCCTGCTTTACACCAGGGAACCTGACATAAAAGTTCTTGATCCTTTTCTCAGATCATGTCATTTGAATTTTTCCCAAATAAATTGTTCTGTTATGAGAAATGGGAGGAAATGAGCAAATCTGTTTTTTTCTTTTTCTCTGCCTAACTTCTGTGGACCAAATTACACTTTTTTGAGGAGGGAGCCATCATTTTCTAAGGTGGTTGGCCACTGTTTAGCATGAGGAGTGAGGAGCTTGAGACTGCAGGGAGAGGTCTGAGACTGTAGCTTCCAGCATTGAATGCCTTGAGATTGAGTGAAGAGCTTGCTGGGTTGGTTGGTGGAATGCATTATGATAAATATAGTCAGCCTTCCTTCATCTCCATGGTGATATTAGGAGGCACTTAAGCCTTTCTTGCCTCTGCAGTCCCACGATCACGATGCAAATGGTATTTGTATTTTCTAGAAGGACTTGGCTTGGCTCAACTGGGAAGATCTAGGGCAAAGCACTATTTGCTGCTTTGTCTCTTTTCGTCCTGTTGAGTTATAATCTTGGGAGCAACCGGAGACATACCTTAAGCGTTTGGTATTGGGCACATAGTGAGCTGTGTGTGAGCAGACCGCCAAAATCACTTACTTTTGTGTCTCCTTCTCCAGCCCGCAGCTGAGAATGTCCTTCATTGTTTTTTCGACGAGAGGGACAATTCTAATGAGATTAACAGAAGACAGGTAAGAAGTTTAAGAGCACACAGCAACTTTTTGTCTCCTGCTGGAGCTTCCTCTGCCTTTCTTGTTCAATGATTCCCAATTCAGTGAGCTGTGTAGTGACCTCTCTGTGACTCAGGTTAATTGTTTAAATCAGCTGGTATTTTTTAACGCAAATTTGATAGAGGGAGTTTGTTTTCTACAAGTTTTCAGGCTTTTGTTGTACTAACTAATGTGTGGTGCATTTTGAGCATTGTACAGTTACGTTCCATTTTCTTATCCATATGAGGTTGCAACCCCCTTGCAGAAAGACTCTTGCTTTACAAGTGCACAGTTTTTTTTTTCAATTTTACATCATTATATACTTTTTWAATCATGATAAAATGTCCTTGCACATCAGGAGGAGAGCAATTGGTTAGAGGTGGCTTTTGTACAGGTGACAACATAAAAGGTGATAGAAGATGCACTAGGCAGAGGGTTAAGAGCTAGCCAGAGGAGAAGCAAAATCAAAAGTTTTGTGCTGAAACTGTTCATCAGATGCCCAATTTCCATCATCATTCAAGCAGGTTCTTTGAGATAGCTTATGGAGGTCTTTCAAACTTGAGTCTTTTTAATCCTGTATTTTTTGAGGGTTTTTATTTGTGCCTCTTATGCTGATTTGGGAAGTTTTGTTCCTTCCTACCCTGGGGATGGAAAGGTAAAATCTCTGGCTATGCAAAGCTAAGAATGTATTAACGTTGCCTTTGAAACATTGTTAGGAAGCTTCTGCTCCAAACAAATAGGTGAAACTCCCTTCCCATAAAAACAATCTAAAAAGCAGTAGATGATACCCATACTCCTTGTATAGGTTCTGAGAAATTGTTTTCTTCTCTGAGACAAGCAGAGTGTCTAGAATGGGTTGTAAGGGTGTATATTTTGGCTCTGACAGGTTGGTTGTGATGTTTCTGAAGCATGTTCCTGTCTTCCCCCTGTAGATCCTAAATTATTCACAAAAATCTGAGAGATTGAGATTTTTTTTTCCCCTTCAAGGAAGGAGAGCTGGACAAGGGCCTTTAATCGCTATTGCTTCCTCTGTTAACTTCATTGCCACGTGGAGCAAAAATATATGTAACACATGTGAAGACTGTATAAGTCAGCATGTGTTTTACGTATTGGATGTCTATGAAATTACATACCAGAGCAACTACTATAGAGGAGTGAATAGGAAACTGGCAACTTTCCTAAAGAGCAGTCCACACATACCAACCTTAAATATCATTAAACCCAGCCAGTCTAAACATCATTAGCAATATACTGCAACAGTTAGGTGTAAAGGGAGAATTAACAATATTGAACTTGGTGCCAAAGGAAAACCTGACTCCTTTCATCTTTCTTTGTCTCACACCCTGCAAATGCATGCCATGGCAAAGATCTGTGGCCTGTTCAAGGCTTTAAATTTCAAGACTTGAGTGCGTTTCCCATGTGTAAATGCATTTCATATTTATCTGGGTGCCCTAGAAATGTTGACTACAAACAGGGTATTGGTGTATCGTTAGTCAAAACCCAACTGACYGTAGAGCTGCTAGTTGTTTTATTGGAGCGAAACCCATGTCTTATCTGTCAGTCCTCAAGTCCTTTACTTGGTCCTGGTCAGTCTTAGCAGGAAGTAGAAGTGATGAAACCTCTTCCATGTCCCYCCTTACCTGCATCCAGTGTATCAGCATCTGGACATAAAGATCGCTTCAGTGTGCTTTAAATCCCTTGTGGAAAAACTCTTTGCATCTTGTGGGACAGGATTGTCACTTACTTTAAAGGCTTTTGCTATCTGTTTTAAAATCATAGTGTTCACATTTGAAAAACAGTTTCGATCACAGGAAATGCTCTGGATTTTATATTGAGCTTTGGTTTGGGAGGAGGCATATTGGAGTAGTTTAATGGAAAAAACATCTGTCCCTAGCCTACCTGCAGTATGCAGGTCAAAGTACAACCTGGTTTGGAATATCACAGGTACACAATGAGTTCTTGAATGTCTGATGGTACAATCCCTGGCAAAACCCTTTGTCTTTCCTTGAGGATTAATGCTCTGCTTTTTGGGCTGGATAGCGCTAACTCGCCGTTGCAATCGGCATTTCAAGTGCGACTGCRTAATTGCCGAAATAGGTGTTGCTTTAAAAAACAAAAATGTGCAGAGACTAAGAATCAGACTCGTTCTGAAAAATTTGCCCTGGAGATAGGAAGATTTTAAGAACAGACCGCCCAGTTCAGGTGCAATGAGGTCTTGCTCTCTGGATTCAGCTTCATCCTGTTGCAGTTATTCCTAAATATCCATCAGCAGTGCTCTGCATGCACCACTGGCCTAGTATCTGGCAGCTTAAGTTTTACTGAAGGGTCCAAACTGAGCTTGAATATCTTAGTGTGTTTAGTTACAGATAAATTTTCTGTTTTATCTTTTTTTTCTTCAAGCTCTTCTATGGCTGGAAGTAAAAAGATCAATGTATACTTAAGGCTTGTCTTTTTAATGGCATCAGCATAACTGTGTCGTTTCAAGGACTAGTTCAACAATCTTCATTTTATTTAGAGCTGAACAATTTTGAAGATTTAATTGAGAATTGACATTTAAGAGCAAATGGCAGTAGTTTTCTCCAGTGCTTAAACTCTTCGATTCCTGTGTGAGATTGCTGGGACAAAGCTGACTTCTGACATTCAGACCTGCAATGTCAGTGTGGTTCTGCCTGCTGGGACTTTATCTGGTTCCCATGAAGATAGCATAGCTTGTTCAGATGTACATCACCCACATTGCAGRGGCTTTATCGTGGTTTGAAAGATTTCTGGCCTGTGCTTAGCTTCCATCTTTTGGTGCCTGGAGCTTAATGGAGCAACATGCAGGCCTGCCCCACTTAGCCCACGACTGATCTGCCAATGTGCCTGAGTTTCCAAAAGATCAAAGATACCCTAGATCATAATGAGCTAATGGGAAAAGCTTTAATCTTCAAGTCAGTTTGGACAGGAACTGAAAAAGATATGGTTGTGATGAAGAGCAGCGTATCTGCCTTATTTACCACATCCTTACAAAGGTTTTTATCCAAAAATTACCTTGGTGTATATGAACTTAAGGGYAACTGGTTTTTTGCTCTCTATCTAGTTCTGTCGTGCATGTCTTCACCTGGGTATCGACACTTGGTAAATTTGATCTTGGATATAACAATGTGTCTGCATTTGTATTTCAGGGAACAGATACGCCAAGGGCTAGAAGAGCTGCAAAAAGTCCTTCCAGGAGGTGATACCTACATGCACGAAGGATTTGAAAGGGTAACTAGATCAATCGTACAGTGCCTTTAAACTATTTCTGGGTGCTTCTCGTGGAATATTTAATGAAGTTGTTCAGTAATTCTTTGGGAGGTAAATGGGGGTATCTGCCTTTTGTACAACAGGTGCACTAAAAAATGGGCCTTATGGGTGGAGTGTATGCATCCAGTGTTCAGGCTGAGATAAAGGAGCCTTGGGCTCTGCCACTTAGGCATCTTTTTGCCTTCAGCTTTGCAGAGAGCTGCCCCTTCATCTTAGGACAGGGCAGATGGGTTTGGCATTGCAATCCCACATGAAACCATGCCCTTGAAGGGGTGGAAAGCTGTTCCAAGTCCTGCTGAATGGATGCTGTAGTGGGCTCTTTAGAATTGGATGGGGGCTGAAGTCATGGCTTTAACCTGTTCACTGTGGTGACAAGCCATGCTACTTAGAAGCAATTGCTCTTATCTTCTGCTTCTGTATCTTCTAAAAGCTCCGCAGTTTTGCAGGATTGGCAAACTATCTGTCTAGTGAAAATAAATTGCATTTGAACATGTGGAGAAAAAATAAGCTGTGAGAAGAMCTGACTGAGATGCTAAAACTAAATCTTAGAATTCGGTCGCTTCCCAGACTCTGCAGGAGAAGTCTGGAAGTCAGGTTTAAATTCAGAACACAGAACTTGCTCAAGAACTTAGTGTTTTTGAAGCGCAGATGCAACTTTGGCTCTCTGCATAATTTTGAATTGGTGTGTGCTGAAGCATATGCCCTTCTCTCTTGCAAGAATCCACTTGTGCATATGTAAAGCAGAAGACAGAAGCATAAGACTATCTCTGCAGTTGGTTTATTGGCAATTATAGTAGTTCATTTAGAAGTGCTGGGAAATATTTGTCAATGGACTTGAGAGGTTTCTCAAGGCGGGTGCATGTGATTTCTAGTAGATTACTAGGCTACATTATTTCTGGCATTTCTTGGAGGGGGGAATGGCTGAGAAATTAAAAGTGATGTTGCTTTTCCCATGAGTGATTAGAGAGGGAAGGAAACTTTGCATTTGAATAAGAGGCAGGCTGCAAGCATGACATTCTCACTGCCACCTTTTCTTTTTCTGGTGCATGTATAGATGCCCATGAAGTATTATTATTTTACTATTGCTAATAATCTTCTGATTTAATTTCAGGCAAGTGAACAGATTTACTATGAAAATGTTCACGGTGAGAGACTCTCTTGATCCATTGAATTTTTTTTCCCTCCTGCTTGACTTACGTCCTTAATTTCTGTTTGTAACTCAGCTACACTGCAGGAAAGGGTGAGGAGGGGTGATTCCTGTTCTTACAGGAATTCAATAGTGTTTAGGGTAACTTGCTCTGAAGAATAAAAGAACAGGTGGGTCAAGCTGAAATGACTGCATTTCAGGCCAAAGGTGAGAAGCTCGGATGATTGAAGGTGCCTGAAGATGCAGGCAGGTCCCTAATGTTATCAAAAATACTTGGTACCTGTCTTGCTCTCTCTGTTTGAGGACTCGGATGACTGTTTCTTCATCTTGAAATGTGAGTGCGTGGAGATGCTGTTATGTGCAAGTTTTTCAATAAGCAATTAGCACTCCCGGTAGGAAGGGCAGACAACTGCAAAAATGTTCGTTCTTCCTGTYCTTGTAATTAATGTAAAATATTTTTCTGTAATAGAAAACCAAAATTAAAAATAAAACATTACTTCTTGGAAAAAGAAAGATAAGAGACCAGATGTCTGAGCACAAAAACAGTCCTAATGATTCTTCTGGGCCGCTCATGAATAAAACCAAGTATGTGAGTAAGTCTGCACAGATTTGACACTGATCCATGAAACATGACAGCAACAGAATGGAATATATAGAGAACRCAGTTCCATTTGGCATTGGTAATGCTTTTATGTGCCTGTATACATACTGCATGTGAACAGGTTGCCACCATATGTGAGAAGCAGTTGACAATTGGGTCCAAGTCTGAATGTTGCCTCTGCATTTCTGTCCTTTCTGTAATGAGAGGAGGGTTTATAYCATCTACAGTAGGTGATCAGGCTCCTAAAATAGTCAATGGAGGGAGAAAGGCACCTCTAGAAGGTGTTTTGGGCTCTGACATTAGTATGAGAAGCACCCACCTTTCTCCGTTTCTTAGAGGAAGAGCCTAGATGCTTGAGCTTGGCACCTGCAGCATAAATGATCATGCATGCACATTGCTGTTGCTTGTCAAGTACTTTCAATCTTCTATTGGGCAATTACCATATTTTTTTAAATTGGGGATTTTTAAATGGGCCCAGGAAAATTGGGTATCCAGATCTGTATTCTGCAATAGCTGAGTGGTGGATGTGCATTCAGAATTACCAGGCAATACCTTTGTCACTTCAGTCTCCTGTTCCTTGATGTCAGGAACATAGTACAGGATTCAGGTGTCTGAACCCAGAAGCCGAATGGAAGTTTGTGCCTGTGTCAGAAAGCAAATAGACTAGATAATCTCAGCAGAAGCTGCTTTTGTTCTGATTTTCTTTGAACAACAGATTATTAAAGGCACAGCTGCTCTCAGAGGCTGGAAGATCTCCTTGATGATTTAAGATATTCAAAGATTGATAATTTACCAGGTTTTCAGACACAAATCTTGACATACTTAAGCATTGCCAAAGCAAATGAAATGTTATGTGAGGTGTAACAATGGAGCTCTGTCAGATTTGTAGCAAATCTATTGTCAGAAATGCAAATGAATTCTATGCATTGATTTCTGAAAACTAACATAAACTTCTAAAAGCTGGGGCTATAATCAAGGCAGCAGAAAGAATGCAGTGTTTAGCTGTATTGCCAAATATGATATGTGGAAGTGATGAATTTGTAAGGCTTTTAGACCATTTTCCTACCAAATCTATTTAAATCCCAATTCAAATTTTCATCACAAGCTGAAGATCTCTTTGGATTTCTTGAGTTGATGGCTTTATTGCTGTATGTTGACTGGATATAGCTAGGARATAACTAGGAATGCTTTACAAAGGTTTTTCTCTGTTTACAGACATCTGGTCTGAAATACTGAAATAGTCGTGAGGCACAGCTGATTTAAAAATTGCTGTGATGCCTCAAAGGAGCATGGTAGAAAACTGGTGTTGTAGACAGATGACCGAGAAGGAAGAAAAAATGCAGAAATTCAAGTTTTCTCAAAACCAGTTGGCTGAAGAGAGTGAGGGCCTCACACTTGGTGTTCATCATTCTGGTCCTTTAAACCTGCTAACAGGTCATTAGCAGGATATATTCTATGCTAGTTTAGTCCTTTCATGTTCTTGAGTTGTATTTACTAAAGTAGTTTGTTTATTTAGGTTACAGAACTGCAAGTGTCATCATTGCATTGACAGATGGAGAACTCCATGAGGACCTCTTTTTCTATTCGGAGAGGGAGGTAAGTGTATTTCTTMCACATTGTTAGCCTAGGAGAAAGTGAAATATCTGATTTTGCTGCTTCCGAAGCAAAAGATGGGAGAAACRTCTTTTTCTGGTGACAAACTTAATTTGGACATGTATCTTAGAGCGTATTAAGATCTGTCTTAACAGCAGCAACATCTCTGACTCAAAACTGAGACTGTTCATAGGAAAGGGAAGGGTTTAACAATGCTTCCGGCCAAAAAAAATAAAAAAGAAAAAAAATTGCCACTGAAAAGTTTCAGTGTATTCTAGAATGTTTTGGGAAATATTTAGATCTCCTCACTTTGGATTTTGACTCTTACAAAAAGTTAAGACCAAAGTGAGAGGACGCATGTTCTTCAAAGAATCTTTTCTAGCAATGAAAAGCTGTTCAGATAATCTAATCTAGAATTTACACAGTGCTTCCATTTCTGATCGTGTTTCTGAACAGGAAGATTACAAGCCCTCAAAAATGCTTTGGAGCAAAAAGCTGCTCTTATCTTCTACGGGGGACACTTGAAAGAGTTTAGTCCTATTTCAGCAGTGTTTTGCTGCCTTATGATGGAGCAGACTGGCTAATAGGTGCCTGCTTTTCCAGTTCCATTGATGCTTATTTGCATCTTGAAGAACTTTAGCTTCAAGGGCCTTACATGACAAGGCTGGAGTTGCAACGAAAGTGAGGTGTTAGATGCAGCTGGAGTCCTGTTACTGCTGACTATGTGGCTGTGTTGATGAGTGGTGCCCCAAGGGCTGAGTGCTTTTGAGTAGTTGCCACCCACCTTAGATGCACAAAAATGGAAACTCATCCCTGCTGGAACAATTTGGTTTGTGTATCCCAAAAGAACTTACCAGTTCCTTAACYGAGCCTCAAGAGAAAGCTAAAGTGTGAATGCCACCATAGTTAGCAAGAAGTGTTTCACACTACATATTTAAGTAATTATTTCTAGAATTAACACAACTCTCATTAGAATTTCATTAGTGTTTTCGCTAACATATAATCTCACTTTTGGGATGCTTACCTAAGCAGAAACATCACCAAGGACGACTGTTTTAGATTTTAGACACTTTCCTCTGGATGAGGACATTGGCGATGCGTGCAAAATGAAAGACAAGATCAGGCCAATATTTTAGCAATCAATCTTCAAAAAAAAAAAAAAAAAAAAAGCCAAGATTCAAGCATGTGTTTTCGTGACTTTCAACACCCTCAGTAAGTTAGCCTATTACTACTTAGATGAGCAGTAACTGAGCAGTTATCAAGCTTTGCTATGTAATATTCTTATTGAAGTCCTTTTGATAGTAGGCATGATGTTGAAGAGAGAAACCGGTTCTCACTTGACACTCGTACATAAATTATGATGAACTGAACTTGGAAGATGCTACTGTGTGTTACATGAATTAGCTACAGGCAGGGTTTTTTCCTCTTTCCAAAGTGCAATTTTAAATGCAAAAACAATAAAAAGAATGTTCATTTTGTACAATAGAAACAAAARTGCTACAGCACAGATGAATGTCTAATTCATCTCCTTTTCTTCTCTTCTGAAATCAAGTTGATTTCAAGTTGATTCCTGAGAAAAGAAGAATAAAATTGTTCTTAGATGTATGAGCAATTTGAGGTCAAAAGTGTTCTGTTTATTTTGGTTTGAGGAGGAACTGTGAGCTAATGGAACTGAAATTTTGAGCTCAGCTTTTAGTGAAAGTCGCTTCAGTTCTGTGGGTTTAAACTTCTCTCCATAAAACTGGAATAATGCTTGCTTTCCTTATAAAGTACTTTACTATCTAAGGATCTGAACTGCTACAGCCTTGTACTGATGCAATCTGATCTGCTACTGTCTTCTCTGGAAACAGGTTCTGAGTCATGTGTTTCTGTTCAGGTGAAAWAAGATTAAATTACCTGATTCATACTTGCATAGAAAGTGACTGTTCTAAATGCTCTCCCCTGAATTTTAAATGCAACTTCATCTGCATGCCTGTGGAATATCCTGGAAGAATCAAACTTTTCTTTTTTGAGATGCTTTATAAGTTGAGTGATACAGCTTTGTAGCAGGTGGACTRAATGTCTCCTCATTTGTGGATGCCATGAATCCAGGCACAGGTGTCTGGAGTAGTAAATAGCAAAACATTTTAGATTACTGTTTTACTGGGATATGTTCTAAATGAGGAAAATGGATTTAGTTTGTTTTGCATGTTGYGAACTGGACAAATATTAGGAGGTTGGAATGGCTAGGAAAGTGAGCAGGTTAGACTTTGAAAAATGACAAAYGCCTTGGGTCTAGTTTTACCAAACAGGCAGCTACTGAAGTAGCAGACAAAATTGTTTCTRCAGATCTGGAGAGGAAAACTTTTAAAACTTAATTTTGGCAAATCCTCATCTCCTAGTTTTAGGTAGAGATGCTGAATTTACAATTAAGACACTTCAGAAACCTGTGTTCTATTGCTTTTGTGTCTATGTCACCGTTCATTTCCTTATTTCAGGCTAATCGGTCACGTGACCTGGGAGCAACAGTGTACTGTGTTGGTGTGAAAGACTTCAATGAGACGCAGGTAAATGAGGCATTTACTGTGTTTGCTGGGGTACTTGGTGAAGGTGACTGTTTGGAGCATGGGGACTTGGTCCTGAACTGCCTTCTCAAGAGGTCTTCCTTTCTGTTGGAACAGCCTAAAATGACTCCCTGACCTGCTTTGGATCTGCGTGTTGGGTTTAAGCCATTCTGGTCTTCCCCTCCATGTGCTGAGAATTGTCTGACTGCATGCCATGGTGATTCTTGCTAATGGAGGAGGAAAGACAGATGAAGAGCATCAAATTGATGGGGCTTAAATTAAGCTATAGACCAGAAAGGTGGTGTGGGTTCTGCTTTTACAGTGCAGTTCTTTTTCAAAGATGAAAGCTTGATTGAAACAGAATTTTTTTACGGAAATTTCTGAATTTCATGGAGAAACAGTCAACTTCACTAAACACTAAYGTGCATTTTCCCATTGATGTAATAGATTAAGATTTCTAAACTTATCCTAGGAATTAGTGTTCTTGAAGTATTTCTCACCTCAAGTGTAATGGCCGACAAAACTTTGCACCATGAATGAGACACTTAGKATAAGTGGAGCGCTGAAACACTGAAAGAGGCTTTTCCAAGATTYCAGCTTTCTTACAAAGCTTGGCTTTCTGATTTGCTTGGATTAGGAATCTGAACAAAACTTGCATTTGGATTGAGGGAGGGGTGAGGGGTCTGTCTTTCTGGGATTTCTGCTGCACGGTTCAGGATTGCTGACACAGAGGTCTTGAAGGCTTTCCAGGGAGCTGCCCCAGTGCATCTTACCTTAAGGAAAGCAGGAACAGGGGCACTGTTTTGGCACTGTAGGTGACAAGGAACCTGCTGCTTATTGCTGCTTTCATTTTGAGTCTAATGAGGGATTTTTTGATCCAGTACTGCCACCACCTTTGAATCAAAAGCAGAGACATAATAATGACAGACACGAGATCTAATGTAGTTGACCTCAAAGATGGCCACAATTTGAATTCATGAAGATGCTGGAGAGTGTGTCTGGAGTTAGATGATCAAGTTGGCTTGGGATCTCAGAAGACTCTACCAGGCACGCTATGGGGAATGAATTTGGGAAACTATCAAGAACCTGGTTTACAGATACTGCTGCATCTTGCTCAACAGGCAATAAGCAGTTTTAATAACTTAGAGTAGGGTGGGAGGAGAAGATAGCCTGGAATAGTTCTTGATGGATGCAAATCAGGAGATTGACAGTGTGGTGTTTTGCTTGAGAAATGGGAGCTTTTGCTGATGCTGCTAGCCCTAAATGACTGACATGAGCTGGAGAGGTGGAGCCCAGCCATGTTTAGGGAGGAATGTGTGGCTAGTCTGCTGCCTCCCAATTTGCAGTGCTACAGGAAAGGACAAAGAGGTCTGCTGGGTGATGTTACCTCTGCCATGGGAGAGAATTACTATAACAAATGTTGGCCTTGCGGCAGTAAAACTTGATTCTGCTCCAGTAAATGCATGGAGAACTCATTATTTCTGAATGAGGCCTACTTTTTGCCTTAACTCTTACCATGCTGTTAACAAGTGAACCTGCATGGAGCTCTTTGCAGGTGATGTCTCATTTCTTCTCTTCTCTACCACCACCTTGTTACTGGCCCTCTCTGCCTGTCATGTAGGCATCAAAATGCGCTTCTGCTCCCTTTTCCTGATCAAACAGTATTTCCAGTTAGCTGCCTGCTTTCCTCCTCTTGGGTCTGRAATGGCTGAGCCTGGAACAAATGGTCCAACTCTTTCCTGACAGACAAGATGAATCAAGCCTAGATCTCTGGATGGGGGAATATCTTGCCTTTCTTTTTTCCATATGCAAAAATACTGAATCACTTTGACTACTTGACTACTTTAAATGATATATGTCTTGAAGTACTTTCCTATATTGGTGACCTGAAATTTTAGAGTCCTGATGGCTCATTCTTATCAGGAATGTATTGTGCTGAGTGCTTTACAGTCATGTAGGAGACTTTATATATATATATATATATACATATATGTATAAAATATATTTTAAAGCTTAAAAATCATTAGATGCTGGGCATATTGATGAAATCCTTGTTTTGTCTTGTCTTTAAACTTAAGGAAGCCTCTTCTGATTGCCAGTATAGAGCTTTCTAAAATCAACTGGGATAAAGGTATCAAGTTTTCAAATGCTTGGCAAACTGTAATGCATTAGCAATACACACTGAGTACTTAAAGTATTTGTTTTTTACTTGCAAGTGGATGAGTCTGAAGAACTCTTAACTTGATGCCTGCTGGCTAATTTATCTCATTCTTTGYATTTCTGTTTTATTTACTTTTGCTGCTCTGTCAGCTGGCTAGAATTGCCGACAGCAAAGATCACGTCTTTCCAGTGAATGATGGTTTTGAAGCTCTTCAGGGGATCATAGACTCTGTAAGTATTTTTAATTGTGTGTTTGCCTGTGTGCATGCTAGTGTTTGTGTTAGCTTGAGCAGTTGAAAGCCTAATTTTCCTGTGTTCCCAAGGACCTAGTGRTTGCTAATAAACTACTTGAAGGTTTGGTCTGAAGAAATTGACTTCTGTTTGCACTGATTTTGCTACTTCAAGATTGGGTCCATGAACAGGTCACAGCACAACAGAGGAAGTTTTGAGCACTTCTCTGGTTTCTTTTCCCTAAAAGAAAGCAATTGAGCTAGAGCCCAAATATTTTAATCTTCCCCTGTCTCGCCCTCCTTAGCAGGAAATATGTGTTTGAATGGACTTAGGTGGGTACACTGCTACAGTTTATAGAAAGGCTGCTGTCACAAATGAGGCAGAGAATGGATTAGGCCAGCAGTGGCATGTTAGAGCATATTCCTTTATGTGAAGTGTTAGGGTCTTAGTCTCTCCATCCTTGTGCTTGCTTTCTGCATCTTGCATTCTTTCTGGTTTTGTGGGTGTGCTGTACTCAGCTGTATCGAAGTAGGAAAGGGATCCTGCTGTGTATGCTGAAATCCTGAAAACCTAGCTGTCTACACTTGGCTTCTTGACAGATGGTCCATAGTCCCTCTCTGTTTCTCTATTCAGATTAATCAGTTGTATGTATTTCCTATAGAGCTTTGTTGAAGCRTTTAAGAATTAGGCCATTGCTGAATGGCTGGGATACAAGAGCTAGCCRTGAAGCAGAGGAGCGGCATGGATTGATCCCTTTCCCATGGCTTGTGTTTGAGTCACATAAATGGCTCCCTTGTCTTCACTGCGGAATAGTGGAACCTCCTATGGCATCTGTCTGCAGCTCTRAAATGGAGTGACCTAATCCTGCGTCAAGCAGGGCCAGTGCTTCTCTTGGCTGAGCTGGAAAGGCAGTATACAAAAGGATATATATGTGTGTGTGTGTGTGTTTGTATGTATTTACACACTGTTTTTATATGTGTAAAATGTGTCAAGCATTCACTAGGAAACAGTATGTTTTCAGATCACTTCTGTTTTTTTTTCTTTGCTCAGTTCTGTCCAGTAACAATTCTAATTAGATTCAGTTTCCCATGACTACAAAGAAGGGTGGGAAATCCTTTTTAGGGACGTGTTATGTTCATTTTGGTATATATTTTGACTTTTTAAGCTAATAAAACACAGATGAAATCTACAGCTTTCCACTTCAAGCTAGGAAGGGTAGCTTCACCAAGGGGGTCTCGGATTTCTGTGTTTACAGCAGTTAAGCTGTAACATGCAGTACCAAGCAAAACTGTTCCCTCAGCGCAGGCTTGCTTTTCCCATGTGTTCTTGCATGTAGATGGAATATAATCCTTTGGTTTTCCTGGCATTCTCCAAGTATGGAGCTGCTCTGCCTCAATTCTCTTGGACAATCAGGTGTTGCATGTCATTTAAGCAACAAAACAACTAAAAACACTAGTTTGCTTCCCAGCTCTGCATTCCCTTTGTAGCTGTATTTAAKGAATTCCAGAAGTAGTTCTAACTTCCTTTCCAGTTATACTTGACAGAATGGGAAGCCTTCAGCCTCCAAGAACCWAGTGAAGAACCACTTTGGCTGATTAGTGCAAGAGTTACCAGCTCTGGAAAGGAGAGTGAGAAGGAAGTGTAATTRCACAGTAATGAGTTTGACCTAATCGTGCTTCCTAATGAGCCYTTCTGGAAGGTCAGAACACAGCATTTATCTTTAAAAAGCAGATAGTGCATTGTGCTTGAGTGGAGTGTTGGCAGTAGGCTAGGTGGAAGGGAGAATGTAGAGAGAACAGCAAGAGGGTCGTTAGTTAATTGTAGAATAGCTGTGATTCTTACTTCTGCCCTCTAGAAGATAAGAGCTGCTTCATTCTTTGTTTTGTTGTTGTGTGTGCAAAGCACCTCCTTCTTGGGGCAAGCAAAGTGTTTGTGTTCACAGGAGACCATTCTGATGTTGAAAGAACCACGAGACTTGGAAGGTTCACTTGATTCCTGTCTAAGAGCTGGCACAGCAAGGATGCTCAGCCATGTGTAGAGGGGATTGGTCAGGCTTGTAGTAGCTGGCTGAAATGACAGGGAAACCGAAGGAAAGAACATGAAGTGATGAGTCCAAGAGAGATTAGAGTTTGAGTCACTTCTGTGAAGTGGGGACTKGGGTTTGTTCAGGCCTGTAGTGATTCAGTATGAACTGTCCTGTACTCCTGCTTAGACTTTCCTGACCTTCCCCCCCTCCTCTCCATYCTGGGGAGCAAACCTTTCCCTTTCAGAGGCAGTGAAGTAGTSTGGCTGTATGTTTGTGGCCTAATATACCAAATGAAATCCTGATGCTACTGAAAGCTTTTATTCCCWTAATTATCCATGTGACCCCTCGGGTCTTCCCTGGTTCTTGGTCTTCAATGCATTGCCTGGCAGAAAACTAAATTAGTCGTGGATGGTGCTAAATTCAGTTCTCCTCTGGTCAAGGGAGAACTATGGCAAATAATGCCATTTCACACATACAAAACATAACAAATCCTTATGAATTTGGGGTGTCAACAGATATTAAGAAAATGATCCTCCCAGGGCCCTGTTTGAGGTTKGAACGTAACTGGAGCCCCTCAGAGTACAATTGGATAGGGATTTGGAAAGCTGAGCTGGTCATTAAGCATGTGCTGCTGAAGACAATAGGGTGCTTCCTCATCAAAAGCAAGCATGGTCTGCAGGGGCGCCAAGGCAAGCTGCCTTAAGGCCGTGCAGTTAGATGCCAAGTAAACCGGAACTGGAGCATGAGAGTTCTCTATAATGAAAACAGGCTAGATGCAGAATCAGTTCTCCATTATATGCTGTCAGTGATTTATAGATGTTCAAGTAGGAGATTGCATCACCCTATTGCGTGTTGCTTTGTTTTCCTGGGGAGTTGGCCCAGAGTGAAGTGCACCTACAGCTCATGAAAAGCTCTGTAGCCTTCAGGAAGGAAAAGAACCAAGATGTGATGAAATCTTCTGCCTTGAATAGGTTGAAACCTTTCTGAATGTGTTTTTATAATAAGGGAGAGACATAAAGGAATTTCTTTGCAATAGTTACTGCTGCCTGATCGTTAGTTAATAAAGTTAGGGCGCTTGGAGGCTTGGAAAYTTGGTTACTCTATAGGGCCAACTGCAATATTTATTTTGATTTTAAAAGCTGTTAGGGCCAGTGTTTTGTGTTCATGTAAATGGACTGGGAGAGAGCTTTGCGTCATCGAATTGAGACACCTGCTATTCCACACCCCARCAGAGCTGGCCTACAGCATAATTGTTTGCAAATGACTGAATAGCCTTGTGTGGGTTTTACTTGATTTTTTTGAAGATTTTAAGATTGTTATTGTATTTCTCATATTTGTTTTTYAACCCATTTGATGCCTCTTTGTAACTTTGCTACTGAAAGTCAATGTAGAGGARGGGAAAAAGTATTCATTACCAAAACAAAATGTTTGGGAGAAGGTTTGGGAATACTAGAGGTGACAGGAAAAAAATCTAAAGGGGAGTTGGAAAAAAATGTGAAATGGTTCTATTTTTAAATGAGACCTTTCTCAGTGGAAAGGGAAAAATACATAGCACTCTTAGTTGTGCTCATTAGCCTCACCAGTCATGTCTGAGAAAACTGCAGTATCTTCAGAGAAGCATAACCTGGAATGAGAAAGGGGGGAACAATAGGTAGCTGTAGATATGCTGGAAGAGTTTCTCTGTATTTCTTGCATATTCTTTTTCTTATTCTGCCTTTGAAGTTGTTCTAGTGCTTTTCAGCTCTCAACTATTGCCTCTCTTTTTCTCTTTTTTTTTTTCCTCTCATGGTAATTCTTGTATAGCCTCCTTGTTCTTGCAGGTCATCTTTTTCCTCCTTGTCAGACTGCCAGCAGCTCAGATGGTCCAGGTTACTTCAGTCTTTTGGTATCCTTTCGGCTTCCACCAAGCCTGCTTTTGAGTAGCTCAAACTTTCATTTATAAGTTTGGGATTGGGTTTTTTGTTTTCTTTTTATAAAGTGAAATTCATTGCTACATTGGTACTTCTTGCAACTAGGTATTTCTGAGGTAGAGCGCCACAGTTGCAGAGGAATTCTAGCTTGTCTGTTTTTCCTAAAGAATTTATTGTGTTGGTTGCTGTTCTTTCCTAACAGATGTTTCAATTTAAAGTTGGGCAAATAGTTTTTATGTTGAACTTCACTCAAGATGATTGGCTGACATTTACTTGCCTCTTGGACCTGACCTACATTTTGATCAGTATTACCTCGTCCAGGGGCTGCTCAGCCCAACGCTGAATACCCACAGCTCTTGGTTACTGCTGCTGTTCTCACAGGGGCTTATGGATGCTGTCACTAAGTTTGCTAACTGTGTGCAGTTAAGAATTTGCATTAGCCTTCACAGTAAGGGAAAGGCTGTTGCTTGCAAATAACAGCTTGAGTAGTCCTAACATAGGAGGAGAATAATAGACAGAATGCAAACCTAGTATGCTCCTCTTGATCTACAAGCCGTTTGCCAAGCCTGATATTGAAGTATTTGTTTAAATGACGTTTATGACGTTTAAAGGCGGTGCCAACCCTTATGAAGACATGCAGCTTTGTTTAAGCCTGTTCCTACTTGCTTTGATTTGAATGCGAAGAACCCTGACTTAAGGAAAAATCCATGTGTGCTGATTTGAAATGATAGTGAAATTTTGAGGATGCACTCAGGCATGCTTTTGTGGATCAGGTTAGAGTAATTTAAGAAGTTACAACCCCTATGGTTGTAACATAAATGTGTGGAAGCAACAAAATGAATGCTCTTAGGATGTTTCAAGGCAAAGCTGAACACCTGAGTTTGAACTTGTTAAGTTTTAATTGAAGTTTGGGGCTCTGATGTAGTGTATGATTTGAGGGAGGGAAGTTGCAAAGTGAGGGTAATGACTCTCCACCTGTCTAATTTAGCCTTTCAGAGTTAAGCTTAGTTGTTCCAGGTCATAGCCTGCAAGCTAACTTGTGTCATTGACAAAAGCAACGTTTGTGCTGAGATACTGGAGGTTGTTGTGGGCATTGGTTGCCTTTCCTGTAGTGATAACTTACAGCGGAAGAGGGATGACACCTGTATGTGTGGCTTACAGTGAAAAGTTAAGTTGGCGTAATTGCAACAGACTCAATTTACAGTGTTAAGATAGGTGAGAATGAGTGTGCTCTCTCCCTCTCAGGTTTTCAGATTTGTTTGTGCCTTTACAGAAACTATTCTGAGATACTTCACCAAATTTCTTTTGTCTTTTAGATTTTGAAGAAATCATGTATTGAAATTCTGGCTGCAGAGCCTTCCAGTATATGTGCAGGCGGTAAGTGTAAATTGAGGTCCCAGTCATTTATGCTGCCTAAAATGATTATAGCTTTCCATCCAGCTCTAATTCCTGGAGAGTGCAAAAGGAACTAATGAACTGGAGTTAAATCTCTTGCTTTTTTTGTGAAATTTCACCAAAGTCTGGTTCTCAGAGCCATCTGAGATTTTTTTCTTCTTTTTCATCTTAGTGGTTTGCATATTTCACTTTTTTGCCAAGTTATGTGAAATGGGATTTGTTCTTGCAAAAACTTGAATTTGACAATAGAGTTTTTGCCTAAATTCTTCTCCGTATTCAATCCAAGCAGCTTGTTTTACTCGGGTATGCCAAATTTGAAGTGCTACAAAAGTTCAAAATCAAACCAGAAAATAATCTTATTGTTGTGTTTTGTTTCAGAAGTTTGCAAATTCATCTTGCGGGATTGAGAGAATGGCTTCTTAAAACTAGTGCAAGTCAAGTGAGCGAGTCTCGAGCTAAAAGGCTCTGAYGTATTTGAGAATGTCTTAGGTGATGCAATGACTGAGAACACAAGTATTTAAACATAATTCAGCTGATTTGTGTGAATTGCACTGCCCACTTCTTTGTGCTCATTCTAGTGTGATTATACTATGTATATTGTGGCTTTATAGTCCTGGCAAGTATTTCTGCATTCAATAAAGCCCAGCCTTTTTGGAAGAAAGCTCGAGACCTGTCTTTAGCATCTGTTTCTTGGGAATTTTTCTCATTTTATGAAGTGGATCCTAACCGTTTGTTTAATACGTAGCAGTTCATTAAGCAGAGAGGTTGAGACCAGAGATGAATTGTATAGAGAAAGATGAGTCTGTGACAAGTTTTTTATTTTTTTAAAAAAKAGAGAGATTGGTCTACCAACCTCTTGCTTGGTAGACCAAGCAAGAAAACTAATAATCACTAGATTTGAGACCAAAGAAAATGCCCAGTAAGTGCTGGGGAACCAGTTGTGCATTCCATGTGTGTTATTACAGTAGTGTGTTATGTCTTTTGAAGCCAAGATGGCATAATTGATGTGAATTTGTTTAGTGCYTGTAGTTTTCTATTTCTGACTTTGGCTGTTTAAATACTTGCCTCATACAAAAAGGCTGTGAAACAGGGCTCTGTCTACCTGAGCACGTTAGATGGTCGTCACCGTGACAATATCTTTGCCATAGTGTAGTAAGGTCACATAAAAGATTGCGGGAGGAAATTTATATCAAGTTACAGAGATCCACTTTAAACATTATTTGTATAGGWCTCATTGTACTTAAGTAAACAGTAAGCTATGATGCTTGTGTAATGTTATAAATCAAAAGGTTATTTATAGCCATGACTTATCTTTAACACTTTCTGATGTGCTTGCAAGTTGCTTATACATCTTATCACTCTCATTTACTGTGTCTTGATGAGAATTTAGGGTTAAGATACAGCTGTATCCAGAAGAGCTAGCTAAGAGAAAATACAGAGGTTTTGCATAAATTGCTTACATGGGAATTTGGCCAGAGCTCAAGATGAGCGATGTTAACTTTGAAAAACACCTTTCATCCAAAACCAGTCTTGCACTATAGACTGGTCTCAGACTGAGTGATGCACTGTCAGTACAGCTCCTCTGCATAAAATGTCAGTGCCCCTATGGTTTGGTTTTGTATCAATACAGAAATGTGGGGCTCGTACTGGGCCTGTTCATTTTGGTCTCAGAGATAGGCTCATTATGGTTAACCTGACATCACTGATATGCTGTTCTTTGACTGTATTTGAACTCTCATTCCCCAGCACTTGAGACTTCTGTGATTTCTCTTAAGTATGTATCAACCCTCGCACCCCAAAACAGAACACTTCCCCCATTCTTCCCAAACACACTTGGACAGCGCATAATGGGCCTGTAAGTCAACTTCCTGGCTAGATGTGATGGGATGCTTTGCAGCTTGGCTGTAAGCGAATGAGACCTGGAACAGAGCCCAGATTCCAGAGCAAATGTGCTCTTCTTGACAAGTACAGTGTGCAAGCCCTTATGGGAGCTGAAAGAAGGTGACTGTAAAGTGCAAGGGGAAAAACTCTGAATCAGTAAAAATCAGGTTCAGTGTTGCTGCTGGGATTTTTAAAGCTGTGGTGGTGTGTGTGTTTTTTTTTTTTTTTTTTTTTGAGACACTGAGTGCTCCTGCAGTGTCTTTGACCATGAAACATTTTACATGCTTAATGTATATTCACTGAAGAAGGGAGGAGGAAGGAAGACTTGTAAACATGAGCAGGGATTTTCTGTGACTGCCTATCCTTTTAGGTAGTAACAGGAGAGGAGGCAGCTGGGTTCTTTGCCCTTAGCCAAATGCCCTGGGGAGCTGCAGTGACTGAGCCCTTATGTCTGCTTGCTGCCAGAACTTTCTGGGATTATGGCCCTGTTTCACCATCTGAAAGTCTGAAAACGCTGTTTTCTTCACAAGGCAGTCTTAATACTGACGGCTGCTGCAAGTATGTAAACCTTCCTCAGTTCTAGATTCAAGCAGTTGGAATATTGTTGGAAAGAGGACTGTAGAGAGGGGTCTGAAAGACTTGTGAGGATATGATCTCATTTCTCAGCCATGCTTGCTCCAGAAAAGAGTGCTCAATTCAGCAGTCAGATGTTGATGACTGTCCCTGATACTTTATGCTAGTGCTTTCACGGCTGTGACCTTGTAAAGTTGATCTGGTAGAACAGCAAAGAGGGTAACTGGGGGAAATGCCCACAAGATCATAGGCCGAGATCACAGTCTCTGTCCAGGGACTAAAAAGCTGGAGAATACTTTAAATCCCGTCAGTGTACAGAAAGGAGTCCAGCCAAGGATTTATGGTCATTCTGCAGGCATGTAGGGGAATGGTGTGACAAAACTCATGGAAATGGTGACAATTTTGCAGTTATCTAGGGAAGCAGCACTTGGACTGCTCCAAATTATATGCCACTGGATGATTTTTCCTTTCCTCTAGAAGGTGGTTCTGCTTTTGTTCACCAAAACTTTCTGCCATATAAAATGGCACTCTGGGCAGTGGGGAGTCGGTTTGCCTCTGAGACTTTTTGCTTGTGCTGCAGGTCATTTAAAATGTGGTTTTGGAACTAGAAATAAAATACAAGTTGAAATGGAGTAGGGAGAGAAAGAAAGTTCCGTTTKTAGCTTTTTAAAATTTAAAACTTGCAAATTTCAGCTTGAGACATCACAAGTGAAAACTTCTGACTGATTTACTTTGTCTATATGACCATTCTTTGCCTTGAGAGAGATCAAATAATCTATTATCTCTTTTTTGCTACAGAGTCGTTTCAGGTTGTTGTGAGAGGAAATGGATTTCGACATGCCCGTAACGTTGACAGAGTGCTCTGCAGTTTCAGGATCAATGACACGGTTACTCTCAGTAAGCTGGTTTGAGTTTTTGTTTTYGTTTTTTCTTCCCCGACTTCTCTGCCTTAGTAGACTTTTGCTTGCAAAACATTTTAGCTCTTCAAAAGCTGGTTCTGAAGGTGGTAAATGTGAGATGAGGAGCTATTAAACTTGCAAAATGGTGTGAAGCTGAGGGAAAACCAACCTCAGCACATGGCTTCATGAAGAGTTACCGAGTGGGAAAGAATGCCTGTCTAAGGGGAAGGGTAATGGGATGTACTGGACAGAGCTGACTGATTTAAAAAAAACACAAAAACAAAAAAAATGCAACTCAAAGGAAAGCTCATCTAGTTCTTTACTATGCAAGCTTTTACTCTAGCTGTCAGGAGTAGGAGATCTGACCCTTTTGGATTCTACAGCCAGTTCTGAAGGCTTCATAAAACTGGCCCCAGTCACTTTTGATGTAAAGCCAAAAAACTTTAGGTTTGGTTGCTAGAACTGACAGTTTATAGCACTTCTTAAGCTTTTATCCACGTTTGAATTGAAAAACAGCAAACATCAAAAACAACTTGGCTGGAAATTTTCACTTTTTGATTGAAAATCGCTCAACATTTTTCTTTAATCAGTTGTATTTTCTTAGACTATGAGAAGCATGGACATTTATAATGGGAGTTGTAGGAGCTACTGCAACATCACTTAGCATGACTGAAACCCCAAAACTTGCAAGATTTAGGAGTGCCTGTGTGGTCCTAGCATAGCTTGGCCTGACCCTGTTTCGAGTCCTGTTCATCCCTTAGACCAGAGATCCCTTTGCGAGACTGTTGATGGGCTCTAAAAAGAAGACTGATTGGGTCAATGTGTGCAGCATTTCAATTTTAGGACCACCATGGGCAGGATTTGCAACCTGCCTGAGAGGGGTTAAAAGCTAGCTCTGGCTTTTTACATTCTGCCCTCATATCCTTTAACAGTTCCATAGAATCATTTGGAATACTGTTAAAGCTGAACAACTTTTCTTACGGTGTGACTGTTTCTCTGTAAGTGTTGTCTGAGACATGCTGTAAGCTGTGAGGTGAAGGATTTTTCTTTTGTTTTATTTACTAAAAGTCCTTGTCTGAGAAACCTGAAGGCTAAAGGCAGTCTCTCTGGAAGAGAACTGGCTTCTATTTTACTTCCTCTTGGTGAAAAATATGGGCTGTGCATTGCTGTTACTAAAGAGGAGAGCCCTTTCTTGAAAGCTTCAGAGGAGACCAATAAGCATGTAATACAAGTGAAACTGCATCGTGGACACTGAAGGGATTTGGGCCTACTCTGCCAGAATGTGGGTGACTTGGATTAATAAGTCTCACTCAGAGCTGGTGAAAGAGCTAAGAATAAAATGCACTTACTGGTATTGCAGCTCTAGGCTGCAAACCTAAGGAACATAGTTCCAGGCGCTTAAATGAGCCAGAACAAGAGGAAAAGTTAAAGCCATGTCTTCTCATTACAGTAAGTTTGCCCAGCAAAGGTCTTTGAGGATGATCTCTGAACACCTGAAAAATGCGAATCTTTGGCTTCATTTGAATATCTGTATCTTATGGAAAATATGGAAGTTTTATAAGAAATGGGTGAGCTGCTTCCATCTGTAAAACAGAGGTAGTAAACTGAGGTACAGAAGGAAAAGGTATCTGCTCCAAATATATGGGTCTCCTGAAGTCCAGCCTTTCTCCTGGTTTATGGGGCTTCTTTTGAAGCGAGTGATTTGGTGCAGATCTCTCCTCAAYGGCCTGTTCTTCATTCACTTCTGCCTCCATAGCTGTCCAACAATTCTTGTCTTGGTCACCGTTGTTTTGTGAGTCCAGGATAGGACTCTGAGCCTAAACAGAGGCCAAGATGTGGGGCTAAAACTYCTGCCTGCTTTGTGAGGTGGGGAAGTGCTATTATTGCCATCCTTCTCTTGCATGTGAGATCTGCTCAGCACTGTATTTGTTGCCCTGTGTTTTTTCTGTCAGAGGAGACTACTTGCTTTCCTGTCAATAGCTGTGAAAGTGCAGTTGCATGAGGTTTCATTAGCTGTGACCTGCCATCTGTACTGCTGTTCCTTCCCAGCCTCTTCCCAGCTGAGCTTTCTCGCTGCCGGCTGGCTCTGGAGCAAGGCGTTCCTGGAAATATCCAAAAATCTTCACACAGCAAAGCAGTATCATCCATCAGGTTTCCACTGTTCAGTGTGTCCTGCCCATGGAGACAAAAACATCTAGTGTTGCCAATGGGAGGAACCATTTGGGAGGGTTACCTCACTCCCAAACACTGCAACCTGGTGCTGGTCAGGGCAAGGGGTGGCGGGGAGGAGGAGGAAGACTCCTTCCTGCCCTTTTCTGTTGTGCTCATCTAGCTGAGTAATTTTGGGAGCTTGTCATCAAAATTTTGTAGTAGCTCTCAAAAATCAAACTATACTCTTAATGCAATATATGGGGCTATTTGTTTGAAGTGGTCTTCCTATGTTCACAAAAAGATCATGGCAAATGAGGATAAGAGCCAAATATGTCCCTCTGCCTCTGATGCATTGACTGTGCCCTGGATTGATGCATAGGTGAGGTGAGCTCCTCTGCCTTGGCACTACACCAAAAGTCATCAGTTCATTTTGTGCAGTCCTGGCCTGTGTTTGGTGCAGTGACCGGGAAGCAAGAGGCCATGAATTCCATGTGATTTCAAACCCTTTACTAGTAGACGGAACTCAACATTTGCTCATTAATATTCTCAGACCAAAGTCCCTTCTGGTGTAAACTGGCACGGATCTATTAACTTCAAGCTATTTTGCAAAAAATATAGCCCAATGCTTTGTTTTAAACAACAAAGCACAAAGGTTCTCAGTGCCTTTGTGGCACTTGGTTGCAAACAGCTTAGTATAAGAGTTAATTCAGGGTTTTATGGAAACCCTATGGAGATTGGATAACTCAGCTGTTTTGTTTGAAACCTCTCAGCCTCTGATTGCATCAGGGAGGGAGGTATTTTTAAAGATAAGATTAAGCCAACAGTTTCTAAAACCTTAAATTACACCAGATGAGGTGTAGACCAGCATAGCTAGGATTTGCTGATGTTAAGGGCATGAGCTAATAGATTTTACTGGGTTTACTGGCAGAGAAAAGTGGCAGGTGAAGACAGTATCTCATAATGTTTATAGCTATGGGATGAAGAAAAAAGAGGAACATCTGTAGAAATCATGAAAAATATTTGGCTAAGTGGGACGGTAATCAGCTGCATGTTAAACAGCAGTGTTATTTTCTACCAGCAGCAGTACCTAGCAAACTTGGTTTCAGACTACACAGAGTTAAGACTGACTATCCTGTGAATTCTGACTGCTTTGTGGGGCTAAAATATCTCTGTCTGCCCAGATTTTGCAAAACCCAACCAAGATAGTTCAGGGCATAGAGGCAAGCTTTGTCCAAGGCAATTTAAAATTGAATAGTGAGGTGAAAGATTGGTGAGGAAACAGTGTGCATGTGGCAGAGGTGGGACTAATCTTTTGCATCCTAGTAGATGCTGTGGATACTTGGCCAAACTGACCCTTTGCACAAAGAAACACTAAGTACTAGAAACAAGGAACATTAAGGCAAAGACAGCGAGGGTAAGGCTTTGCTTGCAAGACATCAGCAAAGTGAGCTGTACGGGGAACTGCATCTCAAAGCTGCCCATCAACTGCCTTCTGTGAATTCTCTTCTCTACTTTTAAAGCCTGCCAAAGGGCTCTCTCTCCCCTGCCTTTCCCTTTCTCTCTGGCAGCATGGTACTTGTGATACCTTCCTTGTCTTGTCAGCCTGCTCACTCTTAGTACTGGAGCTTACTGCTCCTCAGCTCCAGTCTGATCTCTGTCCATTTCCCCACTAGTTCATCTCACTTTAGACCTTGACTGAATCTTTTCCTTATATTTTTCTCTTGGAATTTTCTTCTTTCCACTATAGTATCAGTGATGTCTGCTACTGTGTACAAACTAATTCCCTCAGGTGTTTGAGGATATGAACTTTATGAAGGCCACAAGAAATCACACCTGTTTCTTCTAGGAAAAGTTGGACAGGCAAGCTATGTGAAACATAAACTAAGGTGAGCTTAGTATCCTATTTCAAAGGGTGGCCCAAATCAGCGCTTAACAAGGAATATGAAAATAGGCGAAATGCAGTCACGCTTCCCTCAAATGTGCTCCCAGGCTTCAACAACTTGCGGTGCAGGGGGTTCTTAAAAAATGAGTTCCTGTTCATTTACCAGCCCCCAGTAGACTTCTGTGCAGCTCTCCAGGCAATTTGTGGGGAAAGGAGCATGGGGTAGTCCAGTGGGAGCCTTTGACCGAGTGACCCAGTGAGGAGGGGGAATCACAGGGCAATGTGCTTACCTAGCTCACTTCCTATTTATATTGTACACTATGTGGGGAGGGGGCGAGATGGTCTCTCAGTGCAATGTCAATATCGYGTAATAAGCATGGCAGACCTTAGAAGAGCCCCCTGAGGTCAGATTGGAGCTGGTGTAGTGCTGGGCCAGGATATGCCTGTGAAGGACTTCGGCTTGGGAGTGACCGTTTTACACTGGGACGTGTGTTGCTGTCCTGAGTTGCTGGTAGTGAGCATGAGCAAATTAGTAGCCTGGTGCTCACCAAGTTTTGTTAGTATTCTTTAAGTGTGCGTGCTTGTTGAGCACAGAATTGTAAGCACAGCAGAAGAACTGATCAGAGAAAACTGCTTCCTTCCAGATTCCCCCCCCCTTCTGTCTACAAATCGTTAGGAACGTTGAATCGTGGTTTTGTGCTTATCTGTCTCTACCCTCCTGTCCCAGGTCATTCCCTAAGTCTGCACTGAATGACTGCTGTTCAAAGCACATGTATCTCTAACAAAGCAGAGCAATTACAGCATGATCTCAGTGTGGTTTTCATTACAGCATTAACAAAGCATTCATTTCTTATTTACGGGGCATTTACGTAGGCAATTTCTCTAGCTCAGAGTGTTCTAGTATCTCTTTCTGCATTCCTACCTCCCCACAAAATGGGTTTGAAGTCCCATCCTCCCTCCCTACCCCCAAGAGAGAGAGAAGAGGGAAAAAAAAAAAAAAAAAAAGCCATTCCTCGGAGAGCTGTCACAAGGCATGGCATAAGAGGAAGAGTCAGCCAGGATAAACAGATATTATGCTTTGGTAGGTGGTGTGAAGATTCTTTTTTCCAGGTATTTTTGTCTTGCATCTTAGATGATGGAGGAACAACAAAAGTGCTTCAGCTCATGATGGCTTAAGACTAAGCTGCATCTCTCAAGTGGACTGAAGTACCCAAGTGAACAGCTTTTGAGTGCCGATGTTCCTGAGGGAGCCTTGTGCGAGAGCAGCCAGATCTCCTTCCCCTTATCCCTCTCTGCCCTGGTTTGGCTGTAATAAGGGCTATAGCTGTCTTTCCCAGAGGAGCAGAAGACCAAGTCAAAGCGTTTACTTTTTCTCTAGGATATGTGCTTTAGTCAAATGCAAATCATGGATATAAGGATAATAGAAGGAAACTGATGGTCTGTGACAGGCAAGAAAATTGGCAACAAATTTTTGCAGCTTTTTCTGGACTAAAATATTGCTGATACTGTGAATCCAGGAATTAGCTGGGGTAGCATATTGAGGTGGTAGCGGGAAAATATTTTTGCTTTCTTAAAGTCTTAGTGTAGACCCTTTGCAATCCCTATTCAGTCTACTAGTTGTTTCTTGGAGTGAACTGGTTAACTCAAGGAAAAYCTGTTATCTTCAGCTGGGTTATATGGCTTAATGAAAGTATACTATCTTTCTTGGTCATCTTGTTTGTTTTTTGTTCCTCTCTTCTATCAAAATTTGCTATTCTGTGTTAGAAACAACGTGCATGTATTGGAGGGAGGGGTGTTATTAATTTTATGGTTAGGAARTCCTCCAAGTCCTGGCTGGCCAAAAGGTTACACCATGCTAATGGCCAAAGAAACCACTCGCTAATGCTGGGACTAATGGATTTTTCAGGCTATAGATAATTGTGAAGATTTGCAGAAATACTGAGCAGTGAATTACAGGAAGATCAGCATTAGGAAGTACCTTGTTGAAAGGACATCCACAGAAAAAAACACGTGTATTTTGCACTTGGTTGGTCTTTGGGATGTGATCAAGGCCTGGGAGACCTTTCAGTAGCATTGGTGAAGGAAGCAAAGTGACTCTTGCAAGGCTACACAGCCAGCTAGTGGCTGAGCTGAGAACAGAGTTCACTTCCTGTCACTGACTTTGCACATCTATTCAGAGCGCTCYGCCTCCTGCCTTCCACAGCTTTTCCACTAGTATTGTCAGCTGAGAGAAGTCCAAACCACAAAGTTCAGATCTGGCACAAGATCCAGAGTTTGGGAGCATTCGGGCTCATCTCTCACTGCAGAGTTTTTTTCTGTAGCCTACAAAAAAGGCAGCRTGCTTTCAAATGCATCCTGCAGATACAAACTCAATAGCAGATGAGAAGTGTTTTGTTTTGTTCAATTTCCCAATGTAAGTTTTCCAGGAAGGAGTCAGATGGCCAGAGTTATGCAAACCAACTGGATCCTCTTTTGTTTAGAGCAAAGAAAAATAGTCACTCATTTTTGTGGTGAAACACAAACATTCTCCAAACAAAATCTATCCCTGTAGCCAGCCTGGCCAGCCATGAAAGTCCCCTTTCGGGACTCTGAGACTGATAAACTTTCTGGAGAGGCATAGATTTAATGAGAATTGGGAGTGGAAAGGAAGCAAAAGAAACAAAAASCTAATGGAATAATCCATGTAAAAGGCCTTGCAAGATTAAACCAGCTTTTGGTGCATGGGATGTTCTTTGGCCTTGGCTTTCAGTGTTAGCAAAGGAAAACAGGACAGTGGTCTTCATTTCTGCATTGTTTGTGCACTGAGACAATGCCATAAAATCACGGKATTTAATTCTATCTCCATAAATCAAGGCTGAGAACAGGGCCAGATTTACCACCTCTGTGCCTCTCTCCCATTTGTGAGAAGTGGGTGGAAATGATTCTATTCTCATTTGGTAGCTTCATTGCAAAGCTGTGAGTGCCCTTACATGAAGCAAGCTCACGATAAATCCAGCGCCTGTGCTCTAAACTACATGAAGTGTGTGGGATGTGGAATATATCAATATATCAYGTAGTTCAAATGCCTATGGTCAGTCAGTCTCTCTTCTGGTGAGGCAATCTTCTAGATGGTGTAACACTAGCATAGCAGGGTCCTGTGCTAAACAACATCTGCTCCCAAAACCTGTCATAGTGGAAATGCGAGTCTGTTCTTGCGCTGGGGCTGTAGAAAATCAGCAATGATACTCAGCACTTTCAAGGCCAACAGCAGGACCATGGATCTGGAGTGTGTCATGGAAGCTTGAAGACCATGTGGTAGCTAAGCCATGATATACGTGAGGTCTGTTGATGAAAACCATACAGCGGGCTGAAATGTTTCGTTTTCAGCTGTTTGCCTGTGTGTGTCAYGCAGTCCTTAAAACATTGCTGTGGGCAACCCAAAAATTCAAGCAGGTGTATATATTCCTGTGTGTGTATATGTAGGTTTGGAACTGCTGGAAGCTGAAAACAGAAATATCAATGAAAAGTTGTAGCCCTCATTGATTATTTTTTCCCCTGTTTTCTTAATGAAGTATAAAAAATAAACTGCTAGAGGAAATCTTTTTTTATATTACTGCCAGAGGGAAGTAGTACATCAGTGTGAAATGGGAGTTGTAATGTGTGATACGAATTACTGGAACAATATTACTGCTTTCTAAAACTTTGTATTTGGTGGCAACCTCTCCTTTTAGGAATGTCTGGGAGAGAATGCTTGACTGAAAGTCCTGTGCCTGCAATAAAGGAACAGACTCCTGCAGCCTGCAACTCCACTCTTCTTTATGCCTCACCCACTCTAGGGAAACATGCTGTGTGGCCCTGCTGCTGAGTGAACTTTGAGCTACCTGCTGAGATTAGGGCCAGGACCTATACTATTGCTGTTACCCTAACTGTTATTAGACCATGCCTGTGAAAACAAGTTTATCTCAGCTGCAAGCAAAGAATGAGCAAGACTCACAGCTGATACAGAAATTACTTTTGATAAGGTTACTACATTCTCCTTGGCTTTGGGTCTCTTAACTGTTTTTCCTCTTTCCACTGGCACCTTAAATGGAATTGTAACTTGCATAAGTTCCCTCAAAAACAAAAGACCAGACGGTCAAAATAGCTCGACTCTTCATTAGATTACTAAACATTTTGGCTAAGCTTTCATCCTTGCTCCTTTCCCCTGTTGCTGTCAGCAATAATACCTGCTGGACACTGAATGCTTTTTAAAACCTTGATTCCGTGTTGCTGGTGTTATGTACCCTCTGAAACGTTAACTAAGCACACTATGCAGCCCTTCCCCTTCCAGCCAAAATGATTATTGTTGCTGCAAACAAGCCGTGTTCTTTGCCTCCGTGTGATGAGGCATAAGCAGGGAGGAAGTGCTGGCGCTACAGGTGGGAGAGAAGAAAGGGCAGAAATGGCCCAAGAAATGGCAATGAATGCCATCAAACAAAATGGAAGTTTTAACTGGAAAAATTCAGGGAATTGATGATGTTTGGTAAAGCTCTCATTTCAGATATATCTAAGCATTGCTATGGAAGGCCCTAGAGATTGTTGTAAGAACAGCTGGTGGAAAGCTTTCCAACAGTGACGTGCCGCTGGGAAAATGATGATTCAGCAGAATCAACCTGTTTTGTGGGAATGTGTGGTTTCCAGCCAAGGAAAAAAAAAAGGAAACCAGCCTGTCTGGCTTTTTTTTTTTTTTTTTTTTTTTTTTTTTTGGCCAACCTGTGATCTCTAGTCAGCTGGCAAATGGGCTGGGAAGTTCCTTGGGATCCCCAGTTCTCTGGTGACCAGCAGCTGGTATAATTTTGTTTCACTTCTTAGGAAGAGGATTGTTAACTAATGTTTGTTTCCAAAGCAGTCCCTTATCGATAATCTTTTTGTTCCACTTTATAGAATCAGAGAGTAATTTAGTCTGGAAGATTTAAGTTAAAATGAGTCTTGAAGTATAAAATTTTCCACATAAATGCAGTTTTCTTAACCCAGCTACTTYGAAGTGTATGTAATGTGGTGCAACTCTCTATGAGTCTGCCATAGGGAGAGACTTGGATGAGCTGCTCTGAATGTTCAAAAAGCTTTGCATCTGCAGTTGTGTTGTGGCTGCAATGCGCTGTTTTCAACAGCATAGAGTGACTGCAGGAATGGGGAGAACGCTGCATGCAAGTTGCATGTGACAACTGGTGTGGGGCTTCTAAGTGCACTGAGGCATTCGACCCTGCAAAGGCAAGTGACATGTCTTTGCCTGCCCTGTTGTAGGAGCAGAGGAGCAAGGGCTTTGTGGGATGTTGTCACATAAGATGGATGAGAGAGAGCTGGGGCAGGCTGCAAGCGAGACAGTTTTAATGAGTTTTGCAAGCCTATGAGGAAGGAGCACTGGCTACCTTTCTGTATTTTTCCCCACAATGTAAATGCAAAGTGTTAGCTCTTTTGTGGAGATGCCTTTACCTTGCATTTACTACATAACACCATGGGCTAAAAGCATGCACACTGTTACCTCAGAGCAGCTACTATGTGGTAACTTTTTATCTCAGGCACACATAGTTTGTGTTTGATCTGTGTTGTGTACCATGAGTGAGAACAATGTTACTCTAAGCTTGAACTTCAAGACTTGTATTATTGATTTGGTGATAAATCACCATACCTGTTTGTTCTTTTTCAGATGAGAAGCCTTTTGTCGTGGAAGATACCTATTTACTCTGCCCGGCACCTGTGTTACGAGATGTTGGCATGTAAGTTTGGGATTTTCTCCCTACATATTCAAATACTAACTTTTCCTATGGGAAGCATCAGTCTGCCTCTTTACTACACTCTGCTATTTTTACATGTGTCTAGTTCTAACACTGTCTCTTGTGCTTCTCATTCAAATTGATCATAGTTTCTAGACTACAGGTTTCACACAAGGAAATTTAGACGCTATTTGAGCACTGCGTACAGAGCGTTGTTCACTGTCATGGGTTATTGGGTCAAAGCAAATATGAGTGCAAAAACTGGCTCGATCCTTTCACGCCATTTTCTTTTTTCTCTGAGGTTTATGATCTGAGCTTAGCTGTGCCTGGTAGTTATGACTTTCCCTTAGCAAATAAAGTGAGTTCTGTTCACAGCAGAGGACTGATGTGTTCTTGGTCCTAGTTTAAACAGAGTTAGGTACTTGAGAGGGATTAACTAGTTATTTTCTAATCCAGGTCTAGCTAATAAGTGAATGACATTTTTTAATGAAGGGGGTTTCTTTACCTCTATACTATATTTATTAGCTAACTCTAATAATAGCAGAGGTATGTCTCTAGGCTTCTCAGTTCAAAGATATAGACATTTAATGACTAATGACATTCAAAATAAAGAGGGTATTTTAACATTTTAGACCTGAGAAGTAGCATTCCCTAAAGACAGGTAGGAGGAGACCAGACACAGCCCAAGTTATACCTGGCTGAAGAAAATGTGCGATAGACATGAACACGCATACTACAGCTATGTTCATCTTGGGGTTAGAGAAAGAACTAAAACAAAGCTACTTGTGCTGACAAGCTTTGGCTGTGCAGGTAGCAAATGGTTAAGTTGTCAGTTGCGCATTACAGTGCGGAGGTGACAGAACCAAAGGTGTGAGTTAGCTGGGTGGAAGGCTTTTCACAAGCATCAGGAGTCCAGGTTCTGGGAATGTATCTAGTAAGGGATTGCAGACTAATTGGCCTGACTTATTTCTTGCCTTTTTTTTTTTTTCTTCCTAGGGAAGCAGCTCTTCAAGTCAGTATGAATGATGGTTTGAGCTTCATTTCTAGCTCTGTCATTATCTCCAGCACGCATTGCGTAAGTTTTGATTAATGCTTCTAAAACAATTCAGTGGGATGGTAGTACTTGACTACAGGTGTTATAGCAGTATTAGCGATTCAAGCTTGTAAGCTTTGTCTGTGAAGGACCTGTTGCCMTGTTCTAAAGGTGAGCTTGTGAGCATAGTAATCTAGCATTTTCTGTGTCACATGCACTGTGATATGGCAGAGCAGTTGGGTCTTCAGGTAACAGTGTGGATTCTGTATCTGCTATATGTAGACCAGAACAGGACTAGTCTGGAGGTGTCTATGTTTGCTTGTCTCTTACACAGGGARTAAGAAGCAGGTCTGCTGGCTTCAGTAGCTAGATTGTTTCCTCTAATGCAATTGTGTGCCAATGGTGACAGGCACAGAGCAGTAGTGATCACACACTTTGTCTGGAAACCAGTATGATTGCCAAAAAAAAAAATTGGAGAACTTCTCTTACTGAAGTACTTGGCTTAAGCTCGAGTCACGTGCTTCATTGCCAATAGTGTCTGGATTGCTGTACTTATAAGACTTCTGGGGAACCAGGCAATGAAACCACTTAAGGTTGAGTGTTCCTGAAAACACTACTTCTATGAAATCATGGCTATAAGGTTGAAATGACTTGTGCTAAGGAAGGTATTGGAAGAATTTACTTTGAGTTCAGRATGATCCTTTGTTGCTTCAGTGTATTCAGCTCTATTCATCTCTGGTAAGGTTTATTTTTTGTACAGCGAATGGTTGAGACTCTGCTATAGTTCTATCATGTATTGATTTAAATTATGCAGACATAGATTTTGTGGAAAACTAGGGGACTCTTGTCAGAGTAAGATTTGCAGGCCTTGAAAATCCAATCCGATTGTACCAGCTTCTTTGCTACGTTATCCAGCAAAGGCATGTTGTGTTTCCATACAGAGTAAGTAAAAGGCAGAGTTGTATAACATCCGATTACTAGTAGTCCTCTGTGGTCTGTAAAGGCTGATGCACAAGACAAAAAAAAAATCGTTTGTGTCACTTTTTTTTACTTGTTCAACAAAGACAAGATTGTTTGTGGGTGYAATTCTGAGCATTGACATGGAGGGTTGTTCTCCAGATCTTACAAAGACATCTTTATGCCTTGAAAGGAGGAGTTTATTTTATTAAGATTTAATTTTTTGGTTCAAGTTCCCTTTCTCTCATGGTGAAAATGTGTTTGTGTGTGTCAGCAAAGTATGAGAATATTTTCCTGTGTTTTGCTCATATGAGGCAAGACCTGGGAAGAATTCATAGAGAAAAAATGTTCTTCCCTGATGATACCCATTCTTCTAGGGATGGGATTTTTATTTCCAAGTTATGGTAGATGAAATATTTGTTTCTTTTCATATTTTATGAAATAGCTGTAACGAAATTTTTAGAAAACCCTACACTTCACAGCAGTGCCTGCTCTTCTTTGATGCCTCCAGACCAGGAAACTGTTTCTTATCAACCTGGTTATCTTAAATTTTAGTGTAGGTTTCCACACTCAAGAAGCTGGACCAGTTTCTCATGGATTTATGGTACAAAGCCATTTTATATTAGCCTTGGTCCTGACTTCTGTATCTAATATTTAAAGACTCCTAGGAATGAGACGACTAAATAAATATCAGTTTTATTAAGCAGTGAAAACTCTTAAAAAAAAAAAAAAAAAAAAAAAAAACGCTTTTCATTTTGGAAGAATAGATCACTTTTGGGAAAAGAAGCAAGGGATCAAAGCCTTCGCCTTTTTCAGAAGAGCGTTACAGCGTCAGTGCTGCATGCTGTTACTCAGCAAGCCTCAAGTCCTGTGATCATCAGAAGCTGGGAGGGGGAAATGGAGGGAAGAGCACACAGTACTCTTATGTTTTTCTAACACCAAGTGCCAGCCACTGAAAATGGGATACTGGGATTTTTTGCCTTGCCCAGTGCAGTCATTTTTGTGAAATTGCCAAGTAAAAGTGTGTTTTCTCAAACTATGCTGCCTTCGTATTCAAATACTGAATGCGTGGCAAAAATATTGTTCCTGTGCATGTGCCCCTTCAGGGAATGTCAGAGTTTTGTAGCTCTCAATGCAATGATGCACATCTCTGGTATAAATTGACTCCCTCTGGGAACAGACAGTGCTTTTGCATGAGTGCACATTGCCAAACTTAATCCGTTATTTGCATTTTTTTTTCCACTTGAGATGTAAAATCTGCTACAGCTTTTCAAGGTGGTTGGGGACCAAGGAAAAGTTAGGAATGAAGGCATATGTGATGACTGACCTCATCACCTTCCTAGTCTGTTGGGAAAAACTTAATACGTTTCACTTTCAAGCATTGATGCTACTTGTCAGTTCTGTCAACTCCAAATTAGCCTACATTGTTTGGTGCTGTGTGTGTCGTGGGGGTTTCTTTGTATGTTTTTAAGGAGTCATGTATAGAGCTGAAACAGCCTTAGTGCTTCTCCCTGTGCTTTCAAGTCTGTGCATACAAAAGGGCCGATGGAATCCATTCACCTGGACTACAGGTATCCATTGTACTGTATTAGGGGCTTCTCAGTTTCCCTAGTTTTCTGTTTCCTGAAATGTGGCAGATTTCAAGGTTTGCAGCCAAGAAAATGCAAGGTATGTCTTAAATTAAACTGCATGGGTTCCTGCTGTGTTCTGCCTTTTGCTCAGTTGCTTGTGCCTTTCAAAATCAGTGAATAGGCATGACAGTATACACCCCATACAGCCCAAGGGGCTCAAGAAACTGCTGTGTTTTAGGTTCCCAAAATAAAATTGCTGAAGTGCTCAAGTCTTATTTTTAAAGCAAGTCTCCAGGCTTTCCTAGTACTTCACTGCAATTCTCTCTTCTCTGATGAAAATAGTTCATTTTTCTTATAATAAAAGAATACAGAAGATGTGAGAGAGACTTGTGAAGATGCTTTTGTTCCCGAGGAACTTTCAGCATTTTCAATTTAAAGTAATGTGTAAGAAGTTTTACAACTGTTTAAATGTGATCTCAGCTGGATCAGGTGCAGTGAAGGCTCCATTTAAAAGTCAAAAATCAAAATTCTTCTAAATAGGTCCAGTTATTTTCAAGCTTCAAGTATGAAATAGTCCATAGTAGGTCTTTGAGATTTTACAGCCACAGAGTGGATTGTCAGTAGGAGTTTTTAGAGGCAGGGAAGTTGATTACATGTGTGAAGCCCTTTTAAATCACTTGTGATAAGTATCAGTTCAGAATTTGCCCAGGCACATACACTCATTAGCAAACAAACTCCAAATACAGGGTCATTCTGATGAATAAGGAAGTACCAGTCAAAAAGAATCCAGCTTGACTCCCTGATCTCAWGCGGGGTGGCTGCAGTTAAACAAAATTTGAGTTGTCATTTTCCGTAGACAGTAAGAAACACTGACCATGGAATTCTGCCGGAKCACTCGGTTTTCAGAGTGCAATCGTTTAACACAATGAGAAGAATGAAAGAAGGAAAAAAAATTATACTAAGATTCCCTTAAGTAAAAGGAGAAAGTAGATTCTATATAGAATTTCATTACTTTCATTTTTGAATCATCACAAGAAATGTGTGGTCCTGAAGAGAACAGCAGTTTGTAGGATCCTAAACATTTGTGTTTGGTGGGTAAAAAAAAAAATGGTTTAGGTCTGATTTTGGTCTGCCTGTACTTTAGCTAGGGCACTACTTCTACTGTGAGTTGGATTTCCCTGTGTTCCCAAGCCTGGATTTGCTAAAAATCCAAGTATGCATAACTCTGAGGGCTAATAGGTTATTTTCATTGGGTTTTATCAGTTGTAAGATTTGGCTGTAAAAAGGCAATCTAACCTTTCCCAGGTTTCAGGCCTCTTGGGACTCTTTGCAATAAAAARAAGGTAGAACCAGGATTAGCTGAGGAGAGAATCGCTTTGTTTTGGTGATTTGCAGCTCCTTCCCTGTTCTCCCACTCTTGCATTAGTTTCTCAGGAATTAGGCTTTTGTTGTGGTTTACTATCATCTTGGCTTTTCTGCTCTTTGGCTCTGAAGTCTGAAACATGAAAGCTGGCCGAACTGTGCCGGATGCCCCGAGACAATTGTATATGAGAGCATATTTCTCAGCCGAAAATCGAGGCATGCTGGAGAGAAACGGGGATACTGCACCTGCTGCTTCGCAGATAAGGTGAGCCTGCCTCAGTTGACGAGCCGTTGTGTACCCACAGGGGTTAGGGACTGCCAGCATAACTCTTGCAGATCCCCAGCTAGTGCAGGGCTAAGAGGCATGTGCTCGGAGGGGGGGGGTTGGGGGGTGGAATTGGGAGGGCTGTCTCCTGCTCCCTCTCCCAGTGCGCCTGCAGCAGCAGTGGGGAGCCAGGCAGAGGTCTGTACATACCTCAGTGAGGAGTTCTGTGGAAAAAAGCAGGTTTGATTGTTGGAGGAGTGCAGTGATTTCCATTCAGCTGTCAAAATTGAGCCAGACACGGGAACTGTTGTGGCTGGGCAGAGCATTTGTTTTATTAAATTATGAAATGCAGATGCAACCCTCCAGCTTAAGCAGACTGTTACTGTAGGTCAATAGCAAACTTGTTTGTGMGCTCTCAGTGGATGGCTGATGTAATTTTTCATTCAAAGGTTTTGCTAACTGCGCACCTGAAACTGAGGATTACTGACTGGCTTTTGCTAAMGCTGCTAACAGTAGAGGGCTGGGTTTAGTTTGGGAGGAGGGTAACACTCTGTAAATGAGGGGTTGCAGATGAGTTTAATTCTCCCCGTATTAACTTATTACCCAGCTAAACTAAGACAGRGCGGCTCTTCTGAGTATAATTTAGGGTGGCATTTGGCCCACTCTGTGTGACCATTGGCAGCTACCCAACCRGAACAAGGGAATGGCTGGAATGAGCATTCTTAAGATTTGGAGACAGTGTGCTGTTTATACACTTAGCTGGGGGATAAAATGCCAGCATCTCTAGTATGATGAAGCTCAGCTGGCTGGAAGTATATGATAAATTTGTTTCCTGGCTTGCTTGTCTTGGAGAGTTACTATTTTGTTTTTTTTAATCTCAAGTCATTTTTTTTAATATCTGCACCTTTTAAAGAAGGTTGTTCTTCCATTTGAAAGCTCTCTGTAGGGGAAGGAATCTCCCTTTCCAGAGAGAGGAGGATGAGGCTCTGTTGTTACCACATGGCTTATGCAAGAGAAAAAACTATGCAGAGACATGCAGGTGATCTCTGCTGCTGGCAAAAGATGCTAAATGGCAGTCCTGAATACTGAAGCCTGTAAAGGCTAGGTACACTTAGAGCAGGGCATTGCTTCTAAGGAAAGATACTGTAAGGCTGTGGCATCACCCTGGTCCAGGGAGAAGCTGGGCTTGTCCCCTTTGTGATTTTGGACAATGTCATTTTTCTGYATAGTATCCAATAAGGATTTTAAAACCTTTCCTCTCTCCAACCATGTTGTAACTACTTGGACTGAACTCTTGGGAAGAGACTGCCCTTGAAACCATTCTTTAGGCGAGTTGTGGATGTGTCCTGGGCATCTGGTTAGCAACTGAGGCCTCCAATTCTGAGTCTCTAGGAGCTATTGTGGTTACAAATAATGCTTAGTTATCCATGTCCTCATCGCTGCTTTCTGGCTCTGCCTGACTCAAACTGGGCAGAGGCCCACTCTAGGGGAAAAAGAACACTGCCTCCCCTCAGCCTTCTGTTGATATTCTTATTTATTTATTACTTGATCTTTGCACTGTGGTCACACTTCTGAATTTGACTTGCTCCAGGTGCTGTGTAACCACAGAAGGCAAAGACAGATCTTGCCCAAAATTGCTCCAGTCTAAATCCTTGTGGCAAGGCTGTTTACTTGAAATGTTACAACGCTGTTGCTGTCAGCCAGATGCTGCCAGCTTTCCATTCCCTACAAAGGTGTATGCCTTTGTATATATGCCTGTGCCTGTATCTTCTGAAGTGAGCTGGCCTGTCTGCTTTACAGTGAATGAAGTACATTTGATCTCTGTTGCTGAGGTCTCTGCGCTAGCGGAAGGCAAAAGTAGCCAATGGCAGAATAAAGCTTAATGTGATTGCTGTAAGGACTCCAGAAACAACTGGATACACTTAGGTCCAACTTTACAATACATGAATGATGCGTTTTCATAAACCGTGGAAAAACTATATTCTTGTTGCCATGATCTGTTTCTTCACTCTTACCTTTTAATACTAGATTTTTTTTAAGTGCCTGTATTTAAGAAAGAGACATTCTTTTGGTATGGAAAGCTTATATTTATCCTACAGATACTATCGTAAGGTTCCATATTTTCCTCCTTTTATCTGACAGACTGCTGTTGTGCAGCAAATGGTAATTAAGAGTAGGAGTTTCACAAATAGTTTCATTCTACTGCTGACCTCAGTGGACACTTGATAGCTTATGGTACCAGAGACTATGGTTTGTTCTGTCCTAAGCATGTAAAAATTTCCATCATCTTTCACCAAATAATATAAAGCGTAAGACCTCTAGATGCAATGGGAACTGAGCATCCATCAGTGCCAAGACTGAAAAGATTATTTCCTCTTCCTCAGCTATTAATCACAGCATACCACCAATTTCATGCAGAAGCTTGCCCCATGTTAGGCTTTAGTGATACGAACACAGTAGCCATTGTTTTCATTTTTGCTTATTAATACCTGGAGAGCATATATTGCAGTGGTTTTCACATTGCTTGGAAAAGAGTCAGCAGGTAATGGCTCGCAGAGCTGGGAAACCCTTAAAAAGGGACTTACTCCTTTTCCCATGTTAAGAGTTTGCTGAAGAACTAGAGGGAGAAACTATTTAAATGCTTTCTTGTGAAAGTGTATGCACGTAGATGTGCACAAAACAAGTTGCACCTGCAAGCATCATCAGGAAAGTGAATGTGCAATAGAGAAAAGTAGCTTACGAGGCAGTATTTACAGGCAGGAAGTCAGTCTTACTTTGCTGACTTGGGGGGCTGCTGCCAGCTTCTTCRCTGCAGAAAGAGAGCATCTCGGAGAGAAGCCAGGCTGGGAATTAAAATAAGTCTTTGTTCATTTTCTAAACTCTTCCCAGAAGAGGAAAAACCACTAATGACCTCTTACACTAGTAACTCTCAGACTCGAAACAAGAAGGGAGGTGAAAACTTCAGGGCTCCAGTGACAATGTAAAACAGAGGTTTCAATGGGCAGCTCCAGTGCCATGATTCAAAGAGCAAGGAATCCTGTAGCACCTAATGAGAAACATACAGCATTTCTTTGCAAGAAGGCAAGACGATGGAGATAACCGTGCGCTGGGTGGGAGAATGTTTCTGTGACAGGCTGTTACAGACCTGCCTTAGACCAGCAATGACTGAAGGTCATTTATATCTGCTGTGTGAATCCAGTTTACAATGGCTGTCTTCCCAGGTCACACCCTGTTCCTTCAGGAGGACGACTAGGGGAATTATGCTTGTAAAAAGGAGCAGATGTAAAAGGACCTGTTGGGTCAGGGCAGACGGGGGAGAGGCTACGTTTTGGAGGCCTAGGCAGTGTCTTAACTGGGATCTCTGGAAGGTTTATTCTCTTGAAAGCTAGGGTCCTACCCGCTGCTAGTACATACAAACCTCTCCTTACCTGAGATGCTCGTGCTGCAAAATGGCTCTGGGATAGGAAGATGGCAAGGTGGTTGAAGTGCTTTGCCAGGCATTTAGCATCTCCATGACCCTGGGCAGGATTTTGGACCCTGGAAGCCAGGAGAGCAATTGCTGGCTAGCGGTTGGGCCAAGGCAGACCTTGCTGTGGAAGTGGGGCTTCTTCAAGCTATGCATGTGGAAGCGAATGGATGCAGTGACTTACTGCGCCCTGACGACACTTGAGACAGAGAGGAATCGGTCATCTTACAATGGAGCAGTTATCTCAGTGGCTACCAGTGATACAGGGCTGGGGATGCTCACTGAGATGCCAGATGGGGAGTGGGCCTACTATTCTGGAAAGGAATATGCTCTTGGGTGCCACATCTGCACTCGAAAGGATGCAGGAGCCATTGAAGTCAGCTGCAAAGGAGAACTGGTTCTTATCTTAACGTCAACAGGTTTTGCATTTGACAAAAGGAGGTGGGCAGTGATGCACTTTTATTCATCTAGGTGTCCAGATATTTTCTGTGGCTGTTTAAGAGACAAAAGGAGTTTGCATGTTTAGTTAAACAACAGTAGATGAATTTGATCTTTAAATCTGGAGAAAGAAAAGGCTAGAAAATCAAGAAAACACTGGAGTTTTGGAATAAAAATTAAATCCTTCACCAGAGGTCTATTTTTATTTAAAGGGAATGTAATTTACTGCTAAAGTAGGATTTTTTGAATTGTGACTTTGTTTAGGGTTACACAATTAAGGCTCTGCTAGTTATCAGCGTTCGTAAGTCTGCAGGCAATTAAAGTGTGTTCGCTATTGTATCAATAGAGGCTTTATGAAACTGTAGAGTAGACTTAATGAGCACTTTCCTAGGCCCTTGACCTGTATATTAGTTGAGGTATTGCTCTGTAGGAACTCCAGGGCATGTGATTTCAGGTTTGATTCTAAAATAAATTGCTCTTAATTACTTTATGCTGCAAATATAAGAGGCAGTGAATGTTTTTGCTGATACAAGTCACCCAAAGAGTTAAAATTGCTTCACTCTAACACCATTAAATACACTGTTTTACAATACTCTGAAGTGTGGTAGGCATATTACAAACAGCTTGTTCCTGTGGTTTAGAAAATAGGATTTCCAAAAGAAACCAATAAGTTGGGGGTGGGAGACRAATCACAGAATGGAAGTTTTGAAAAATTTTAGTTTGGAAACGTCAAAACCATTTCTGTATGTAATACGGACTTTTTTCCTGTGACAACACCCAAATGGACTAGAAAATGTGATATGATCTCTATGCACAAGTACACCTGTAATAATGAAATCCTAGTTAAGAAAGTGTAAGTTGAAACGTGGCAGTTTCAATACAAAATATTTTTACTTTATTGTAACACTTTCCTGTTGAAAAGAATATTGTAGCATTGTAGACTCCAGAAACTCAGTCTAGCACCTTTCTAGCACTTCTCCCCATTCCCACTTCCTCCTAAAAAAAAAAAAAAAAGAAAGAAAAAAAAAAAAGTCATTTTTAATTTAAACCAAGTTTCAGAAGGAATATTGCCTCAAACACACTTTTGACTGGGCTCAGTTCATAATGGAGTTCTCTTAACGTTTTCAGACTCGTAGCAAGCCCCATGTAACTGTCTATGGAGAGCTTTGGAGATCAGCTTCGGGGGTATGTGAGAGAACGTTAGCTCGAGGAAGGTACTCCTGAGACTTTTCAGCGGAGCTGCTTAAATACTGCAAATCTCACAGACCTGCACAGAGACAAGGCATTCCAGAGCAGTAGCATGCTGTTTTCCTTCCTTTCCTGCCTTGCAAAAAAGTAAACTCAAATCAAACCATAAATGGTGTTGCTGTTACGACAAAATCTCATTCCATGGCGTTTTATTGTCTGCTATTATTCCAGTTGCTGTTCACTCCTCAAATGGATTTAACATACTTTTGTTAAGGACTGCCTTCAGGCACAAATGTAAACGAAAATAACTGCTTAGGTTTTACCTCAAAGATTGTTATTTATGTAGAAGTATCTGGGGATGAGACATTGCTATTTCAGAATAGGAGCTCCTTGGTGCTACCTCAGTCAAAATAGGAACATCTGCAACCAAATASGCACTGTCAGGGAGCATTCCAGCCCCTGCCACTACTTCAGTGCAAGTGTATGTGCAGAGTGGACCTAAAGGAGCACTGAGAGGCTTCTGCCTTCATGCCAGCTGGTTTTCACCTCCATCATGCCCCCAGCAGAAAGCAAAGTCATGCACACTTACCTGTAGGACAAAATCTGAGGGCTGACAAGGTACAGTGACCTCTGCCTGTGGCTGTATGGTGTGATTGTCAAGATACTCCTCTGAGATTAGAAAGTCATTGCTGAATGCCTTCCTCACTTTGATCTCCGCTGCTTACTGCTGTGAGGCTGTTAAAACTGACAGCCGAAGTATGGCAAATAACATGTAATGACATGACTGGTACAGAACTGAGCAGCTATTGAGTGCTACGGAGTCTTATCCCTACTTCTAGTCTTTGGTTCAGAGTAGATCTTGGTGGTGGTGAAATTAAGGTCTCAGGAGCTTTATATCAGAAGCAGTAACAAAGTATGCAATGATCTACCAAACAAAATGAGATGTCATTGAGAGCTAAAAAGTGAAAGAGAAGGTCTTTGTCGTCTTCTCTATCCCTTCCTAGGGCACCCAGTCCAGATGGCGTGTAGCATAAGGCTGACTGGAAGTGCTCTGAAACTTTCAGTGKTTTTTTGCAGTTTTTAATGAGCTTTGCATGAAGCTTTGATAATAGTGTAAGACAAGAGTGGATGGACCTCAACACCTCTGAAGGGGGAGGTGCCTATCTTCTGAAGACTACTGAATCCTAAGAAAAGAGTGATTGAGAGCATAGAGAAATGAAGAGGGAAAGCTCATCTGTCTGCAGGGTTTTGTCAAGTTTGTTATTTTTTTTAACTACCTCACCAGATCCTGTCATGTTTAAATAGAGATCCCGTATTCAGTGTCTTTATGGCTAAGACATTAGCCTAAGGCTGAGCAAACTTGAATTCTACCCTTAGCTCTGTTACAGTTGCCTTTCAGAAGCCTCTTGTCTTGCTAGCACWTCTGCTTAGCTGGCAACCTGTGAGCATTTCTTCTGAAGGAGAGGAAAACAAAAACCAGCCTGTTTTCATAAGCGTAAATACACCAGCAATAAGGGATCAGAGAATTGTTTGCCCTGGCCAAAGATGATCTCTTGTAACAGAAGCAATGATAATCCCTTGTCCTTCCTGCCCTGTGTTTGCCTGCTCTGTGGAGTGTGAATTTTTCAGGACAAAGGTTGTCTTTTACTCTGGGTGTGTACAGCTTGTGCCCAAGTGTGGCTTCACTGATGTTTATCCTGTGGTATAAAGCAAATAGGATCCTGGAAAAAGCTTTTGTAAATGGACTCACATCTTTAAAGTCTGGAAGGATAGGAGGGCAGCAGGTCATTGCCAGAGGGCGTATCATTTCACAGCAAGGCAAATTCAGAGAAAAGGAGCTGAGACCATGCATACTAGGTGACGTAGAACAGGTGTTTCTTACTCGCGTCCCCTGCTGAGCTTGGCTCCTGTTCAAGCAACTTCACATAGGCTGTGATCAAAGAAACTGGCATTGCAGAACAGTGCATTCAGTGAGTTTTAATTTCCTTTTAGAGGTTAGACCAGATTTTCTGTTACATTAAAAAACAAACCTACGTGTGTAGTAAAATAAGTGATAGACATCAGTTTCCATTGCTGTGATGACAACATCCACAAGAGAGTTGGGCAGAAATGAACAGTGTTTCCTTCACAATAAGAGCTGCACAACTCTCTGGTGTGGAAAGGTAGGGTAGAGCCTGCCCTTGAGCTGACACAGCCAGGCTGCATGACGGCTGTGGATGCTCTGCTGCAATTGCCAAGTGGAAAGGCTCTGTCTTACCCTGCTGCGCAGCAGAAGGGGTTGATAGGCAGGCTATCGTCGCAAGAGCAGTTACCTGGTAGGTAGCATMTCCTTCTGAGTTTTCTAGAGCAGCATGTGCAGAGCTGCACAATAAGATCTAGATTCAACAGAAYATTTGGGCTTCTTGCTTTCCAGTGAAGTCAGTACAAGTTAGGACCAAATACTTTTCCTGAACCCAGCCTTAATTGATGCACGTATTTAACAAAGTCTCTCTGTCTTCGGCACAGCGTGAAGTTGGTGTGCTTAAACATGTGCTTGAGTTAAATCCATTTTCTGTTGTGGTAACAAGCATGCATGCTAGCCACCTCCCTCTCCCTGTAAATCAATGGCGCATTTGTTCATCAGCTGCCATACGTAAGCACGTTTGTTAGATGGACCTAGTACTTCGCTCATCACTACTGACCGTCAGTAGTCAAAGCTTTGGAGGGCCCATGTGCTCTAGCTCCAGCATTGTTTATTCCCGGTTACCTTTCTGGTAACCTTAATGTATGTTGCAAATGCAGTGCAGTAAAGTGAGAAACTAGGAAATAAAAGATTAAACAAAAATAATTGAGAAAAAAATGGGGAAAAAAAGAAAAAGCAACATCCACATCTGATGTGTAGTAGAATTTTCTTTGGACAAACCTCAGAAAAAAGCCATGAAATTACAATTTATTTGTTTATGCTAGTTTCTCTGTTTAGAAGCATGGATGCTTACGATAAAACAAAGGCTTAGAATCACAGGCTGCGTCTTAGCTCTGTCTTTCTGCATGATTGTATTTGTGCTTCCTGAGGCCAAAAAATTCGGAGCTTGGTTTTAGGCAGCAATATCAGTAGGCAATAAGGGGAGACGTGTATTCTGGAGGATGAGTCATGTTTTCTGTGGGATGAACATTTCTGGAGTGGTCATCTCTGCTCACTGTTAAAGGAATGCATGCACCTAGTTTATACTAACCTCTTTGTATTAGATGTGGTCATCCCGGGAGTTGAATGCCTTCGTTAGAGGAGCAGCCTCCTCTAGACGATAAGACATATATAAACGTTTGGGGGGTAGGTTTGAGGAAAAATAGCCTGTGCAGTTTATTGGATCTGAATTTGCAATCCCTCCACCCTTCCGCATAAGCGTACCTGTAGTCCAGGGGGTGGGTCAGGTTTCTCTTCTATGGCAAGAGGATTTTCCCCAATGACGGTTGGGCTTCTTAAATGTTCCAGCATAGAAATCCTAGCAGCTACTAACTGCACAGCAGAACACTGCTCTGGAGCTAAGGGTCTGAACTGAAGCTCATATCAGAAGCTTCCTTTGGGGAAAAATGACCATGACCATGGAAACTTCACCAGTTTCATGTTTAAAAAAAAAAAAAAAAAAAAAGTCTTTTCTCTCTCTAGAATGAAAGTTGTTTTCTTTGGTCTGAATTGCCAGCCTTCATTCAATAACTGTGTCAAACCTAGCTCATTGAAATATTCCGTGGTTCAGTGTTTCCATGAATGTTTGTACTGTCTTCCAAATTTTGATTTAAAAAGAAGGCTTTTGAAATGTCTGTTTTGATTTTTTTTTTTTCAGTGCTCCTTTTGTAACCACTTACAAGACTAGGAGAAAGATTTCAAAATGTCAGTGGAAATTCTGCTAAATGTTTTAGCAGGCATATTTTCCTTGTTTATTATTCACCTCAGATAAAATGGCTATTTCTATCTATGCAAAGTTTTTTTTTTTTTTTTTTTTTAAATAAAACCATAGATATTGCACAGAATGATAGCTAAATTATAGCAAATAACAATGAAATAAAGATAAGGCAAAATCAAAGTTCAGGTCACTCTGGATGATTTTTATAGGATTTATTTTGTTTGTGCTGTGTCCTTGTCTGACTTACTAAGGTTTCCTCAAAGCCTGGTTCACAGGCAATGACAGCACAGTCAAAGCAGATGAAGATAGAATTTGCAATTCCTGGTTAASGGTCCCAGTTTGACACCCAGTAGCTATGGCTGAGTCCAGAAAACTCAGTTCACATTTGTCTGGAATGTTTCAATGCTTGTTCTAAAGCAAACAAAAAAGTGGGATAAATTTTTGAGGGGAGTCTGTCTTTGATACCAGAAGCAGGCTGATCCCTGCAGACTTGCTTGGCAATGCTGGCTTTAATGTGAGATGTTACCTGAGTGAGAAATGTAAGATCTGGCGATTCAAATCCTTCCAAGTCTTTAGGACTGTTTCACTGCTGGGAGACACAGAAAAGTAGCTGGCTTTATCAGGTGCCTCACAGAGAACTAGATGTGTTAGGGTAATGTAGACCGATATTTGCTGAAGAAAAATGTACGAAAGAATGCTGTTAAAAAGCTAGTTAAAAGGCATTTTAATTTTTCTTACTTTTTTTTTGCAAACTGAGTTTAGAGTATTCCTAATGAAACAAATACACATGTGAACATGGGATAAAAGATGTAGACAGCAACTGGATGTAAAAAGAATTGTTCTTTTTTTTTTTGGTAGCAGTTCAGAAAGTCAGGACCATGTTTTCTGAAGTGTTTAACATCAGCAAATTCCATTCTGATGGATATGACTTTATGCTATGTCTTGAAAGGAACAGCACCAAACACACAGCCCTGTCTTCTTGAACTAGCTTGTATTTTGTTTTGAGATCTAATTTCCGTTCCCAGAGATGTTTTAGGTAGATTCTTCTCCAGTGTGACYTGCTTCTCTTTTGTTTCCAAGTCTCAATCAGTTTGGCTTGATCTGTATTCTCCAGTAATTCCTTCTGCACCAAAAGAGGGTTTGGAAAACATTCTTAACCTSATTATTTATCCGTTATTCTTGACATTATGGTATGATGGGAAGTCATCTAGCCATTGAATTACAGTGACATAAGCAGTCACCCTATTTCCCAGCACTACAGGTCAGTCTGCTCTTGAGTGAATCCTTAATATGGCATTGTGATCTTGAGGTTTTGGCAGGATTTTTTTTAAAATGTCTGGCTCTTGTATCAAGAATGTCTCAAATGAGCTTGAGTCCGGACTAGCTGCCTGCTTGCTTATCTCAGAATGTGATGATATTGTGGGGGAGTGGTGTAGAGAAGCTGGTGTGCCTCAGGAAGCCAAGAATGTATGTTTCAGATTAAATCTAAAGAAGTAGAAAAAAATGCACATTCAGTTTTGACTGGTATGTTGAGCTGGTTTGTGCAGCAGTTTGGGTTATAAATCATTATCAGAGAATTGCAAATGCCTTTTCAAACACGGGAAGTATCCTAGTTAGAAAAGCAGGGGATCTCRCAGAGGTAGCGGCTTCCGATGTGGGGTAAAAAAACTTAATGTTGCTGTGATGGTGTGTAAGCTCAAAACTCCCTGAAAAGCTCATAGCAGAATTACCCTGACTCACCACTGCTGAAAACCTGAGAAAAACAGGATGACCTGAGTCCTGTGCCCAGAGAGCTCCTTCATGAAGTTTTCTGTTTGGAGTAAACTTTAGTTCTGACATTACTTTTTAGTTTATGTGAAAGGGGGAAATAGTTACAAAGAAAGAAGAATACATGAAACTGCAGTGAAATGTCATGTTGTTCTATGTTCTTTTTTTTTAATTGGAAATATTTTTTCAGTCTTTATAGTACTCTGAGAAATACGGAGACAATAATTTTGCTCCAAAGTGAAATAAGAGTTTTACATAATTTGGTTTGACCTGAAAATCAAAACAAAACCTACAGCTCTCTAGGAAATGAACTAGACATCTTAGCCACTCCTGCAATAGGTGGGGGGGGGGGAAGGTGCCATATTTATCTGTAGGTGGACAGAGGAAAGCTATATGTTTTGACTGAAAAATATRTGGAATATGACAATGGCCCTTGGTGGGTAGGGGTATGCCTACAGGCAGGATGTACTGGTCGGGTGTTCTGGAAAGGGGAGTTGCGGGTTAATAGTGCTCACACATGGTCTGTATTTCTCTTTCAGTCAGATGGGACTATCCTGGCTATTGCCTTGCTGATCCTCTTCCTCCTGCTAGCACTGGCTCTCCTCTGGTGGTTCTGGCCTCTTTGCTGCACAGTGGTAAGTCCTTCCCATCCTGGTTTACCCACAGTATTACTGATTGCAATGTGCCATTTCTGTGTGAATAAGCTGCCAACAGTTACATGCAAGCTAGGGAAGCCAATTTGCTGACAGATTGCAACAAGTCCTAAACCCTGGAGATAGAATAGCCTTCCACCTCTCTGAGCGTCCCTACCACGCTTCATCATGTTTATGTTGCTGTTGCATGCAGAGTTCTCCCTCATTTTTCTTTGATTAAAATAAAATGCAGGGCAGAAATCACATTAATGTATAATAGCAATTCAGCATTTTCTGGGTGTGACCAGTGAAGGATAGGCAAAGTTTTTAATAGGAAAGAACTATGGAGTGGCTGTGGAACAAGATGGTGCATCTTGCACCGCTGATACTGTTTTATGGTGCTTCATCTCCCTGGCCTTTGGATTGCCTCCATGAAATAGAAACATTAACACACAGACCTTGTCAGAAGCCTTTCAGACTTATTGTGGGTCACAAAATGGAAATGGTTTGCTGAAGTGTGAGTTTCTGTGAATTTTTAGAAAGGAATAGCTTTTCTGAGCTTTCTAATCCCCCTATCAGCATCTCAGCGCTGGAGGACACCTTAAAGGGTAGACATGCTGAACCCAAGCTGAAGTCCTTGTTCTGCCTCTTGTAKAAAGAGAAGACATTTTTAAGTCTCCAAATTTTTGCAAAACTAAGTTACTTTTTTCAGGCTCACCATGTCTGAAAAGCACTTTAAAATATCCGAATGGCAGTTTCACTTGAAATAGACTGTGTTTTTCACCATGAGCAATATCTTTCATAGATTCAACCTGCAAAAAGGTTGCAGAATTAAAAAGCACAGTTACAGAGTTAGTTATTAAAAAAGACAGACAAAAATCAGAAGAAAACATTCAGAAAGAAGTGGTCAAGGGAGATGATGTGGAAATTGAGGGCCTTGAATTGAGAGACAAGCTTTTTTTCACGTTTGATCAAGCTATATGACTGCAAAGATGTGCCATGCTGCTATGTATCTTTCCTGACCATCTCTAGGGCTGCCTTTGCCTATGGAGATCAGGACAAGGACTGATCATTGTGGAACATGTAATACAGCAAAGCTCTGCTCTTGTGTTGAATGTTTSTGCTGCAAATATAGAGCAAGGATTAGGGATGTACAGATGTCAGCAGAATTGAAGACTGGTTTTGGTGTGAGGCTGTGTGTAACGTTCYTGATGCTTCTTTTAAGACTGTCCAGACTGGCTGAGGTTCCTGGGTCACTATTGTTCCCCCTCCCCCCGGTTTTAAATTAGTTAGCGTTGTAAGTTTATACCATATTGTACCAAACCTACGATCTGGTACTGAAAACTGTGGAGCCATGGAAACTGCAGGAGCTGGTTGTATTTGAGGATGAGTCTTTGTGGTGAGTTGTATTTCTCTATCCAGAACAAGGACAGAAATCTCACAAGAAAAAWTGAGTCTTTTATTTCTTTCTAGCTGGAAACACTAGGGATAGAATGCTGCTTTTCACAGTAGTTTGGCACCTCTGTCACGAGATGAAAACCAGAAGGGAAAACATATTTATTTGAACACTTCAGAACAGTTTTTTAAAAAAAAAAAAGTTCTAAAAATGGATAAAGGATCGGCAGTSTGGTAGGTTGCTGAGAATTACTTATCTAAACTAGATGGCACATTCCCAGAGAAGTCTGGCCGTCATCTTCATGGGTACAGCTGCATAGAAGTCGATGAAGATGCACCAGCACAGAAGTTTATGATGGGATTTGGTTGAGAATTGAGGTGGAGCAGAAGAAAGGCCCTAAGAGATGCTGCCATTTTAAGGTTCTGTTACAGGACAGCAATGAAGCTGATGTGAATAAGGCATAAATAAGAGAGGCAGGGTGCAGAGTAAAGAAAATACGGAGCTATGCATCGAGAAAGGTGCTATGGGACTGCTCCACTGAAACAGTATGAGGTTAATGGTCATGTAATAGCTGTGCTTCAAGTGTGAGAAATACAATCCAGATAAGCAAAGCGGGTGCAGCAGAGGTGGGGTAGCCTGCTATCCACACAAAACATGGTAAGCTTAATGTTTTCCAGATTTAGGTTCTGTATTTAAAAAATTGATGCAGATAAAAGCTTTTCCTCACCTCTTTACTCCTTTACCTTCCACATTCCCTCTTACATAGCTCTCCAACTGGGGACTAGCACACTGATATTTTCCAAATGTATGTTAAACACATTCCTTGGCTTGCTGGAAAGATTTTATGTCAGGAGCATGAACTAAATCTCTTCATCTCTCAGGGACAGCAGTCCAGTATGTCTGGAAATAGACCAGCAGTTAAGATATCTTGTTGTGCATTGCTCACTCCAAAATTTTGGAAAATTAAAGACAAATCTGTGGAGGGGTACCCAGCCTACTTGGTTTAGGGTGAGGAAGTGGAGACCAGAGGAACACTGCTTATTTACTTGTTTGGTAATGACATATCAAGGAATGCAGTGTTGTCAGAAGTAGAGAGTGAATTAAGGGCAGAGGAACTGGCTTGCACAACAAACAAGAAAGGCAAGCAAGCAATAACCTCTAATAATCAAACCACAGACCCAGAGACACTGCTGTGGATTCAAGCCCAGGGATGCTTCAGAGATAATTGTGTGTCCGGAGCGCGGGGAGTTTTTTCTTACCAAGAATAAATTTGTTTCTGTGTGACAAGCACATTTCTAAACCCTGAAATTCCTCCTGGCATGCTTTTTGATTAAATGGGAATCATTATTATCCAGCAGTTCTCCAGGAAAGACACCAAGCCAGCTTCATCTCAAGAGTAATGCGCTGAAGTCAATAGACTTACCCCACGGGATTTATCTGGAACCCGGTATCTCCTTGGCACACACCCATCAAGAAGTGCTGTTTCCAAGTGTATCCAAGTTTATTGGTCTCAGAACTATTCTGGGATGAAGTCTTGGAATTTACCACTCAGTTTACAGTAGATACAATAGTTGCTTGGTGGATCAGACCAATAGTTAGGCCTTTACTGTGCCCAGTATCAGTACAGGCAAAATTTCCCTTGACATTAGTGGGGTGATATAAAAACATTGGAGCCAGGTGCTGACCTCTGAAGAAGTTTCAAGGATATTTGTTCAACAACTGCAGAAAAGAAAGCAACTCTGCTAAGCTGACATACCCAGCAATGTGCACATGAAAAGAATAATAGAAGACATGCAAGAGCCTCGATAGCAGGATGACTCTTCTTTCCCTGAGCAGAGCCTGTTTGCAAAGCAGCAGGTGCCAGATCCTTGCCCCACTGATATTAGGGGGCACTTTGCTATTGTCTCCCATTCCACCCCACCTCGCTTTTCTGAACGCAGGTAAACTGAAGGAATAAGAGAGCTCCTAAATAGCAACCGCTTGCACACACAGTTTTCTTATCTGCCCAAAGATGAAATTCACTTCCAAGGAGGAGGCCAATAAAAGGCTSAGGTTTGATACAGATGTAAGCCAAATAGGTAGAAAACCTCTAAAACAGTCTTAGAGGCTTGCAGGCACACTGTTAAATTGGATGTATCCAAACCAATTCGATTTCGAAGCCAATTTAGCAGTGTTTTGGATGTGTAGTGAAGCCATAATTAATGCAAAAGTTGGAAGGACTGTTTATGCTAGGGCAAGTTCACTGTGCCAGGATGCTGCAGTGCACAGAGCAGGAGTCATGCATAGACACTTAAACTGGCAAACTTAATTAAAAGGAGTTTTATTTGGGGCATGCATTGCAYGTGAGCAGAGCCTGCATGAAAGATTAGCTGTGGCACAACTGAAATAGTTGCTACAGTCAATCAGTCCTGATCTTCAGGCTGAATCTTAGCTGGGGCAGACCAGGTGATAAAACACAGAGTGTGAGTGTAAACCTCTCCCTGGTGCAGCTAGGACTTTGAGTTGAAGCATTTCCCCAAACCCTCATGTATCACAGCTCCCTACAGCTTTATAAGGTAAACATGAGTCTTTGCCTCCCTTACACATCCATGCTGTGTGGCCAGGGGGCTGTGAGGTGCTGGTCTATAGTAATTGCCCATTCTGAATATTTGCATTGTCTTACTCATTTTTCTGCTGCTGCTTCTTTAAATACAGGGGTGTGGCTGGCATATAAATGAGGTGTTGGTATTTAAGCATCTAGACGCCAGTCTTAGTTTTATGCTGCTTTCTGGAAGGAAGCATGGAAGAACCCAGCAATTTGTTTGGCTCTCAGTCTGTACTGCAGCTGACCAAAAGTTTTGGAAACAAAAAGCTGGATAGAGAAAATACAGTAAATGTATATTAAAAACACATGAAAAACAGCTAAACTAGAGGAAGAGGAGGGGAGGAAATGTATCAGTGCTACAGTAACCCTGAAGAGTCATAAAATTACATGGTGTATGTCAGCTTGATGGAGATTAGGAGCAAGAGTCCGGGTATTCTAACTCCCACCCACTCCCATACGCTCAGGAGGCAGCCTTGTCTCTCCTCCTGCTAGTTTTGTTGCAGAGAACTTGATTCCTGTGTCTATGTCAACAAGAGAGGTTAGCTGAAAAGCATGAGTTAGCTTTCCTGTTGGACATTGTTTACCCCTTACTAGTAGGTTTRGGAAGAAGGATATATTGTATTGCAGATGATGGTATAGGGATAGGCTCCAGCTTGTATTAGAAACTATGAACTGTAGACCAAGTTTCCAAAGAATTAACGGGTGCTTAGAGCACACAGCGGATAGGAAACAAGTGAAAAGGAAATAGTCCTTTACCCAATTCATGAATAAACCATGAAACTCTCTGCCACAGGACTTAGAGGAGGTCAAAACTATAAATAAGTCCAAAAATGGATGGGTCAGATTCACAGAGAACAGATCCATTAGTGTTTAGGAACGATGAGGGTTGGCTTTGGTTTTGATTGCAGAGCTGCTGATTGCCAAGTAGAGGCAGAATCCTTCATATCTAATTCTGCATTGTTTTCATGCATGACCCTTGTTCTTGCTGATGTTCTGCTCCATCTTAAAGCAGATGCACTTCATGTTGCCCCTACTTATCATATAAAACTCCAGGGAAAATTTCTGAGTATGTTTGCTGGACACTGCAAACTGGTGGAGTTTTCTGCTCTCCCAAGATGGAAAATGTTCTAGACACGTTCCTGGAGTATGGAAAATCTGGATTCAGTGTGTTCTCTTTGCTTATGCCTGAATGGCTGAAGAAATTGTAGGGCAACAGAAAAGCAGTCCTCTGCAACACTTCTAAGCTTCCAGGAGGTGGCTAATAGTATTGCTCTGCTTTTACACTGGGTCATTCAGCAGAACCGTCTGCTCCTTTGTGCACCTGTGACATCAAGGCATGTCAGCTCACAGAGACCTGTGTCAGTCGCGTGTGTCTTGAAGTCTTTGATGAAAGGTGAAASAAGCACTTCATCCCACAGTCCTTTACTACTTAAAAACAAGTTGTAAGGGGTTTTTTTATAGCACAACATTGATGCAGAAACCCTTTAGTATCCCCCACCTAGCAAGCAAATATGGTTGATGAATGATCATAATTTCCCTCTTTCAAACATAGGGACAGAAGATACAGTCGCAGCAGCAGTAACAGAAATGGCTTGGGGTTATCAAAACAATTGCAGCACACGTGAACAAACACTTTGGCTTTGCCAAGCTAAACTAGGCTAAGCATTTTGCTTGGCCAAGCATGCTCCCAGCCGATTGCGTTCAGCAGGTCCATGTGTCATCTGGCGAGGCAGAGGGAAGGCAAGAGTGACAGCCCAGAACAAAATGTGGTGGACTCAAAYCTTCTGTGCCAGTACAGGCTAAATCCTCACTGGGTTCCCTGMAACAGCATTTTCCTTCTTGCACTTGAGTAATCGTTTCTGTTTCTGAAGAACGAACAGGAGCAAAGCACTGCCTTTTGGCTCTGGGACCTTGCTGTTCCTGCTCAGTGTTTGTTTGGCTCAGTTGTGCATGACGGGACAAAAACCCCATTCACTTCACTGSTAAGAGTACCCCAGAGTAAGGGTCCCGTGTGCAGGCACAGCTGTAACTACAAGGATCCAAAATGGAGAAAGAAAGGATTTGTACTGTTTACAGATCAAAAGCCTTTCCAAACCTGGACAGCAAGACAGAAGATATATTTTGTGCATGACTTGAACTTCCAAAGTTCCTACAGGCTCAGGGGCACAGATGACCAAATTCTCAGCATTTCCAGAACTGTCCAAACTAACCAATCTGTGTCATGAACTTGCAGGGTGTTCAGCTGCTGTTAGAAGTAATATGCACATGAAAGTAGCAGTAGTCACTTCTTCTTCTTGGCATGTATTAGATAAAACTTGATCTGTTCATAGAAACAGGGGTTAGTGTGTGTTTGTGTGTCTGTGTTGCAAGAAAGAACACAAATACGTGGAAATCGCACTCATCTCTTCATTTCCAAGTCTGTAATCTCAAGAGTTTCAGCGATACTGGCTAAGAAGTTGCATCTGAATCTTTAACTGGACCAAGTTTATTGGCCAGATTATCCTGATGTTTCATGCCAATGCAAATCAAGAGAAACTCCACTGAAATCCATGATGTTACACTAAACTAATACCAGAGGAGGGAATCAGGCCACTTCCAGTGGGGCATATTTTGGATCAGGTATCTGGAATTTCTCATTATCTGGTGGTTTTGGATTAGGAATTTTGACTCAAAAGGAGGTCTGCTACAGTGTCACCCATCACGGTGGCCAGTAACATAAACACACCTGTAGTGTGGCTAGAAAGGTTTTCTGTATGTTTTGATACTCTGTATGTGCTGTGTATTTGTCATGTTAAGAAGCACGTGTAAGAGACTGTGTTGCCTCCATGTTCTTAAACCAAGGAGCACCTGATAACTCTCAATCTCCTCTCCAGAAAGCGGCATCCTATTTGATGCAGACCACTTTTCACCCACTCAGAGTTGAAGTCTTTCATCAAAGCAGTTTGCTAGTCTAACCCTCTGAGCCAAACAAGCCAGATAGCTTTTGTGTACTCAGAACACCCTGAGCATGTGAGACATCAGAAAGTGCTGAGCGGTGGAAGGCCGGGCAAATGGATACTAAGATATATATATAGGATGTATGTATGAAGCTGTGTAAACGTGCCTAGGAAGCTGAACAGAGTTAGATCCTAGAGAGCTATTCCTCTCTCCAAGGTAATTCAATGCCTTGTGCTGTCAAGATGGCATCCTGCAGAAGGAATTGCAGGACCAGCAGAGATGGCCAGAGACAGGTAGAGGCAGAGGTCTGCAGCCATCATTGCTCCAGATTGAGCTGTAAACAGAAGACTGAGCCAGCCCCCGTCTCCTCCCTAGCCAAGGGCACATGCTCTTTATTAATGGCCACATTGCATGACTTGGGGTTTGCAGAAGAAAATAAAAACAGTGAGCTCATCAGAGAAGGAAAAACATGAGTGAGAGGAATTGTTGTAAATATTTATATCTTCAGGGCCTTTATGCAACTGTCATTTTCTCTTTTTACATTTAAACAACCAAGCTGTTGTTGTTTTGGATGGTGATTTTTTTTGAAGGGCAATTTTTAGGCCTACACATCTGCGCCCTGTGTCTAGGCAGCCTCTACACCTAGGACACGGTCCTGAGAGGGACTGGGGACACTCACTATGTCTCTAGAGGCACTCAGCACCTTGATAGCRTCTGACTCATTGCCTGCTGTGTAAAGGAAGAACTCCTTCATCCAGATAGACTTAAAGCTCCCAAAGGAGATCCATCCCTGGGGCAATCGTATTGACACGACTGGCTGGATTTAATCTTTTGGCTGCAATAGCTTTACACCAGGGGTGCATCTGGTGTAGGGGAGAAATGTTTGACATGCCTGTATGCAACTGCCTTCCCTCTGGAAGGCTTTCTGTTGCTCTTGGAGTGGAGGGCTGTGATAGTAGCCAACTGCCTGCTGAGCCTCAGATGCAAACTTTTTGCATGAAATAATAGCCTCACGCCCACATAAACTTAAATTGTTTCTATGGAGAATATCCTGGACCAGTCTAAAACCTCACCCTGGCTGCTTTATTAGTTAGAAAAGTTGGGAGAGTCTCAAATGCATATATATGCATTTGTCTATTTTTTAAAAAGCTTATGAGAGTGGAATAGCTTGACTATTTTTCACAAGAGCGTAAGATGGCATGGCATTCTGCAATGAAGTATTGGCCTGGCAGACAGGAGGCTGAGAGTTGTTACTGGTTTACAGTGCTTCCAGGGCATCTCACTTCACCTTGGTTTCTCTTTCCAATGTTTGTCCGTTTAGGCTGTGAATTATTTGAGGCAGGAACAATATGCATATGCAGTGTCCGGTAGAACGAGATGCTGATTCTAGCATGGTCGTTCAGGTGAAACAGTGATTGCTATCAGTGTTGCTCAGGGCCAGCACTGACTATTGCTCCCAGTGGGATTGGGAAGCTAGAGAATCAAGGATGTATTTCTTTGAATTTACTGTGACCTCACACAGGGCAGGGGTCTCCTAAAGAGCAACATGAATCCAGAGTTGTAATTAGGAAAGTCTGTATGGCAGGCCTTTGGCATGCCTCCTGTTTCCCCCTCACTCTTAGTGACCCTGACAGGGTCCATGCGCACACAGGCATCCTGTAATCACACAGTATCATAGCTAAGTTCAGAGATGCTCACAGCAGCATATCCACCCTTTTTTTTTAAATGACATTTGCATCATGCTAAAGAACAAAATACAGATTTACCATTCTGTTTCTCTTTGATCCTTCTAGATCATCAAAGAGCCCCCACCGCCTCCTGCAGAAGACAGCGAGGTAAGTGACACTGACAATGTGATTTCTGCAGTGTTTAGGACAAAGTTTTCTTCAGCTTTGTCACAAGAGGTCACGTTTCTGCTGGATGGCAGAATATAGTCTACAGCAGGAAGTTAAGTGTTCATGCTCTGCCCAATAGCAGTTTAGCTAACCCAGGGACATTTTAGCTGATGTCTCCCATGTGTGCTTTGCTCTGGTCCCTTTGCTTTTACCCCAACATGAGGTAGAGATCTGGTTTTTGTTTATTTAAGAGTGATTGTAGATCCATGCATACAGATCCTCTCCAGGGCGCAGGGAGGGAAGAGGGACAGAAGCAGATGGTTCTTTGGCTTGGTTGGAACAGTACTACAGACTCTGATTCACAGACGGGACAGCTCTTAAGCATATGTTTAACTTTGAAGTTAATGGTACCTAAACATATGCTTAACTGCCTTTCTGGTATGGCACAGTAATGATTTTGGTGTTTTAGCCTACATAATCACTCTTGACAGCCGAGTGCTAACTCACAACACTGATCTCATGGACTTTCTGCTATGAGCAAAGGAAGAGTACAGCAGCCCTTAATCTTTGCAATTGGGTCAAACAGCGGCCCAGATTCTAAACAGATGCAAAGATTGATACAACCATCTGAACGTTGGAAGAGCTGCGCTGGCAGGGAGAGTTTTAGTGGAGGGAAACAAGAAAGCARCATTAAAACCTTCAACTTAAATGTGCTCATTCTTTCTACGTGAATCCAGCAACTAACTGGTTTAAAACTACATCGCTGTTACTTAATGAGTAGATTCTCCCTAGAAATATGCCCACTTTTCTCTCTACCTCTTTTTATAGCATCCTACTTTCAGCACACAGAATCTCTTCCTTCGCTTGCACTGTTTTGCACATGGGATTTCGTTGAAAAGTCACTGGGCTKTGTCCAGGGCACACTGAAGTCAATGGGAGTTTTTCCATTGACTTCACTGGAGTTTGGATCAGTTCCTCCTAGCTATGTAAGTGAGAGAAGACTTAGATCCATGCTCATAGTGATGTGGTTGGTTAGTTCCCTTTGCTTTTTGTCTCTGGAGAGAAATTCATTGCCTGCTTCAGCTTGCAAGTGAAAGTTTGCTGAATGGAACCTCTCCCTGCTCTCCATAAAATCTGGCTCGGTAAGTGCRCTCTCTGCCAAGGCAGAGGCCGTTAAAGCTCAGTGCTCTGCAGTGTTAATAGGTCGAATCCAACCTAGCTTCTGCCTGCACTGATCACAATGAAATAGTTCAGGGCAGCTGGAGCTGAGGCCAGTACTGGAACATCCATCTCGGTGACACTTGTTCCCTTTAAAACAGACTTGAAGCAAAACTCCAAATCTGAAAATTCCTAGACCCAAAGGAGACTTGCATTTGGATCCATGCACTGCTGAAGGCATCCATCTCTCAGAATGATATGTCAACCTCTACCTCTATATGCAGACATCTGACCCATTTTCCTAAGTAGTCATTTCTGTTGTTTGAGCTGTAARTAAATCCACCAGCTTTGTCAGCTTCTATCCTCTGAATGCAAAGGAAAATATTAACCTAAAATTGCACATGCTCTGTTCTGCATCACACATGCCTCCAAGCTAAGGGATTCAAATGCYGAAATTAATTAAAATACATCATTCTGGAATGCTGGCTCAGTGGCAAAGGAATGGAAGGGGAAATTGCATCTCTGCAATGCAAGGGGGAAGGCATGCCTGTAAGGGGGGCCTTTTTTCAAACCAGTGAGTTCTGCAAAAGCAGACCATTTGCTGCAGAATAGACCAGTCTCAGCAGATAAGTTGTATTTGCCTCAAGTTCAGTTTGGTTAAATTGGTGTAACAATTTCTCTGGACGTGTTACAGCTTCTCTGAGCCCTGAATCTGATAGCGAGGAAGAGTCCATGGAGTATTTTGGTAGGAATGGTCTGCTGTTCATCTGTTTCAGAGCTTTCCTTGAGTAATGTGTTTGCTGCTGGCCTTCTCTTTTAAACTAGCCTGGTCTTGTACTCTGGAGAATGTAGGGCAAATCCTCTTTATACAGAACCAGTGTGTCGCTCTTCTTGCTGTTCAGGCACTGAAAAATTGCATTAATCTTAGATCTGTAGTTTACCTGCCTCCCCACTAATACAAGACAAGTTCTATGTAATACATGGGCTAATATTCTTACTGTTTCAGGACCAAAGGATAGATGACTTTGGTTATGTGCCAACATTGTAAGGACTAGTTGGATAGTAATTTGACGTGTACATAATTTGACATGTACTTTCTACTAGAGTCTCTCCTCAAAATTCAGTACTCAGTTACCCTAGAACCACCTTATAGAATTAAAAGCCAAAAGAGCCCTAAAAAGGTGTAAATGTAGTTTGTACTATTTTAGAAACCATCAAGCATCAGAGCAGTGTACTGATGGCTACTGTAGACACGAAATCACTCCAAAATTTTTCAGATCCAAACAACATAAATTCTTTAAAATTCAACTGCACAACTTCTCTCTCACTCAAAAATTAGTAGGACTTGAGACTGTAACTCTCACTAGTGGGAAAAAATGGCAGAAGTTCTAAAAAGATGTGTTTTATTGCTCTTATTTACTCTTATAGAGCCTGGTCCAGAGAGTGGGACTAGCAGTAATATGATGCTTTCACGGAGGACTGGATACTCCACATTTTCTACTTTGCTGAAAGCAAACAGAAAAAGGACAGGATTTTCTTCAATCCATTTTTTTACATGTTCTAGTTAGCTTTCCCCCTGCAGAAAACCCAGAATCTGTTCATCTCCAGCGTGAGAGTGCTAATCCCATAAGCAGCAGCATTACAGTTACAGTAAGTTTTTTTCTTCCCTCAAAAAATCTTGGCAAAAATAAGACGAGGAATTCTTGCATCAGCAGAATAAGGAGCTGAGGCCCATATATTTTTGTGTTGCAAGGAGAATGCATTATACTGTAACAATGAAAGGAAAGCAGCACTGCTGTCAGGAACTCTCCAAAGGTTTTATTGAACTCTGCTTTAAAGCCTTTTCGAGACATACTGGACACACACTCACTGCTGGTGAAGGAAATCATTATTAGCTAGAAACTTCCAATTAATTCGATCAGACATTGCAAATATTATCAACTTACTGCTGTGCTCCTTAGACAATACAGGACCCTGGAGGAGGTTAAGCCTGGATGAAGGACACATGGTTTTACTTACAGCCAGGAAAGATCAAGTTAATGCCAATCGGAAGAGGTGAATGCCTTGAAGAGCCAGTGAGCACCTTTCTGGCCTGTGATTGACTCATTGATGGTGAATCAAAACCACATTCTTCTACCTCCAGTGCACAGGAAGGCTCTTTCTAGCCCTGTCGGAGGAAGACACAGCTGCTTTTATTCATATGTCCATCACCTTCAGGCTGAGCTTGTTGGAACAATTCTTATTCAGCTCAGACCAGAAGATTACCGAGAGGGTGAAGCTGATTCTCATAGCCACTTTTACATCAAAAAAAAGACACGTTGGAGGGCTCTTTGCAGCTTGCAACAATTTCCTATCCACTACCTGACCCGTGCCAAAGATCTGTTACAAATCTGTTCCACAGACTGTAACTGYAGTTAGAGAGTGTGTAAACTGGAGCGCTCCAGAGTATCCCCCCGTCTTTTCATTGCTTCCCTGCTCTATAAGCAGAGACCAGGCAATGTTAAAATATACTACCGTAGCTTCACTTTCTGTTATTGCAGCCCTTTCTCCTGCAAAAGGGATTCAGAGACACAAAGTGCCCTGCAGCCTGGCAAAATCAGGCAATAATCCTACCAGATGACCAGAGCATACCCTCTTTCCTCATCGCTCAGACCTGCTTTTTCCATGCTGCTCTAGCACCCGAGCTCCACAGTCACCCCAACGTGCCACCAAGGCCAAGCCACCAACCAGCCTGTAATTGGATAATCCTTATGTTTGTTGTCATCTTACCCACATCCACCAAAGCAAACATGCACAAGAAAGTCTTGGAGAGAAAGGATCACTCAGCAACACATGTTGAGAATATTGAATGTGATTATCATTTTACAGGAGGCCACCATGAAAAGGCAGAACTTAACTCACTATGTGGCAGCTATTAATGAGCCAGAAGATGAAACCTTTTTTTTCAGCTTGAACCAGTTCAGTCCTCTTGCAAGCTAATCTTTTTCTCCCAGGCACACAATTGCACATTCATGARGCCAAAGAATGACTGACAGCGATTCATCTGCTTTCGGAGCCTCTGGCACCCTCATTTATCAGTGTTTATTAATCTTTTCCAGATCATTTTCCTCTTCCTGAAAAACCTTGCTGGGGGGATAGCAAAATAAACTCCAGAGCRATGGCCTAATCTGAATTTTTTGTAGACACCAAGGCAGGAAATGTATTCTGTTATTCCTGAAATAAAGCCAGGTCACAGTGGTATGCCAGCACTTTTCCTTCCCCTTTATTCCTCTTTTACCGTGAGTTGCAGAAATCTGAGAGGAAGCGAAAAGGAACCTTTCAAGAGACAGACATTTAAGAGAAAAAAAGAACYGGGATGTTATTGGGAACAGATGAGGTGTAGGTCTTGCACTGTGAAGGTGCGGAGCCTAATAGCCAAATTAGTACAAAATGTCTAGGCAGGCCCAGCACAGCAAACTCCATTAGCATAGAGGCAGCGAACAGGTGGGTGTTTTTCACCCTCAGAATTAGAAAGAGAGCACCTATGTTAATCCTCCTTGACCTCGTAAGAAGAACTTATGTGCTACAAGGCTCCACAGGACAGCAACTTGCACTGTAAAAATAGTTCAGACATGACCATCTTCAGCAGTACAGTCACTGCAAAGGCAGCCTGGGAGCTGAGGGTATAAGTCCAGGGACCTAACATGTTTCATTCTGCAGTAGGTTTTCCTGGATGACCTTTGGCACATTATTTCATTTTCATGCAGCTCAGTGTTTGAACTGTAGAGTGGGAATACCTTCACATGCTTTCTCCTTCGTCTCCATCAAGACAGGAGTTCTCTCTTAACAGTGTGCATGCAGCACTTTGCCCATAGAGGATATAATCTCAGGCAGGATCTTTAAGAAACTGTACCATAAATAAAGTAGGAGTTTCACAATCGGTGAGACCAACGAGACCTGGTTTTCTAAGTATTTGTGTTTCAAGGATGAACTTGTATGTGAATTTTCTGGTGCCTTATGAGGCTGAGCTCTTTCTTCAGCCTGTTCCTTAGTAGAGCATGTGTAGAAAGGCCTTCTCTCAGATGTTCTCGTGGTCTGTGAGTGCTTTCTGACATGAGGTTGCAGGCTGAGACTAGTGAGAGGCAAAAAAAAATGAAAAACACTAAGGGCATCTTCCTCCAAAGCCCCTCTGGGATGATTTGGAACAGGCAGGTTTATGCAGCTAGTAGCTGAAAGCTTGGCAGTCTTGTGTGATAAGCAGAACCTGCCAAATCAGGGAGAAGATGTCTCCTGAGAACTGAGCAGGGTGTTACGATGCTTCTGCATCTGAGAGGTGGTCATACAATTTGGAAACTAGTCTAGTTTGGGGGGGAAAAGGGGAGTTGGGGGGAGCTGAGGGCTATGAGCACATCATATTTCACCTCCAGGTTCCCTTAGCTGTAAAAAGGGATGATAACGTCTCTTAGGGAATGGCTAGCCAGTGTCTTACAGTGCTTTGTGCAGGCAGAGCACTCCATAAAAGCTAAATTCTGACAAGATTCAGGCAGTGCAGAAGCAACTGTGAAAATAATTATTAGGGCGGGGAATAGGGTATGTTGTCCAAACCTTCTCATATCTGGCCAAATTTAGTTTAAATTCTTACCCTGAGTGGTTCAGATGTCCCTAGTGGCTCTTGAATCGTCCTCGTGTTACCCACATATGAGGTTCCCTCAGGTCAGGGTCAAAGTATACAGAGCCCGGCATGGACTCTGAGATAAACAGAGATCTTTGTTTTCTGAAACTAGCAGTTATGAATCTGGATCTCTGACTCTGAAATGTAGCTCTGTCCTACTTCTTATTTTTTAAAAGAAGCTCTAGTTCCATCTAAAGCAGATTTTAGGGGTGGAAAGATGCCAAGTTCTGTACAGTCAATTTCCAGCATCCTTAAATGCACTTGAATTTTCTGGTGCTGTTTTTTTATACTGCTACTGGGTTAAAGCTGAAGTCCTTACGCGGTTCTTCCTCAGGCAAATCCCCCATTATAGCTAAGTGTAGAACAATATGGGCAAAACTGAGCCAGGATGTGAGAAGAGTCAGATCTTGCGAATGGGACAGTGAGCTGGGGTGCTGGAGATGTGGATTATATGCCTCTTCCTTCTCCTTTGCCTGCTCTCTCCCCACCCTGAACCCTGTGCTTCCAATTCCTTTATTTTAGCTACTCACGTGTGTTAAAAGCACATTTGCCAAGGGTGTAGGACATCACTGGTGTTTTTCTTGCCTGTATTGCAAAACCTCCCGTGCCCTTCAAAACATATAAACAGACTCATCCTGAAGAAAGCTTGTGACTCCCTTGTTTTTCAAGTGTCCACTGTTGTCTTTTTGTGTGTATGCTGTTTCTGTTGTTGTTCTGGCAGATGAACTCCTATCTTAGATTGAAGTGACTCGTAGGGCTTTTAAGGGCTTGTGGGGAAGATTTCCTAAACCCTGGCATTTCCTGTTGTGAGAAGTCCAGTCTAAGCTAAGCTGAAGAGAAAGAGAATTGCTGAAGGAAAATATTTGGATGATTTTGATTCCAATTTTTTTTTAAGTCCTCATGGAAAACTTCATGCAGAGATATTAAGTTCTTAGGTTGCAGCAAAGAGCCTCAGTAGCTCTAACCAGAGAGAGAATAAGAGAGGTCAGCTAAGAAGGAAAAAACATTGTATTTATGACTCAGTTGTTCACTTTTCCTTTAAATCGGGACAAATTTTGCAGCCAAATTCGTGTGAGTTTTTGTTTCTGTTTTTTACTAAAATGGTGTTGTTTGACATGTAAAGCATAGTTTGTCTTGGATTTTTTCTCCCCAGTTTTTCAGTTTTCCTACTGGGGAGTTCAATTTCAAAGTATTTTTGGCTTTTCCAGTTTTGGAAAGCTACTAAGTTTTGGAGTTTGGCCAAATCCCTGTGAAAAATTAAGGAAAGAAAATAAGAGAGAGACCATTTTTCATTTGTCTCCCCATTTTTCACAGGAAATACTTCACGTTTCTGATGAACTCTGCTTTTCTGCTTTCCCAACTCACAGCCTGAACTGTAGAAATTAAAGAGAAAGGAATTAAATAGTTCAGAATGTATGTGGATTGGGAACAGTGCAACATCATTATATAGAATACATTCACTAGGACTGTAGCCAGATCCATTTTAAATAAACTCAGGAAGACTTTCTTGATTTAATTAATTGGGCCATATCTGAGTGTCATCGTGAAGGCCAGGATACTGAACCTGCTTGACCTTACGTATGGTGATATCCCACAGATTTCTACCTGCTGTATGTAAAATACATTCAATTTTGTACAGAATTTAAATCTCATTTTTTACATAGGACCAGAATTTAAGTCTGCTTTTTCATGCAGAGCCAGATTTTCTGCAGGTGTAAGCCCAAGAAAGCCATCAAAGCCACATAGCTTTCCATGGACAGCCTCCCCAGCAGAGGCAGAAACTTATTGTAAGAGCTAATTCTATTCTTGTACCTTTTTTCCTTAGACCTTTCTGTCCTAATTACACTTGGCCGACTCCTCTCATAAAACTCTACTCCCTGCTGGGCATTCACACCTAATTCACCTAGAAAATTTCTAACAGCTCAGGAGCAAATTTGATTTTCTTGCTTTCTTGCTTTTCTCTGTATTCTGTCAAATTTGAACTACAATATGATGATCTRTCTGGGTCATCGAGGATTCTTCCAGCATGAGGAGCTATGAATCAGTGAACACCCATCACAGCAACAGCTCTTCCCTTCCTAATCACAAGCACAAGGGAAGGGAAAGAATGGCAAAGGCGTAAGTCCCTACCACTATCATGGGTGGCTAGCGTATCAGCCAGGCTTGCAGCTAAAAGACCCCAGCTCTTGAGTTATGCTCAATGCTATTTTGGCTGCTGCTTCTATGATTTTGCAACTTGGAAACATTTTTTCCCTGAATTTAAAGATGATGAAAGACAGAGTCTGCTTTAAAAAGGAAAACACACTTGCCTGCTGGAGCTGGACTGTACCTTTCAAGTGGTGGTGGTGGTTATATCATGCAGCATTTTCTTTTCGTGAGTGTACATCCTCTGGAGAATAACCAGTGAGAGACCAGAACCTTTACTGCACTGGCTCTAGGAGGCTCAAAGGACCATGTAGGCTATGACTGTTTATTCCTTATTACTTCTACTTATGCTCCCTAACAATGCAACCTCCTGTTTTGTAGGAGGAAGATGATGATGGCCTTCCAAAGAAGAAGTGGCCAACAGTAGATGCTTCTTATTATGGTGGTCGAGGAGTTGGTGGCATCAAGCGGATGGAGGTAAATACACACCAGGTCATGTATCAGAAAGACTCATTTGTGAACTGAGCCATGATGTCCCCTTGCAATTTACCCGGAAAGAAACTTAAGAGACAGGCACAAACTTCTTTAGGTTCTTTCATACATCAGAGGCAAAATCTGTTTTGTATAGGAATATTTGAGAGCCATGCATGTATTCCTTAGGTTTGGGACCTTTTTCTTCCATTACAGCAGAATCCTGGTCCGTGTTAGGGAGACCTGGGCAGTGTTGCAGTACAAATTACAAGAACCTATGTTTACAGTTTTTCTGAAAACCTCCTCTACTTAAACATTTCTTACAAATCTCAAGGAAAAGTCTAAGGTCTGGGCTCCAGTGTAGAGAGAGGCTTCACAGCCTGTGCCCCACTCTTCACCTTGTATCTGGACACTAGGAAAATATGGACAAGGAACCAGTTATAACTGGAATGTAACTGTCTGCAGTAGCTGCTGTTATAATATGCCCTGATGCTGTCTTTTCAGGTGCGCTGGGGTGAAAAGGGCTCCACGGAAGAAGGCGCTAAGCTGGAGAAAGCCAAGAATGCCAGAGTCAAGATGCCAGAACAGGAATATGAGTTCCCCGAACCCAGGAATCTTGGGAACAACATGCGCAGGCCCTCCTCTCCTCGGAAGTGGTACTCTCCAATCAAGGTAAGTCCTGTCCAGCTTTGTACTGCACAGGGTATTTCCTGTATATCTGTGTTAAGTAGTCTGTTTTCACATCCAAGACTAAAAAGCAGAACTCTCCAGGAACTTGTGATTTCAAGAGGCTATTAGACTAGCTGTACATAAGGAAGTTCCACTGAACTTGTGGCAAAAGAGGTGCCATAGAAAGGAGCCATGTGGGGCACTGGGAATTTCCCATAAGATTAATCAGGATTTAGGGATGCTTTGCCTTCTTAGACTAGTTAATCTGCGCTTGAAAATAAAGGTCTTGGTTTCTGCCAGAGATGTAGCTAGCTTCTGTAACGTGCTCTTTCCCACCCTCTTCATACATATATGTAGCTTATAGGACATTTTGTTTATAGGACTCTCCTTCAACTTTAAGCTAAGTGGGGAGATGCCTCACTGCTGGAAGTAGAGCTTTTATTCTCTCATTTTCTTCCTCCCCAGCAGTGGTCATCCTAGTCAGCCATATTCTGTTAGMCGAGTCGTTGCAGTACAGGTAGATTTCATTGCAGTATGACCAGGTTTGCCTGCCTTGTGTCTGGTTACAGATTAGATGCAAGCAGTGCCCATAGGAATTTAGGCAAGTCATATGTTTTGGCATTCTTCATTCACTGATCTTGCAGCTGGTTCAAATCTAGTGATGAAAATGGCAAGGGCACACAAGGGAGTAAGAGCGGYTTCCGGAGGTTCCGGAAATGTGAGCCTGTTTGAAAATTTGGTCCAATGCCCTCTCTCTTTTCCCCCTTAAAGATTATCGTCTAATAAACATAGCCTACCAAAAAGTCATTTGCAATTGTGTTACAATCATAATGACTTCAACATGTGTTCATGAAGGTTTTTCATTCCCGCAGTGGGACAGGTTACGGAATGAACAGTTTTCAGTTTAGAGTGGGGATGCAGTAAGCGCTRTCTCATATAGCTGCTCCTTTGTTCCTAAATGCATTGCACTGTCATTTGCATCAATGCAAATCATTTATAAAGCACACCAGTCTCATCTGGGGAAGTATCACTTCTGCTGGGACCTCATCCAGCTGAGAGATGCAGCTCAGCTGCTTTCTACATTCTGCAGTCAGAAGGGTTCACAGTGCACATAGCTGTACCCTAACCAGTTAAGGAGCTGATAGGAGTTAAAGCAGAGCAGCGCTGATCTTGGCATGAAGAACCCTGAATATGTGCACRGACAGCTGGAATCCATGTGGGCACAGCTACCTGAGGTGGTAGCTGAGTGCTATGTCCTTCCCTATCGCAGATACTGCCAAGTTTCCTCCCTTCATCAGTTCATGCTGTTGGATTACAGTCTTGGGAGATTTTTGGTTAATTTTTAGAGTTTGTTCTGCATAGGAGGAAATCAGTCCTAAACAGACAAGTCAAAAGTTTGTTGCAGATCTGTGTCCCAGCTGGAACTTCTGCAAAGTTCAAGGGAGGCTTGGAGAAAAGATTCAATGCATGTTGGGTTTAAGTTCAATTCTGACTCTGACTAGGAACAGCTTTTTGTTCATAACAGCAGGAATTCAATTATAAAGGTGATTATGAGCATTAGAAGCATCTCATGGGTGATATTTGTCTTTAGTTCCTTTAGAAAAYCTCTCCTTTCCACCATCCAAACTCCGCACAGCGTATGGACAGGTCCAGTCCAAGACCCTACATCCAAATATTCCCTAACTTTGGGATATTCCACATATGGATAGTGTTTAGTAGCCTAAGTCTGTTTGTAGATGAGAGTTTACCCAATTATTAATCCCCACCGCAGCCGTTACTGGACTGCACTCAGAAAGACTGCGGACGCAGACAGAATAGCTATATTCAACACTTCCCCAAATACAACCATGAGCACTCATCAAAAATAGGAGTTCATTTCTATGAAGCAGAGGTCCTGCTCTTGCTCTTCCTGAGCAGTAAGGAATGAACAAAATTGGCAAAACTCATCAGGACTCTTGGCAGAAGCTTTTGTCCAGAAGACATGAGCATATGAAGATGAATTTGCATTGTGTTATTCAGGGAAGCTATCATGGAGTCATAACAAGCAGAGGGAAGCAAGGAGGGATAGCCTGTTAGGTCATTGGGTCTGCACTTTGAGCCAGAGCAGGATAGCTAACTCAAGTCTGTCCTTCACTACTTTTCCCAGTCTCGTTTTTAAAATAACACAGAGGCTTCCACGACTCCTTGGGGAAGTATTTCACAGACTAACAGGCCTCACCCATAGGAAATGTCTCCTGATACTCAGCTTAAATTTTCCCTTGTCCCCATGCTCGACATGCACTCAATACCTTTGGTTAAAGCAGATGTTAAATTTCCATCTGCTCCTTTGGACTCCTTGAAATACCTCTTTGTAAGGTAGATAAGTATGTGAGTAACAAGCTACTTAAAGAAGAAAAAACATTGTGAAAGGAGGAGAGCAAGGAATTCAGACAGGAACATTGAACCAAGATAGCTTGGATCTGACAAAAAAACAGGAAATTCACATTTTAGAGCCAGTCATCTTGCTGTCCAACAGCCTTCCATCTCTCCATGCAACACAAACACCCACCTTTACTTGGAGTGTCCTGCCTTTTGCCAGCTATGGAGATTTTCTTCCCTTTACATCCACTCCCTAAAGTAACATCTATACAGTAGGTACACAGCTGTTAACTGAGAATGGATAGATTGCTCTTTAAAATTCCCCAGGGTTTTATCTGCTGCCAAATGTGGCTAATGACACTTTAAATATTGTTATTATTATTGTTATTCTTRTTTGCTGCTGCTACTTCTTAGCATGATGCCAGCTGGATTTTCCCCTTTTTAAAATATTTCAGCACTTTTAAAGGTCAGTGCAAATAATCCAGGGATCATGACAAGTCTGAAAGCTTCTCAAGGAACTTGCCAAATCCTTAGTCCGTCTGACAGAGGGATGGGCAACATCAAACATAGATGGAAGGAGCATGCCTTTTCTCATAATTTGGTGCAGGACATGCTGCCTGCTACAGCAAGCCAAACAGCTCTGCATGCTTTGGTTTGGTTAACAGCTTTCTTCTTACCTCTATTTCTATCTCTGCCTCTACATATCACTCTACTTACCTACCTCTTCTTCCTCCCTTCTCCTCAGGGCATTTATAGTGTCTGCCTCACTTTAAAGGGGCCACAGCTATACAGAAACGACCATGAGACAAGGCTAAATTCACCGACCATTCGGAACAACTCACCTGCAGGATCTGCCTCAAGGCTGAGGTTGAAGTGACAGCTGATGCTCCCAGAAAGAAACCTGAAGTGCATCCTAAATTGAGGCTGCTTATAGCTTTGCTATGCCATGTGTGACCCAGGCACACTTTTCAGCCTTTGTCTCTCCTGTCTCTCTTCACAAAGATCTCATGGCCAATTTCCTTGTTAGAAGAGGCACAAGAGCAGATTGATTCATAGGCAKCTTGCAAAACTAAACAACACCAGATACCAGGTCTCAGGAGCAGTCTAGATCTAAGTCACCTATTACCTTTGGAAATTTTCTGAAGTATACATGGAAAGCTAGACACACCAATACGATTAACTCTCAGTCAGACATGTCTGCTTGTTGCTCATCTGGAAGCCTCATCCTTTGTGCCTGTGGGAATTTCTGAGGGAGGGAGTGTGAGGGAGTTTCTAGGAGAGAAAACATTGCTCTCCGACATCTTTTGTAAGCAGAGCAAATAGTTAAGTGAAAAATGTGTATGTCTGAGCTGCATTGTCCCTGTACTGTACTCTGCGCAGTGTATGTGCTTTTGTATTGAAGATAACACACTTACTTCTTTTGATTGCAGGGGAAATTGGACGCTCTCTGGGTCTTGCTGCGGAAAGGTTACGACCGTGTATCTGTGATGCGCCCACAGCCAGGAGACAAGGTACCATGCCTTCAAAACAATTCTTGTAGCTAGGAAAAAAAAATGCTACTAAAGTTTTTGACTCTCTTTTCAAGTGGGACAGAAGGGTAGTGAATCTCTTCCCCTGTTGAAGCAGATACTCATGATAGTTTGGGAACAAGAATTCAGTCATGTCTATCAGCTTTCTTTGCAACTGCAGCTCATGCARTTTCAGAATAACAGCTTCAAGCGTGAAAGTTGTCCAAGTGCTGTGACAATAATACCCATGTAAGAGCCCAGTAGATTCTTGGTCTTAGATATTATAGCTATTTTCAGTTAATTACATAATTAATTCTGACGAATATCAGGAACTATTCCTGCATTTTTTCATTCATTAAAGTCTTACATTCCAGAGTGAAAATCTGAAAATACATTAAAAGTATATATTTCACTACATAAATTCAAATTTCACTGGCATTTTTACAGAGCAAGGTTTGCAGAATAAGAATAGGAACTGTTCTGTGAGAGGGAGGAAGTATTCCCATATGTTTCTTGTAAAATCTGTGTTCATATTTATGAAAAAGGGAATAGTGAAATTTTACACATTCGTGTGTGCTTATGGGCAGAAAGAGAAACCGATGAAGAGAATGCACTAATATTGCTTAACAGGAATTACGCTGTCTCTGGTGGCAGGATGCTGTAGGGCTACATCTCTCCTACAAAGTATTATCTCCTCCTGCTGAGTAGAATTAAGTATCTGGGTGCTTCCTCAATCATTTCACACATGCTCACATGCTTTGTTCATTTCCAAGTGCGCCCAGCAGACATGCAGGGACATGCTGCTGGGAAGAGAGAGCAAGAGCTGCATCTGGCCTTTGCAAACTTGGTGTKTGTTCAAGGTCCGCAACGTGGCTGAAGTGTAATCACTATGAGAACCATACAATTTTCATCCCCTAACTCTCCTTGCAATTTAGCCACTTAACATTCAGTTGCTCAGGACTGTGTCCATCTCCATTCTGAACGTCTCCAAGGATGGAGATTCAAGATCTTCCTGAGCCCTTGCTCAATTTGACTACTCTCATGCCGAAAATATGTCAGTTATATTAGCTATCTGCCTGGTCAATTTACACACGTCTGACATAAATCAACAAAGTGSCTTGGGGTTCCTTCAGGGATATATTTGGTCCAAAGCATAAGTGTGTAGCATTGTCAGGAAACTTAACAAGATATGAAACCACAAAGGCATTTTTTGGTGGAGAAGCATAGTCCTGTAATGTTTGGCTTCCTGTGAGGTTTTCCACTGAGTACAGGACCAATGAACTTTTGTGAATAAAAGTTTTAATATTTTCTTGCTTATAGGGGGAAATTTGCTAAAATGTCTTTGCTTAGTTGCTAATGCCTGGCAACTTTTGTGAATTTTTTCCACAAAAATCAGGGTTTGAAGAATGCCTATTCTATGAATAATTTTTTTTGATTTGATGTGTTATGAGAAAGATGCCTCTTCCGTTTACACTAGAGAAAATCTAGAGCAGTGTAATTGAAGCCAATAAAATTAGTAGTGATCTATATTAGTGCAACTGACAGCAGACTCCCTCCCTGCTTGGTGATATATCTTCTCTTAGACATATAGTCTGTGTCCTGTCAGCATGAGGAATAGCAGMATTAGTCCAAACAGGTGCTATATGATCCAGATTCTGAGTAAATTTAGCTCTGTATGATTCTGCTGTGATATAAAGAGGCTCTGACTTGGGTACAAACACAATTTAGTGTGAAAGAGAACCTGGCTCAAAATACATCTAGGCTTATAGATGCTAAATATCTGTTTCTCTGCAGCTGACTCCTAGAAGGCTTGCAAATATTTGGAGTACTTTCACATGTAGATGTGCTTCTCTGAATTTCTATGAGGTTAGACTGCTCTTAGAACATTTGTTTTCCTTTGTGTAGACAAAACTATGTGCCTAATTGTTTATCTTTTCGGAATGCCCTTGACATTCTTAATAACTTTTAGACTTGAGCGAAGAGTTTATGTGTATTCCTTTACAGTAGTGACATAACTACCAGGTGATGTCACCACCAAGATGCAGGCCAAAGCAATGTGAAAACTCACTGTAAAATAGTAAAATTACAATGACATTCATTAGTTTACACAGCTGAAATGACAGAATTAGACTCCCCTATTCAGCAGAGATGTGGGGGTTTTTCTTTCTCTACTTTAGATTTAATCTGAAAGAAGAATTAGCTTTCAAGCACTGAGTTAGGCTTTGGGATATCTGAATCACCTCCTATTTTGCTATAGACATTCCCTGTGATTTGGGTGCCATTATTTAGTTTTTCATATCTTACTTTCCCCCTTTGTAGATGTAGAAAGTGATTTTACTAGAATTGGGTGTTGGAAAGGTTGTCTTTACAATATTTAGAGAGCTCCATGCAAGAGACTTCAAAGAGATGAGGCAATATTGCTGTTAATTGAACTGTGGGAAATGTGACAAGCCTTGAGAGAAGGGTTAATCAAAAATAGCAAAAGGTTGCAAACGTAGTTGTGATATTTGCCCCTCACAAAATAGGGAGACTCCAGTCCCTGTGTGATGCCAGCCAATCTTCCTCTATTGTTCTCTGGGCCTGATTTCTTCCAAGAGAGTTTAAATGCATGTCCAAGCCTGAGGCTGGACAAGCATACGTGGTCCAGGCTACCTCCTCATTAGCTGCTTCTTCCAGGCCAGTACACGTCAAATACTATCTCATAAAATACATTGCTGTTACGATTTGATTGGAAATCCAGTGGGAAAGTCAGTGCTGAACTGATGGGGACAGCAGCGTGGAAATGTCTGCCAGTGTCTAACTGCAGCTGCCAGTGCCTCGAATGCAGATAGTCCTGATTCAGTGTGAATTACTTTCTTTGCAAGAAAAAGCCATCAAGAAAAAGAAGTAACCCCATAGAAAATCTTTTCCCAAAGGAAACTTGTCTGTAGGACAGTGCTGCAAAGAAAAGCTTCTGATGCATTTCTTTGAAATGATGGGAGATTTCTACCCCCACAAACCACCGTGCAGCCAGAATCCCCTACCCAGGAATTCAGGACTGGTTTTTGTGCATTGAAGCTTAGATCCAATCCCTTCCATTAACTTGAAGGTTTTTCACCACAATCACAATGAGAGTGCCTTCGGTATCACTTGTAAGCACAATCCATCCTCTGGAGTAGATGTTTAATAATCTAAAGTTGAATAAGCTCTTCCTCATTTCGTCCTTCCAACCTGGCACATGGTTCTTGACATCTGTCCAGCTTGCAAAAACATCCASCGCAACAGCATTTCAACTCTCCATTGTCCAAAGTCAGGACCACTCCTACATCTTGTGATGGATGCATCATTTGTGCAAGTCATTTAAYAGGCACATTTATATACTAGCTTACGTGCTGGATATACAGCTAAGCACATGGTGTGTCTGGTGGCTGACAGATACTGTTAAGAAGGTGTTTTTTGGCATGACACTCTGAGGTAGGGCCCCTCACCTGCTTGACCTAACATGCCAGCTGGCCATATCTGACAGGCTTGGATGATTCCATCAGAGAAGATGCTGCAGCCATGCCATTATGGAGTAAAGTCGCATACAGGCATCCCTGCACGCTCACAGACAGACATCCCACCCATGCTATCCCAGCAACATGCTTCTGGTGTAGTGTTTGCCAGCACTGAAGATTAGCCAGAGTGGTAGAGCTATGAGAGTTGCCTTGGCAGCGGCAAGCTCAGCTGTAAATTCCTGTGGCCTCTCCATGTGATTCCAAGTAGCTCCCTTGGACCAGGCAGCGCAGACAGGGAGCACAGCAAGGACAGACTTGGTCCTCATCAGGTTGTGAAATCTTCAGCATGGGCAAACGGCCTCAAGCGTGGGCAAATGGAACCGGCAGACTTGGGCTTGATCATTTTTCCTCCTGGGAAAGAGGGGCAGGTAAAGGACAGCCCTATCCAGCTTGTCAACAAAAGGAGCCCACTCAGAGCTGGTAGCAGCAACTTCAAGCCAGCATTGTGATTTTAAAGCAGAGGCACAGCTGGTTTGAAACTTCAGCCCTAATGCACTGGAGGCATGTGCAAACTCAGCCCTGCCACCTGCAGAAGACAGGAAGCTTCAGGCAGTCAGACACAAGGCTTTGAGTTATTGCAGCACAAGCAGGTCAGCTTCAGCTTTCCAACTTTTTCCTGACTCTCCCTAAGTTCCTTCCCGTACCATCACTTCACAGAGCAGTGTCTCTGCTCTCCAGAGAACAGGCTTCTGATTATTACAAATGCCCTGAAAAGGGTTGAAAGCTCTTATTTCCTTGCACCACAGCCCCAGGCTGCCTGTGAAATGCTGGAGTTCTGTGCCTTGGAAAGATGGCTGCAAAGCAAGGGGAGGGGAGATAAAGGGATTTTGGAGATCCCAAATCCAATTCTCTTCCTCCACGTGCCCTTCATTGCACTGCCACTGTCAGCTGAAGAAAGCACCTACACCCAAACACAAAGCTGGTTATGTGCAGATTGAAGCCATCTCCAGTTCCTTTGCTGCCTCCATATAATTTTCCCCTGCAGTGCTAGCTGCACCAGCTTTCAGAGGAGTGCAGTGGAACTGCCTGCTATGCTATAGGAGACGAGACCACTCATTATTCCCATTCCAGGTCCTCTGCAATAATGCAAGGCAATGGAGACTGTGTTGGRTGCTCTTGGCTTCTCTACCTGTCCATCACCCAGAGCAGTTTTGGGCTAACTAGCTCAGTTGTAACCAGCCACTAAGTGTAGACTTCATTACATGAACTGAGTAAATAGTCTGGGGTTGCCTAACAGAAAACTAGCTTGCCTATGCAGCCTGCTGCATACAAACTACCAAGAACGGGTCTGCACCAAAGTTCAGCCATACTAACCTTTACAGCATGGACATACCCTGGGAATGAGAGAATCAGTGAGCAGTAAAGCATCCTGTAAGAGCCAGTAGCCTCAAAATCAATCACCAGGGTAAAAACCCAGAACATAGTACGTTCTCAGGGAAAGGCCAGATAAACATTCGAACCCTTACGGGCAAAATTTATGTCTGCTAAAGAGTCACCTGAAATTTTCAGACGAGCCTTTGATCATACAACGTTCCTAAAAGCTACAAGGAGGAGTCACTCTGAAAGCAGTTTGCACCCCCTTATATCTCTTTCTTGAATAAAAGAAGGAAACAGATTTTGAACCTTTGGCATTGTCACACGGGCACCTTAATTCACCCACTTGGTCAACATAAAAATATGAAGCCAGATGAAAAGTAACTGAAAGGAATCTCTTTTTGCTTTGGAGCTGCAAAGGAATTGGATTCAGTCCCAGGATTACATCATTTTCATATATAAGCAATCCCTTGCTATAATCAGTTACTTTATCCACTGCCAGCACATTAGTTGAGCAGTTCAAAAAGATTGCTTGCGTAGAATGAAACATGGATCTAGCTTGGAACATCGTGTTGACTAATTGTTACTGTTTATCTGCTGCAGCCCATGCAACTTGCTGGGTACCAAGCAAATCGTCAAGAAAGACAGTGCCTGCCCTGAGGAGTTCATAGTAGGCTGTAACAAGATACAGATTCAAGGGTAGTGACTAATAAACTTGCAATTTATATACGTTGCGTGTATAGCGTGGGGACTAATGCTTAACTTCCTGTCATCCTTCCTCGTGTGACCTCAGACAACCCCTTCTCTTTGTCTCTTTGTCTGTTCATGCTCTGAACCCTTTAACCAACATTTAGTTACCGTGTACTAGGACTGTTTTCTCACTGCAAAAGATACCRTCATCAGAATAACTGAGTGCCTGATACAGTAAGAAAGATTTGCCCCAAAACTGAGCTGTGTTTTTTTTTTTTTTCCCCAACTGTAACAGTTGTCATAATAAAAGATAAACTTCTGCAAAACCTTGCCTTGATCTGTCAAAGTAAAAGGATCTTTCTAATTTGAAGGATTTTGGTTCAGGCTTAACCCTGCAGACTCTGCACACAGGCTTAAGAAAAATAATGTTGTCCAGGCCTACAAATTCTTCATTTCTGGTTCCTGGGGCGTGATGCATAGTACATAGCTTTGCATTAGAGGTGCCCAGACTGGTGCAGGGAAGGCTGATGCTAGCAGAGATGGAGGCACAGGATCTGAAGGCAGGACAGCTGAAGCAGCGTGCTGCCCCTAAGCTAAGTCCTGTCTTCCRTCAGGACTACTTTGCTTGGGCAGTGCACCTTGCTTATGTGGCTGCCCAGCTTYTCCTCCCAGCACCTTCGTGAGGAATGCTGCCTGCGATGGATGCGGTCATGACTTCTGAAACCGGATTAGGGCCAGATGTTTCTGGACATTGGAGAGCTGAGAATTCTTCAAGCAAGAATACCAGAAAGGATGCCTGTCCACAGCCTGAACCAGAATCTCAGCTGCCCTTGACCACTATAGCTTCAAGAAAGCTACACTAGTTTACATCAGCAACAGGTCTCACYCAGCATGTTTTTATACTTGCAGCAACTGGGCACGTGCCTATTTGCATTTCTGAGAACAAAACATGAAGCAAACTTTGGTCTGGTTTGCAATAGCAGAAAGCTTGTTAAAGTGCATCTTTTATCACAAAGTAGAAGGAAAAGAGAGGGACATTCAGGACCTATTTTACGTGTAGCCAGAGAGGCTGAGATGCACAAGAAGGTTGTGAAATTCTGTTCTTGGAGTCAAACCTGGAAATGGTCTGGGGTTAGCAATAGACACAGCTGTTTCCAATAAGGCAAGGAAGTCAGAGTCACATGGGATTCCTGTGGTCTTCTCACATTTTCGAAAGACTAGGTTTGCATTTTTGTCAGCCTTAATGAGGTTATTTTTACATTCAAAACATCATCAGATGGGGATGATTTAAATATATATATATGCGTGTGTGTATATGTATGTATATATACGTATATATGTGTGTGTATATATATATACATGTATATGTATGTGTGTATATATTATAAAAATATAAAAGAAAACTTCATAGGTTCTATAATGGAGTAAGTTGTTAGTGCAAAGTGCTCTCCAAACATGGGACCCAAATAATTAACTGGTGTCACTTGAAAGCTGTTAGTTGAATTTCCATGATAAACATTGTTCTGTTAGGAATTTTTGAGGAAATTATACAATGTGTTTCAGGCTCACAAGCTTGGCTTGGAAGAGCTCAATCTAGGAGCAAATTATATTTTAAATGTTTGTAGTAGTGCATTAGTTACATTGTCATTTTGTGTGTGTTTATATAGGTCTAGATAGGAAGAAAAAAGTATAATGAAGCCATATCCTGCCTAAGTTAGCCAAAATGCCGGTGGAGGAGTTTTTTTCCAAATCTAGTATGGTTTTGCAAATTTACTAGTCAAATTACTTAAGCTACTATCTTTTTAGATCTCAGTGAGGTGATCCTGCAACAAATTGTGGTTAGTTATGACAAGAGGATGGGGTTATGAAATATATGAAAATACCTCTATTAAAATAATCACAAGTGTTGTTACAATGAAGGGAAGAGCGTGTGTGTATGTGCACATGATGACTTGCCTGCAGCATGAGAGCACATGCTCAAGTGATTCTCAATAAATGCAATGGGACTTAAAAATGACCAACATGCAGCACAAAGTCCACACTTTGCAGAATTGGGCCTTTCGCAGGGAATGGTCGTTTGAGATGAATGACTGATATAATCCAGAATGGTCATCTGAATTCCTTAGGCTGTGTAAAACATGCACAGTGAAACCTGAAATCATTAAGTTAAGGTTTTGGCATTTCACTATAGTGTAAAAATACTAGTGTGATGGTAGGTCAGAGAAGGTTTCGTAACCTTTTGTTGAAACACAGGGTTTTTCTGTAGTGAAGATTCATGCAATCTGACTGTAAACTGGTCTTATTTCATACACTGGCTGTTCTGTTTATATTAAGATCATTGGAGAGAGATAGGGAGAAACACTGAGACAGTGCAGCAAAACTAATTTATCTGCATGCCACACAGTAGATATGTAGACCACAGTAGACCAGCTACCTAAAGATATCTCTGGATAAGGGTATCTTCAACCGCCCATTGAAGCCTGCAGGTACTGTGCTGTGTGTGCCCCAACTTGTCCAAGGCAAGTGGATAAGGAAAGCCCAATMTCTTTCAAAGAGGAGTGAAGGACTTTGCCAATAATGAAGGATCCCTGCACATACATCCTTATAAGCAGGCACCTATATGTGCCTATATATCACCTATATGTGATAAACAACAGCCTATGTCCTACCCCACATTGCCAGTGACTCATGGCCCATGGGGAACACAAGCACTCAATTTCTTTCAGTGTTAACCACCATGGACTAGTCAGCAGCCGCTTTGCGCTTGCAATAAACTCAGCCATTAGCAGGTTCATGAGGAACTGTAAAGACCATTAAGTATTACTGGCACACAAGAATACTGTTTTTAACTTGAGGATGCATTATTAGAGCTATATCAAAAAATGTGGAAGGAATGTAGCAGTTAGCTGAGACCTTTGCTTGGAGTGCAGAAATCCAATCAAAACATCCCAAAAGCCATAATTATTCATAACTGGATTCAAATTCTGCCACACAAACCAACCTCCAGTGTTTCCCACTGAAAATCATGAAGTCTGTTTCAGTACATAGCAGTCAAGGAGAATGGTAGTATGGGGCAGGCTAGGTATTATTAGTTCACTATGAACATCACAAAGCACAGGAGCAAAACATGTTACCCTTCAAATTCTCCTGGAGTTATCTCTTATTTTGAATTTTCAGTCAATTTTAGAGGTGAGGGAATTCAGAGTTAAGGCAATTGTCTGATTTCGTATCATGTTCTTTCAAAGCATCGCGAATAGAAACTCTGAAGAACCCACCTCTTCTCAAAACCAAGAACAGAAACCAGGGGATATGATTTAAAATTCCCCTGCTTTAGATATTAGACCATATGCCCTATTCAAACCTGGGAGTAAAACCAGCGACATGGGCTCCAAGTTGCCACACACACACGTGTACACTCCTGCTTGCTTGGCTATTCCTCTTTCTGCAGCCTCAAAAATGCACAGATAATGCATAATAAGGAGCTATTGTTCAACTGAGCCTAAGCTAACAGGTTTCTGCTGATAGACTGCAGAGCTTGAGAACAAAATTTTAACCTTCCTGCACGTATTATTGCAGTGRGGTTTTCCATTAATAGCCGTGGAAAAATTAACCTAAACATGAGCTCTTCTTCCTGGAACTAACAGCCCCAAAGCCAAAAGCCTGGTGATCTGCTCATCATCTTGCTGGGCTACTGCAGAGCAGAATGCACATTACCACAAAAGCAAAGCATGGACATGGCCTTGTGCGCTTTAAGTGGCAGACCTCTGTTTCTGAAGCAGAGCAGACAGCTCATAAAGTAGAGCATCCCAGTCATCTGCTGATTAGGGCAAGATTTCTCCTAGACAGAACTACAAGGTTGTGCCTTTAATATTCACATGCAGAGATCTACCTAGGAAACCAAGGCAAATCTTGCAAATGAGATTGCAGGAATGGGAATAATTTCCTGCTAGAAGGAAAGTGGACAATAATTTCTGTTTCCTTCAGCCATTAGCACTACTCTGCGCAGAGCAATTTTCCTGGGTGACATAACATGGAAACAGCCATGTGATTGTGTTGCTCTCCCATTCACATAGCAGAAGATCCTTTCCTGAACCATGACCTGGCTTCTCTGCCCCAAGGCAAATTGCACCCAAACAATCATCCCCAAGTCACTGCTTTCTGGAAGAGTAGGTCCTCTACTCTTCTGCCTCCCCAAAGGGATATTTACTGTTACCCTTGATTAATTGTTCCAGTTACATTACCAAAATAATGTGTTTCATTTTTCTTTTTGAGTTTCTCTCTATTTTCCTCATACCCAGTAGACTTTGTTATTCAAACTCCAGATGAAAGATTACAATCCTGTGCAAGACAGTGTCTTTGATGTGTTGTCACTCAGCATTTCTCCWAGACTAGCTCCCTCTTTCCAGAAAGACAATGGGAAGAATGACCAGATCTTCCTGGAGATGACACTCGTCCCACAGTGTAAATAAGCCAAAAGTAGCTCCTGCAAAAGCAATCAGGCCTCATTTGCTGACATACGAATGCCCACTCATCACCAAAAGAGCCATGCTCCCAAATTCTCTGGCACAAGCTGAAGATGAGGATATTAAGCTCATTCCCGTGCTTCAATTTGGCAACATAGAAGCCTGTATCATCTTGCTTCACTTTTTATGGGAGTTTGCCCTGAATGTTTTCTTTTCAGTAGGGTCCCCACTGGTTCAGTCCTGCACAATGTAGCTGGAGATACCAAGCACCAGAGACTGGCAGAGCAATGGGTATTATCTGGATTGTGGTAGGTCTGAAAAACTAGTTACGGGCCAGAAGATATGAGTAAGCCTCTGARTAAGATTTCAGCTGGAGGTTGAATTGGCAGAACCACTCTTTGTTCTGTGGGGCCCTCAGATACATGGTACTGTATATGTATGTATGTMTGTGCATTAGTCATAAGCCAACGTGACTGAGCTGTTATAACTCTTACTTATTTCAAACTTCGTGAAAGATTTGAGAAAACTGCATTGCTTTATTGAATTTAAAGAATTTTATTGTTCAGTTTGTAGGAAAACATATTGCTTGAACAGAATATAAATATAAATAAAAACCATGCTTTAACATCTGAAAAGACCAAGCCATATGTAAGGCATCAAAGAAAGTTAGATAGTTTTTCTTCTTTGTTTCCTCCTGAATCTAGACAGGATGCTTATCTGCAGTGTGGGAAACTGCTTCTGATCTAACTGGAGCTCACTAGCCATGTGTAAGATCACTTGTCACTATCTTTGCAAATGTGTTTGTCATTCTCATATGGGGTAAATTCCACTCCCTCGTTATTTTCAGAAGGAAATGCCTTTTTATACCACTCTTTTCATAGGGTTAGAAAGTTATATCTAGTGTGTCATGATACCTGACTGAAGATTCTGGATCTTGCTCCAGACTTCACCATTCTGCAATACTTTTCACAAAGTATTTTAAATTAAATCATTACAGTTGGTAGTTTTCAGTGATGCCTCTATAATAAAAGACCAACTTATCAGAACCTTGTTGGAATCATGATCCAAAATTACTTCTTATCAGTGGATGTCTTCGTCTTCATTTGGGGAGAAGATAAGTCAAGCATCCAATTTTTCATTTATTGRATGACCAAGGTGGCTGGAATGTCTTGGGAATGGTAGGTTTCATAAGCAACACTGAGTTCAAGTCCTTGTATTTAATAACAAGAGACAGATGAGAATGTTTTTGTTGTGGTGATGTTTTATCACAAAATGAGACAGTTTTAATAGTTGTTYGGTGACTAAGAGAGGTAGCCGTGTAATTACTGTGCTTGCTGCCGGAGGCGTTGTTTCCTGGCATTGCCAAGCATACACAGCACAGGCCGCTCTCCCTCAGAGAGGCTGGCTAACAAACCTAGGAGCTAGTTAACAGTTTCCTAAAACTGTCTCCAGACACCCTTGTGTGATTTGAAAGGCAGCATACCGCCAGCTCGGATCATGAAAGCAGGGACATTTTAAGCTCTCAGAATCCTGTCATGTGCCAGATGTCTGGGATTTGGGAGTTCTTCTTGACATAGGGTTTTCAGGGCAGTAAAACCCTCTAGTAACCCAAGAGCACCCTGATCCTTGCTTTTCCCAGATGATAAAATGGTGGTGGAAAGCAGACAGTGATTATTCCTGCCCTGGTCTATGCCCAGTATAACCTCATCCCAGCACAAAAGAGTGGGTTTTTGGAGAGAGGTTTTGTCAAGTGCCCTATGCAAAGACTTTTTTTCACAAGAGGGGATGCACACCACGTTGTCTACAGGCAGTTTTTCTCTATAGCTGCAGGAGAGGCAGCATGAGCTATCTGTGCCATTTGGCTCTTGCAGGCTGTGGAGAGGCAAACTGCCAGTTTACCGCCCTCCTCTCCCTGGGGGGCTAAGAGCTCCCATCAGATTCACTGCGACTCTCCACTCTATATTCTTCTTTCTCTCCCCACTCATCACCCTCACAGATGTTTGTGGAAGTTTTATGCCTGGACTGAGTTCAAATCAAGCACCAGGGCTCTTTGGGAGGGAGGATCTGGCCTAGGAAATTTAGCATTAATTTCTTTCATCCGTATATGTGCTTTCTTTGCTTTTCAAATAGCTACAGTTTAGTAAGTCATGTATTTCCAGAGACTAGYGATAGCTTTTGCATATATTTAATGTCTGCCTATTACTCATTTGACCAGTAGGTCCAACAAATTTTTGTGCTTGATTCAGAATCAGAGACAAAATCACAGTTTAATCCTGTCCTCTCTTTTCTTTTCCATTTTCTTCATTTATTCATTTCTGTTTCTTTCTCTCTCATAACAATAGGGCAAAACAGAATATTTTTATGGAAAGTCTGAATTATTAATAATCCCTACAAAACAACATTAAGGATTGTATCTTTTCCAGTGCCTCTCTTTAAACCCAGGACCTCAGGAGCTAGTCCCCTTGTTTTATGATCTTAAAATCTTGATATTTTTCCAGGTATTAATTCCAGCTTGATAGGAAACCAAGAGAAACAGAAACATTCTTCATCTTCACTTTAGAAAAATGTACTCAGTCTTCCCCTGTTAAAGAGATATCTTTTTCAGTACTGTGGATGGCATGTCACTGCTCTGGGACTGAACTCCCATTCCAAAATTACCTTACTGCTGTGCACTGTGTGAGCCTCACCCTAAGCAGCTGGAACCACAGAGAGCAGGGCTGCAATGAAACAAGAAAAAAGCTTTCTCCCAGTTTGAGCCCTGCACTGATCAGGGGCAGGCGGTTAGCTGGTTAGAGAACAAAGAAACACTGCAGTGTCTCGGGAGAAAGGTCCATCTTCCGCTCAGCTGGATTCGGTGTGCCAAATCCCATCAGTGGGTCTGTGCAGGTAGAGGTCTGGGCAGGTCATTGTGCACTGCGCTCTAAAGGATAGAGCAATTTACAGCTAATTTACAATCTTAGATGAAAAMAGAAAGGGAGACGTGAGGAGGTGAGAAGCGGTTCAGACAAGGCTGTGGAGTTCCTAGGAAGCGCCACAGCTTGGCTGGAGCATCTGCTGCTCTTTGCATCTCTGCTTGACAGGTCTGTGTTCGAGACATAAATACTCTGGATCGTTTTCTTGAACACACAGCAACCAGCACCCTGAGCTATAACCTCAGTAGACTAATGTCCCCCTCCTCCCAGATCTCACCCTTCTCTTTCAGCCCTGGCAGGCCTCCTCTCTCAACCAGATGTAAAGATCAAAGGGAAAAGCTTGGATCAAGTGTGCAACCCCTTGGCAATGTGTACGCAGAGCATTTACAGGGCAAGGCCCATGGTCAGAGGAGGCAAGCCTCCTAAGGCTGAACGCTTTGCTRTCTCAAAGGCAGTGCTGCCTGCCTTCGTCCCTGAGAAAATGAGCTGTGGAAGGTGAAAAAGCAAGGCCACTCCAAGCAGAATTCATTATGCCTGTGAGCAATATTCTCTAGAAAAACAATATAAAATGCGAGAGTGAATGGCCTCACTGACTTTGCTGATTCCACTAAATTTCAGGACTAATAACGTGTCCATATTGCTTCAATTGTCTCTTCTGAGGCACAGCTGTGACTCTCTCCCCTGAAGCGTTGCGGCTGCAGAAAGGGAAATAAAACCTAGCCAAGGCATTCAGCACAGCAACCCTTTAATATTCAGTGTGTTCCTAACATTCATACATTCTGTATCTCCAACTATTTCCTCCATGCTAGAAAGGCTGATAGAATTGGCTCGTCATATGGTATGATCTGATACACTCTGACCATGAGCTGTGGTATGATCTGGTTAAAGAGCTTTTTCTCCTGGGATAAAAGGCAACTTCTGTTTAGGGCTCCAAAGTAGCACTTAAGAGAAATGCCTCCTGRAGATTCTGCCACCATCTCCCATATCCACCTCATCTAAATTTGGACATCTAAATGAGGTGAGAAACCTAGGCAGATAGCCAAGAGGAGCTCCTAGCAGGTGGCTRTTCAGTCCCTCCTAAAATATGAGTCATGCAAAGGCCCATGTATTTCCACTGACTGTAGAGAGATCCTGCACTCCTTTTACCTGTAGTTCCTCAGACACCTGTGCTGGTTGTGCATCCTGATCCCCAAGGCTGAACAAGACATTTAGGCCCWGATCCTTAGAGATATACAACTGCTCACGTGGAATTTTATCTGTGGGATGCACTGAACTATGTTGGCAGTGGAGAGCCCTGTAAAAACTTGAATGGATAGGTGATTGGCCAGCCAACTTGATCTTCATCCAGACAGTTTTCCAGATAAAACAGCACTGAACTGAGGAGTAGGTCAATGATGCTGATGTTTTATTTTTCTATTGGAGTTATATGGTACAAAGTCCAGCTGTGAATCAGRGCCCCCTTCTGGTAAATGCAGGTGGGAAAACACATCTCTTGCCATGCAGTTCAGAGAAAGCTGGTCTTCTGGTGCTCTGAGATTACTTGTCTGTGGTCATAATCTGGCTAGTGCAACCTCTGTAGTTCTGTGTCRGTTATCAGATTGCTAGATACAAGATGAAATCCGTTTTTAACATCTAACTTTTTGGTTCAAGTATTTCTCTTCCCCATGAGTCTGCTTTGCATTTGTACCCAGACCACTACTAAAACATTTTCTGTCTGTCCTGTGCAATGGTATAGTATTTTTTTTCCCTGGATTTCTTCTTGTCATTCAGTCTGACAATCCCTTCCCTCAGAGATGTTGGCTTCTCCAYCTCCTCTGAGGCAGTGTAGCTGCCAAAGTCCATTCTGGAGTGAAAACTCCTATCTGGCATTCTCCCTGCAGCTGCATGGGTGAGGGAAATGTCAAGCAATGAAACGCAAGAAGAATTCCCTTGGTCTGTCAGTTCACATRAAATGAGGAAGAATCCTGAACTGTGTATCTGCCCTTCACACACGTAGGATGCCCTGCAGGATTACCCCTCGCACAGTAGTAGAAAGCGTGACCTAACAGGTCACAGTCAATTTGCTGCAGAGCAGCTAACCCAGGCAAGAAAGGAAATGGGAGGAGACGGGAAATTGTGTGCTAGTGCTGAGGTAAAGGCCCCCTCTTTATCCTTCTGAAGGGAAAAGAGGATTGAACTCTAAAGTAATACCACTGTAATGCATATTGGAATGAGGAAGGGATGTCTGGTGAGTACCGCTGCGTGCTGTGCTGGTGCAGGGCTGAGTCTGGCTTTCGTGTCTGCGCTCCCCATGCTGGCTGTTCTCTCACCTGCATCTCCCCTGCTCACGCTCAGAACTGCGGTCTGACTCGATTCAAGCCAGATGGCGTGCCCAACAAGTCTGTGTCAAACCATGGTTATCAAGGACAGTGGAGACATTTGAGAAAAGAGCTCTCCGATTTCAGAGCGACCCTAGTACTCGTGAAGAAGCGTTATCATTAGTCACAGATATGAGTAGTAGTTCTTAGATGCAGAATCACTGGGTGGTAGCTGACCACAAAAACTAGTGTAAAGCACAGTGCAGCTCTTGGTATGAGGTGCTAGCACTTTCACGTGATAATGGTGTTCCTGATTTATCCAAGCCAATTTTCTTCAACAAGAAGTCAAATCTTTGCCGGGGAAGTCAAACCGTGCGCAAGATGTAATATCTTATCATTTGGGGCCATCCTTTGGGTATCACCAGAAGTGCTACATGGCTGTTAGTCTGCAAGCCCTGCCCCGGCCCCAAACCCAAGGATTTCTGAGCCTCACTGCATCCTCTTGAATGCTTTTTGGGCAGTGATGCGTTCCATTTGGATCAACGGCACCATAACCTCACCCCTGGAGCATCCAGACAGAGTATCTCTCCACACAAAAACAATTGCAACTTTTTGTTCTCTGGCTGAGATTTCTGGACTGCTGCTTTTTGTTCAGGTTTATTTTATTTTCAACATAAATAAAGAAAACAAAACCAGTGCAAGCAATAGTCTGAAGCTACTAAAGTTGCATTGCAGGAGATGTGGAACTAGAACAAGGAAAACATTCTTATGGGGCTTTTTTCTGAGTAAAATTGGTTAATCTTCAGTTCAGACTTCTACTCACTCAGCAGGGTTATCCCACCCTATTTACTTAAAATCACAGCAAAGTGCATTAAAACACTGTTAAAGCAGAGACAGCAGCCTACAGAGAGAAAACAGAACTACRGACTCTGAGTTGAGATGGCTGTGTGCTTATCTGAGGCTTTTCTCTGACTGATCATATGGTGCCCCCTTGTTGGCCAGCATCAGAGGTGCCGGGATGCTGCAGAGGGAGAACAGTGTTTCTGGCAGGGCTGTTGCTCAGTCTTCCACTTCCCTTTGTGTGAACATGTTGTCCTGGGCAAAAGATGCCGAACATGACCCCACTGCACAAACGCTAATGGTAACAGACAGTACAGGGCAGTGGCTAACCCTGTCCTCCCTTTCTCCCTCCATGTGTGGTCACGCTGTAAGGACAACCGTTAACTGAGAGGCATTARACCTCAGGGAGGGGCATTACCGTAGGCATATTCATGCCGGTTACTTGGGTCTCTGCTCTGCCCCAGAGATCCATTGCTCAAGGAGAACCTGAGTTGAAGCCAAGGGTTCTTCCTTCTGGCAGAAGACCAAGGCTGAGCCGTGCTGAGGAGAATGTCYGACACTCGGAGCAGCCTTGAGGTGATGCTGTCAGGGTTCAAGGTGCTGCAAATTCTTTGTTTCCCTTAAATGACCTTTGCTTGCACATGACAGCCTGCACTCAGCTGCAGGCTGCTCTGCATACTTCATTGCTTCGGTGAGGAATCCGCTTTCCTCTACTGAGAGGCTAAGGCTCAGACAGATGTTTCTTCGTATCCACAGAGCATGATGATATAATTGGCAGAGCCCTTGGAGAGGAGCCATCTGTATTTCTTTAGGGGTCAGCCCCTTCCACGCCAGCTTTTCTCATCCTTGCAAAAACCTTCCCCTTCTGCCTTTGTACCAATTTCTCCCTCCCTTCACTATCAGTTCCTCTTCTGCAGAGCGCTTGTCCATAGACTGGGTACAGCAGGGACATGATGCAGAGCACTGCAAAGGATTCAGAACTGCTCATCTTGTTGCCCCAGCAGATCTCATCCAGTCTGTATGGGCTCAACACTCTTTTTGGCATTTTTTCACCAGGAAAAACATTTACTTTGGGAGAGGAAAGAGGAAAACAGAAAATAAGCTCACACTCACAAATTCAAAGGCAAACTAGGGACTCAGAAATCCTCTAGTGCCTTTTTGGATGATTTCATATCTAAAAGAATGAGTCCATAATACAATAATGCTGATTCTGACATTTAAGTATTTACAGTGGGATCTTTTGCAGGTGGAACTTAGGAGGAAGGAAAAAAAAAAGAGCAGTTCAGGGGGCAAAGGTTTTGTTTAAAAATGTAAAACAAACCGTAGCTTAGCACCATTCCCACAGAAGAGCAAGAAAAGCAGTTTATTGGCTTCACATGAGCGCTAGAATATCAAGACAGCGTAATGAAGAATGAAAGTATCTCAGGAAAAAAATCTGAGCGAGTAACTGCTTTAGTGAAATGAATCTTCCTTCCTGCCTGGTTGGTAAATGATTAGAAATTGAACACAAAAGCTGTATGCTTGAAGGAGAGACCCCAAAGCTGCAAACTCCAGATAGGGGCAGCTGTAGAGGCAGGGACCATGGGTTGTGCACTGGTTCAGAAGCCAGTGTGGAAGAACAGGGATAGCTCTTGCAACTGCAGTATGACTTGAAGTACTTTGTGCTCTGCAGAAAGTTCCTGGAGTGAGGAGACAGCACAAAAGGATTGCACCCTTCTTCACTTCAAAAGCTGTCATTAGCATTTAATTTTTACCTCTTAGTTGCCAAAACAGGACTTGTACTTAGAGTGTCCRTCTCAGGGAACGAGAGGCGACACGGCAGCATGCCCAGGAATATAAAAGCTGACGTCAGATTTGCACACGGCCGGGAAGGTGTATCCGCTGCGGTGCCGTTGCGCCAGYCAGTAACTTTGCTTTTCCACTTTTTCCTCTTTTGTTTTAGGGCCGTTGCATCAATTTCACCAGAGTGAAGAACACAGAGGCCCCACCTAAATATCCACTCAACAACGCCTACCCCGCATCTTGTCCACCTCCAGCACCCATCTACAACCCCCCGCCCCCAGCCCCAATCTACACCCCGCCTCCACCCAGCTCACCCACACCCCCCACCCCGTCCCCATCTTCCACGCTCCCGCCGCTCCCCCCGCCCCCCCAAGCGCCACCTCCCAACCGGGCCCCCCCTCCATCCCGGCCCCCGCCTCGCCCGGCTGTCTAGGGTCAGCCTTGCTCCCGTCTCTCCCAGAAGTGTTCCAAAGGCTTTTTCAGCAGTACTGTATGACATCCATCTTTGTGGGGAGGGGGCGGCGGGCGGTTGGAAGAAGCCGGACTGTTTTTGAAATGGGTGATAACAGAACGGACCACTTTGTAGTCGTCTTTCTCCTTCTGTTTTCTTCTTTTTTTTAATCCTTTGTGCATCAGTGCCACCAAAATATCAAAGCAAAAAAAATCCAAAAGACTCCAAGAACAGGGCAAATAACTGAAGTTCCTTTCAGCATTTCATTCTTGTCCCTGCCACTTCACAGTGCCTTACCATGGTGAGACTGAAAAAATGAATGAATAACTAGGGTAAGCTCTCAGGAAAAGCAATCTCCCCCCACCAAGGGAGGACAGTAAAAGACTCTTGCAGGAGCAGACATCCCAACTAGCTACTTGGAGACGATTGCACAGACGTCGTGGTTCAAGACTCAAGGTACGACAGAAAGCCAGTCATGTCTCACTCACATGCCAGCTGCCAGGCAAATAATAGCAACAGCAGGTCTGCAAGTGTAAAAACACTTTTAGATCCAGAAAGAATTGATGACAAGCTGCTGTTGCCGTGGACCATGTGTTGGAGAAGGGAAGTTAGTATCACCTTGGAGCATCCAGGAATGAGAAGGGGTAGGTCTCTGGTGTCTGGATTTGCGTATGTTAGTATATGGAAGTGCAGGTGAATGAAAATGGAGTGCCACTAGGAAAATGAATCACATAGAAAAGTAAACCAGTCAGTATGTCCCCGAGGCTTTGACTCCATCCCTGAGGACAAGCAATAATTCACAGCAGGCCAGCCTTCAGTGCTCCCAATGGGACAGAAGAGTACACAAAAATTGAGCAAAGGAATCTGGGGAAAGTATGGTTGACAGAAGCATTTTGCATTTAGTTGAGACTAATTTTTGTCCATCTAATTAATCGCTCTACTGAGTTCAGCAGTGTAATTTAATGCTGTTTTCCATTTTAAAAGGAAAGTTTCTGAATATAAACAAGTGGTTGGGTATACTGAGTTCTTTAAATCCAGTCTTCTTGGGCTTCTTGTTATTGTCAGTTTGAAATTATTACCACTGATGCATTTCTATTTTTCTGTAAATTACATTCTTTTGCCCTAAAAATGTTTCCACATGGATTTTTGTTTTCCTTTTCTCAATAAGTAGTGGATGCCTTCCAAACTCACAGTGAAGACRAGCCAGTGTTCTTACTCTTGTCAGCTCTCAACAACATCACTTTTATTAGCAATTGTTGATGAAGGCAAAAATCACACACACGCAAGATGGGAATCAGTCTTCCAAGAAATGCACTGGCTGCATTTCTGCATGCTTTCTCCACCTTAATGGATCCCCACCATATTCCAGAATACTGTGTATGCACATGTTTTAACCTATAGCAAACTTTCTGAGCACCTGCCTTTGCAGCACAGTGCTAGAAATAGGTGAGATCATTCAGCACTTCAGCCAAGCCTCTGGCTCCCTAGTTTACTGTCAGGATCAGTTCTCACAAAATGACTCTCGGTGGAAATTACGAAGTCATAAAGGTAAACCGTCTTTGTAGCTGCAGTTCTATGAATATCTAAGGGTTTTCATGCTCATATAATTTTCTACCAGATAAAGAAATGCTTTGCAGGTAAGTGCTGTTGGAAATACTAATTCTCGCTTTTCTAACAAAAAAAAGAAAAGAAAAAAAAAAACTCAAAAAGGAAAAAGAACAGACCAGTTAAAAACTCAATGAAGACTTGGCCTGGGGTCCTTTTGGTAAGGACATTTGTGAATGAACCTGTACCATGAGACTCAGAGTCAATCTGACTGATCCACCAATCTCACCCACAGTACAGAGATATGAGATGATACAGCAATTACGGCGGATCTGAAGACTCATTTTACAGCCAAGTGCTGGCTCTTCTGCAAAAAAGCTGAATGATTTACCCACGTGACTGTTTTGTCTGCAGGCAGCACAGAGCAGTCCCCAGTTAGGAGCAAAACCAATAGTTTTAATATTCATTAAGTCAGATAGTATCAGCTACAGGCCATGGTTAGTTCAACAAGATGACTTTGTGATGGTCAGGTGGGACTGGGAAACTCTCAACACCCTGACACAAGTTTGACTGGACTCTCTCTTATGACGGATAGGATCTAGTTAAATAGTTGTTGATTTGGTGTGATGATGAAAGATTAAAAACTGGGTATACTGTAGTGCAAGATCAATTGATATTTATCCTAGCAGATCGTCAATATTTCAAAAAAGCTTGGAAAGGAAATTGATTTTCAGCAATATGGCATTGAGGTTTTTTGTGTTTTTGTGTGTCAGTTAACCAGTAAACCTAAACCTACTGCTGGGGGAAAAATAAAAGCATTGTGTACTCCGTGATTAAAGCTAACTTGTTGCGGATTTGTATACAAACTTTCATTCTGTTCCCTAAATTAAGGGGGAAGAAACCCTAACAGTACAAAGGAAGCAAAAGAAAACCTAGATCAGTAGAAAAAAATAGTGATTATAAAATACCCTCATCGAGTATATGAATAAAAAACAAGCTCCAAATTTTTTGTTGTACATATTGTTATTGCATGCTTACCATATGTTAGATGGAAGCATTTCCTATCCAGTGTGGATAAAAGAACATTTTTCAAGTTGTAGTAAATTATTATAAAGCCAATGATATTTCATGGCATGTTATTGTATCAAGCTGTGCTTGTTGTATTTTTTCTTTATGGTTGTATTGCTTTTTTATAAATGTACAAATATTTCCTATAGTGACGAATACCTATTTTACATAGCATTAATTGGAGCACTAGAACTGTAAGCTATATGCGCCCTTGATCCATACGCAAGGCGTTCTGCACACCAATCCGGGTGAGATATGGCCGGAGTGCAGCAGGGACAGACAGACCAACTGTTCCTGCTTACAAATGGGGTGACGAGCTGGACACAGAAGCACGCTGCTGTCAGTGAATCAGTTTTGCTAGACCCTGACTAACATTCTCAGAAAACACAGAGTACGTGTTTGGAGACACACTTCGTATCTGATCTTGTAGTTAGAATCGACCTAAGTGTGCCTGCTAAATTAGCATCCTCAAAGGTATTGCAAGTGCTTTTTTATAAAAACTATACTCTTTTCTTATGCCAGTCCCTGAAGACTAACTTACAAACCTGACTTCAGCCAACCAAGAGCAAAAATTTGGGCACAAATTTAAATCAGCTTCCCCTGACATTTAATGCTATGTAAATGAGGTTGAATTAGCTGGTGTACTGTATACTGACATATGGTACCCTATGTATTCTCTGTCTATAGATCATTCCTAGAAACACATTACACAGGCTATCAGTCCACACTAGCCAATTTTAAGTAAGTGTTCATTGTAGATCAAAAGGAGTTGAGTGGCACTACATCCGCTGTGCAATTCCAAAAGACTTCATCAGGTCCCACTGTGCACATGCTCATATATAGCATTGGTCTAAACAGCAACAAACAGATGTCTGATGACATTAAATAAAGAGTTATGTTTTATTTGCTCTAAATAGGTCACTTCAACTATTCCTGTTGTTCTTAATTCATGCAAAACTCTTTGTCAGTGTTCAAAGGACTAAGCAATTGCATTTGACAAGGATTCAGTTTTTTGAAGGATTCTGTATTTTGAAGCATTCACCCACATGAACCTTGGTAGTCTTCAGAATTCTCTCTCTGCTTCTAGGTGTGTTAAGGCTTCTTCTGTCACTGTTTATTTTGGGAWGGCCGGGGAACGTCTGCTTTCCGAGAGCTCTGGCAAGGTTTGAGGGTAACTAGTTAGTAACATTGCCTTAAACGTGGTGCTGATGCAGCAAAGGAAAAGAAACAAGCCTCCTGTTTCAACATCAAATTAAGTTTTGTCAGTTCAGCCAGTGCTATGCAAAGATGTTTTACTCCCTCTGTTTGTTGCATGTGTCATTTGTTAAATTCGGTCGTTACTCTTGCTGACCTTGATGTTACTATTAAAGAACTACACAAATTTATGCTGGGCTCCAAAAGATTCATTGACTAGGTAAGGGGAACAGAGCGGGAGACTGGAGGATCCTGGTCAACAAGTTTTCTCGTAAAACTGATTTTCCATCACCTTGGAGAATTAATGCTTGGTGATTTCCTTCCTGACAGACCAGAGCGCTTGTATCCGACACAAAAGCATTCAGAGAGGACATAGCCTAAACAGCCTGCTCTTCTGCTGACATCTGCAGCCTCGCCTTCCAAATACAGAGTAACTTTTCATTTCAAGCAGCTCAGCTCAGCAACCTTTAACACAGGTGACTTTTAACAAAGGCAGTTCCTTCATACAAAGTCTACAAGAAATAACTAAGCGTGTTTCCACCCACACTTGCTGATAGTCCTTCTTYCTTCCTTCCTGCATAACCATCATTAACCCATCTGGATTTTGATATGGTTGGAATATTTCATTCCACAAAGAAGATTAACACAGCACAAAGAAATTCAGTGTCAACACCCTGCCTTGTTTCAGCAAAGCATGTAAGCCCAGGCATTTTTGCCTCCTCGGAAAATGTGAGGTAGCAATTTCCACAGCAGGTCTAGGCTTAGTCAGGGATCCTTTTGTTTTTTACATGAAACCTGTATACCTAGCAGATGCAAAGGAGGAAGCARCACTACTCAGCGAGTGCTGCTCTCTGACTCTGACAAGAACTGCTTATTTATGGAGACTATCAAGAAAATCCATAGTTACTCTTCTCAAAAGAGGACAGCTAAAAAAAGAAAAAAATAATAAGGAATGTTAAACTGTAGCCCAGATTCAGAAAAGGTGGTGCAAACCTGCCCAGTCTTAGTGATAGCTCCATGTTTTTCAGGGCATGTATTTGCACAAAAACGGCTGTGCAGCTGAGCTGCATACAAAATCCCGTTGTTACATTGAGCAAAAAAAAATGAAAAACATTATAGAAAGAGGCAGGCAGGCTTGTTTGCGCTTTCAGGCAACTACCACCCTGACTACCTCAGGAAACCACCTGCTTCCTGAACCTGATCCTCAGTCCAGAAAGCACATGCTACTGGCCATTTCAGCAGTCTGCATCCCTGTGCCTTCTTGGGGGCACATTTGCCCCCAAGACAGGACACTTTTGGAGCCAARCTACCACAGAGCAAGGAGAGGTGCACACAAGGCCTTTTTGTAGCCCAGAGCAGGAGGCAGCATGTGGCCACCCCCTGGTCTTGGGCTTGCTCCTAATTAGCCACCTGYGTCCCTCAATGAGCCCCACCTGGAGTGGAGCTGGGCCCTGGGCAGTGGCCCCTGAGGGAGAGAGTGGGTGGCTTTGGGCCTGTGTGAGGTGGTTTTGGAATTGTATAGTGGTGCACACACTGCTCTAGGATCCACAGCCTATCCACAAGTGGAGAAGGAAAGATCAGGACTATGCCTTCAGCAGCTGGAAGGAGCCAAAATGGTGAGTCCTGGCTGGGCTGCTCCAGCAACTTCTTTTATTCTCTTGTTGAGGCTGCCAGGGAAAGGGGCTGCTTTCACCAGGGCTTTGCAGCTCCGGGCTGGAGGCTGTACCAGGGTGTGCGGTCGAACACCTCCAGTGGTGGGTTGACTCCGCAGGGTCACAGCAGGGCTGATGCCCAACAAGCAGTGGGGAATGCTTTCTTTGCCCCCTGGGCTGGTGAGCTAACTGATTTTATCTTAGCGTTCGAGTACCCAAGTGAGGTGAAGAGAGCAGCCCCCTTCCTGAACAGCAGTTGTGTTTATGCTGGGGGGGGGGGGGGGGCAGGGGGAGGAGGGTCTGCTCACAGGGACTTTCCTTACAGATGAACCCTGGTTATTCCTCTAGAAGCTTATCTGGCTTTGGGCAACCGAGGAGTTCCTTATTAGGCTGGAAAGGAAATTTGGGGGTTTTCTAATTCTGGCAGAGAAAGCCTCTTCTGAGTCATAGATGGGGCTTTTGTAAAGGGTTTGGTGGAAATACCAGTGAGACTTGAGCATAATCTGATCCTCTTTTTGTTAGTGTTGCTGGATAGAGTAACACAGTCTTTCTTTAAAGAGATAGTTCTAAAAAGCTGGAAAATAACATGAGCAACTRAATAAATTGTTTTGGGCATGGGGAGTGGCTAAAATTCTGTAGCATGCTGCTGGAATAAGCTGCTGATACTTCTTAAGATTATTTAAGTATYTTTTAATATTTAAATGCTTTCAAAGGTTCTTCTTGCTATCAGGAGAAGGCAGAATATTTTTGAAATGCCAGATTGCCAGGGAATGTGTTTTCTGATGCCACTATGCCTGTAGAGACGTTGCTTAAAGGTGCATGTCCCTGATCATAGAAGAATTGTCCCCTCTGTCGGGGGTATTTTCCCCACTGATGCCATGGGTGGCCTGGAGCTGTAATCCAGGCTGCGCTACCTTTAGCTGTGAGYTGATACCATCTCATGAGCTAACTATGCTGCAGCCTGAGCAGGAATTTTCCTAGTTCTTCATAGACATTAAATCCTGGGGCCTGTCCCAGAGCTGGAGGAATTAATAGGGCTGGAGAAAATATAGCATGCTAAAATACCATGGCAAGTGGAAAACTGAACTTAGTACATGAGGTAACTTTTACTCGCAAGAAAGCTGTGGACTTGTATGTTCTACTTTCCATTCCCATTTAAAATCTTTCCTGGCATAGCCTTGAAGTGAGCTGCTGTATATCTTTGAGTGTGTATGCCTTTAGCTGCTTACAGAAGATGCTCAGTTTTTGTGCTTATTTATTCTCGTGTTTTCGCTCTTGTGGTCTTTCTGTACATCCAAGCCCCACTAGTAGAAGATTGGGAATGGAGGTGTCAGGGACTGTTTTCTAAGCATTTTAGTTYTTACTCAATGGCAATTCCCTGGGAAAGTAAAAGCCAACTTGAAACAGAGTAGGTCTGCATTCCTTTAATCCATGTTTGGTCGCTGGTGACATGTGAAATGGGAGCATGTCTGGCCTTAAAAAGGTTTATCTGCTGGTCAGCACTGCCCTGTAATATCCTATTCTATCATTGCTGTGACTGTGTAGGCAAACCCTGAATTATTTTTAAGAAAAGCTGGGAAAAATCTCCTGGGAAATKGAGTTCTTTTTACTTGGCTCAGAAATGCCCAAGTTCAGTTAAAATTAGAATTTCTGTAGGTCTCAAAACTTCAGTCAGACTGGACTGAAGAGGTACAGCTGAGGAGAGTGCTGGTTTTGTTCCCCAGGTTTTCCTTCCGCGCTTATTCTCTGTGGATGCCAGGCTTTGCTGCCCTGTCACTAAGACAGGGCTCACAAGCACCTTGGCGAGTGTCATTTAATCGTTTCTGCATGGAAAACCCAAATCAGTGTTCCCTCTGTTCCGCTTGGCCCCAGGTGTTTGCCTGTTGGCGCAGGGTGCCGACCAGAGTGTTGGGGCAGAGCTGCTCACGGGGCAGCAAGTCCCGCCTGCGCTCGGGAARGGCGCCGGGAGGCATTCCCCGGTGCGGTGCGTTTGATGGATCCTCTTTCTGGGCGACCCCTTCACCATTCGTGGCCGTGTGAACGGCCTTGCCCTCCCCGTTCAGACTGGCACAGCAGGCTCTCCGGTAACTACAGCAACGGCAGATGTGGAAAAAATACTAGGAATGGATCGAAGGTATTTTTAGCTGTGTCTAATGCAATGCAGCAGCAAGGAGCAAAGGGAGCCGGTGTGATAGGTATGGGCAGTGTTTTCACTGACTGTCGGAAAAGAGCCCACAAGGCAGAACTTGAGAATTTCTATTTTGACATGATACAGTGTGAATTGGTGGTAGTTACTCGTTTGGGAAAAGACTACTGTGTGTGTCCACGTATGCGTGTAATACTATGTTGGCTTAAAATAGTAATGATTACAGACACATATTTCATAGGCTGTCATGGAAACTGGAGAGCCCTGCAGTTTCTAAAAATGTATTGAAATAACTGTAGTAGCATCAGACAGTTTTTTGTTTGTTTTCTTAACAGTCCAGCTCAGAAGGTCAAACTCTGAAGTCATTCTCACTTGTCTGCCTCTGCTTCTGTTCCTGTCTGGGTAGGGATGTGGGTGGCTTGGTCCACACTTCTTTCCCAGTCCTGCTTGAGATAATCTGGTGACAGTATTTGGCTCAGAGTGACTTGCAAAATAAAACAAATACTTTTTTTTTTTTTTAAGGATGATATGGAGGTGCTTAGACTGCCATGTGAATAGCCTGTCTTCAAAACATGACAGCAAACTAGACCATTATTTTCTTCTTTTTAGTTGTAGGAGATCTTATAAGCTGCTTTTTTAGGAGACTGAGTCATTTGCCACCTAAATATGCAGTGAGCTGGGAATGCAGTTTCAATTTTTGACTCTGACACTGAATGATTTGGGAGTAGACATGACATGAGCATTCTTCAGAKGCAACAAAAATAGAGTAAGTTCTCAATAATTTTGTTTCTGGCCTCTTCAGCTTTACAGGCAATAGGATTTTTCTGGCCAAGGTTGGTGATGTTATGAAATCAGGTTCCCATGCACTTTCCTACTCTGCATGCAGTCTGGTCTGTAGGTGCATCCACAGCAAGAGAACCATTTATATCCRATAAACCTGAGATGGGAAACTTAACACTGGTGATGCCAACCAAGACAGCAGCAATCTCTGCTGCAGACCCTGAGAGCCAACTCCATCTGGATGGAAGTATGTCCAGGGTTCAAGAAAAGCAGGATTTGAAGGATATAGGGAGGAAGCTCCTGGAAAGGAGTTGGTGGTAGCACTTGTTGCTTCAGAAATAAGGCTGAAGCTCAGATGAATAGATTAGCCATTTACTATGATGAAAAAGTTCTCTTCCAGTAGTTAAACCTAACCCTCTGCTGCCTCGCAGGCTATTTCCAGCCAGCACGCACATTCCTCTGGCATTTGTGGTTAATGCCTGGACCCAGGTGTCTCACATATACACTCAAGAGGTTTATGCTTCTGACCCCAGCTTTTGTGCTGACTTTGTGAGAGACCCCTGCGCATCCACTGTGGTGCCTCTGTCCTTCAGGCTTGCAGCAGGTCCTGGAGCCAGGCTCTCAGCTAATGCAAACCACTATAGCTCGATCTCTGCTTCACTGTTGCTCTCTTAGGGCCTGCGAGACTGCATGGTTCCCAGGGCTTTTTGAAAAAGGAACCCAGGAGTTAGTTCCTGTTAACAGGTCACTAGCTCTTTAAATATCTGAGCAGTCCCTGTAGCAGGCAGAGGAAAGTTTAGGTAATGCTGCAAGTATGGAGGTAACTCTATCTGCTTATCTGAGGCCAAATTGGCAAGGTTTTAGAGAGTGCCCATTATAAATGGAAGACATCAGAGATAGTGACTAAGAAAGCCCTGCTCTGGCTGCTAATCCTGACTGGATGCTAGCAGCACACCATCCAGGCTTGTGTCTGCGTGAAGGCTGAGCAGGCAAAGGAGTTGCCTGCTGGGGGCTGTTCTTTCTGACTCATGGGAACAAATGAAAGGCAAATGTTAAGGGGAAGCGAGGGCTTAGGTTTTCAAAAGTTCTGCAGACATTTCTCAGAAGCACCTTGAAATTTGACCTCATCAAAAATTGTATCCTATGATCTGAATGTTCTCTACAAGCTGTGAAAACTCCCCAAATTTCTTGTTAGTCTGTGCTAAGTGGAAGTGCAAATGTATCTTCGTTTGTGTTTAACAGCTCTGATTTAGTGTGTTTTGGGCATGTCCCTTTGTCCCCTTTGCGCCATTGCATGACATGGGCATACTCTATATTGTTGCAATGCAGATGGGAAGCACAGACAGCAGCATTTTGTGCTTTGCAGAGGCACTGCTTGGCCTTCAGGTAGCCCTGATGTATATTCGGAGGTTGGTATGGAAGGGTTTCTGCCAAGACAAACACTCTAGGATACAGGCCTTGATATATAGAATGCCTTAGAAGGGAATCTGGCTCTCCTTGCATTTGCAAAACAACTTTTGATTTTTTTCTTGGCAAGAGCTTTCTTTTGTCTCCAGACATGTTGATCTCGTGCCTGTTCTAGCTACAACTCCATGGCCATGTTCAGAGCCTTCCAAGCCTGACTTTCAATAACAGATTTCGTCCTAAAACAGAATGGGCTAACGTGTCATGTATACTGGGCAGCTGAGAGAAGCAGGCTCATGCACATGGGTGAATGCCAAAGAAATGCCATGTTCACTTTGTCCTGTCCATCTTTTAAAAGAAGTAGTTGCAAGCAAGTTGGAGGCAGCAACAGTGTAGTTCTGTGCCTGATCTTTCACTCTCAATCTTGTAGCCATTACCTTTTGGAGTGAAAAGGTTTTCTGGGCGCTGTTTAGACAGCCTCTTGAAAAGCACCGCAGGAAAACAGCGGGGCTGCACACAGACTGTACTGCGTGTGTCCCTGACTTGGTCTCTGTTGGGCAATGTGTTTGCGGATCTCTCCTATCTGTTGCTCAGCAGCAGAATATTGTACTATCGTGCATATACTCCCTTAGACTGTGCTCACCTTTTAGGGTGAAGTACCCTATAGTGGTAGGTGGCATAAATTAGAGGGGTCTTGCATCGTAATTTCTAGCAGACCTTCTAGCGTTTGCTCAATCCATATGCCACCATCTCTAAAATGGGCAGAATTATACAGCTCCTGACTGTGGAAGTAGCTTGTCCAGCACCAACACAGCTGTCTGCATTGCAGTGAGCAGACTGAGGAAAAAAGGGGCTTGCATTTGGAGAAGGCTACCAGTGCTGTAAGTGCTGGGGCATCCTGCCACTTGCAGATCTGCAAGGATTTTTGCCTGAATAAGGACTACAGGATTTGGCCTTTGCTTTATATGTCTTTTTCGAAATGATTTCTTACTGAAACGATTTGGCTGAAACACACACCAGCTGAAGCCAAGTGCTGGACCACCCAGGCCAGTGGGCTAATCCACTATGGCACATTTTTACATTCCCACAACATAAAATTAAATAAATAAGAACCAGACTAGAATGTGAGAAGCAAAAGAGAAGGCATGAATTGCTGGAAAACAGCCAGGGAATCAACTGATTCGGTGGGTTAAATGCAGATCTTGACCAGAACAGTAGTTAGGAATCGCGTTAGCTGATGGTATCTTTTAATACTTTGGTGTTAGAAGCAAAATTCATGAGACTAACAATCTGGGTTTAGAGAAAGAACTGTACTGTTGCAAATGTAGCCTTCTCTTTAGCTGTCCGTGCATTAGCAGCAGAACAGCTCTGAAAGATTGGGGACAACACAGCTTAAACAATTTACTGCGTAGGATTGCCAAGGCGGAAGCAAAACTTCTGCACGGCTGCAAGGGTCAGCAGTGAGCTGAGCCGCTGCGACTGCGTGGGGCTGCGCTGCTGGGACAGTGCAAGTGTGGGAGACAAGGTGGTGAGCGCGAGGAAGAAGAGCACAGCCGTGGAGACGTAAAACGCGTTAGCAGGAACCACTCATGTTTGCTACTCCCCTGCCCCGTTGTAGAGTTCTTCTTTACTCATCTGTTTCAATATTTAGGGGAGAGAGGAATGATGATGAAAAGCCAAAAGCAGAGTATGTTTTAATTTCCCTAAAAAAATTATTCGGGTTTGGGCTTTGACAGGCAAGCTTTTATTTATTTATTTATTTTAATAAAAAAGAGAGTGAGAAAGAGATTTTTCTGGAAAAAAAGAGTATTTCCTGAAAACTGGTTTGGCCAAAAATGAAGAAGGAAGCCTCACATTTATTTTATTTTAACTAAATGCTTTTTTTAGATTTTTTTTTTTAACTCTCAAATATTACTATGGGCTCTGATGCTCATCTCTTAAAACATGTCAGGCTCTCTGAGTGCTGGCTGAGCCAGGTAATTTTCATGCAGCTTTATGCATCTCTGCTCTAGAAGACTGATTTGGTAGATGCTCATGCTTGGAGGCTGTGGGACAGTTTCTCTGAGCAGTTTCCCCTACTGACATGGTGAATGGTGACTGAGGGTACATAGTATCTTGCAGGAAGTGTTCTGCAGCCTCCAGAGCTACCTTGTGCCCTGGTTTTGCTTTCAGTAGGGGCCTTCACGCTCTTCCACCAAGTGAGCGGCTGATCGGGGTCAGCAGCTGGCAGTAAAGTCCTTCCCCAGACCACGGTAGGAGATGGTTAAGCAGAACTAATTTGCAGTGGTGATGTCTGTCTGTCTGTTTGCAGCCAGCTCCGTGATTAATCATTCACTGGAAAGTTGGGTTTTTTCCTCCACCTCCCTTTCTGTTGAAGAGATGAGCTGTGCTGAAAGCCATTTCTATGCTCATCCCGCTCCTCAAAGGGTTTGCAGCTGGGAAGTGGGATAGTCCGTATACTGGCAAGTTCAAAATGCTGCAGTTTGCTAATACATAAATATTGCAGGATTTCACAGTTGCTTCCAATGCCTCARGGAGGACAGGAGTGTATTCAGCCTACTGGAGGATCTTTAGGCCATGAAAGGCAGGATGGCAAATGTTCTTCTCTCAAGCAGCACTTYCCTTGCACAGCTGCACAATTCTCCAGTGAGAATCGATCTCCTTATAATGCTTTTCATCTGCAGACAAACCGTGGGAGAATTCAAGCAGACAGTGGACACGTTTCTGCCCTGTTGGTCTGACTAGAGCTACAATTTTGTGGGGAAATGCCAGGCCTTCTCTGTGTCGCTTTAACAGTCTGATTTGGATACGTATGGTGCTACTGGGTCTACAGCCACATTGACATACAAACGGTGTCAGCTAGATCTTCCCCTTCTTCCTGCAGAAATGACCCTGCTAAATGTAAGGGTGTTTTTTCCTGATTTCCCRTTGCCAAGGTGGGAGGAAAAGTAACGGTCATTCAGCCTTTCCGTTGGTGGTGTTGAAGGATGCATTCTCTTGTCTGGCAGAGAAGTTGTCTGCAAAAAATTGCTTCTGCAAATAACTTTTTAATGCAATTGAGTTGCATGAGCAAATTTGCATTAGATCAGGCCCTCTGAATCAGAGTGGCTGACGGTCTGGTGACCAATGCGAGTGCACTGAGAGTAACTCAGCTTGGTCTTTAGGCCTGTGTGCAAGGCTTTTGAAAACGCTGCAGGGAGGAGAGGACAAACTTGCTTCCACATGTGCACAACTGTTCTTCATTATCCTTTAAAACGTGGCCCTGGCAAACAGCAGCCACCCTGTTGTTCAAATGGCAGAAAAAAACGAGCGTATTTCAGGGCTAACGTGGAACGATGCGCAAGCAGGACCACACTGGCTTAGGAGCGACCGTTTGAATTGYGAATGGGACTAGATGGAATGGCGGCACTGGGCTTGCAGGGATGAGATCCCTTCCAGTCCTTCCCGGCCAGCCTGATCCAAAACTTGCTGAAGCAATTGGAAAAATTTTCTTTTTACTGCACATTGTCTTACATCAGACCCTAAGCATCTGTGTTGCCTCTGGGTGTGCCTGTATGAATTAGCATTATGAGACAGGCAGAAAATTCATCCAGTGTCTTCAGCAGATTTACCTCTGCACTGCTGCTGTAATTAATGTTTCCTCCTATTTGCAGTAGGTTGACCTTTTGCTAAAGAATGAGCTTGTCTGCTCTTCTTTTAATTTTAYCACGTGCCCTGGAGGCACAACTGACTATGCAGCTTCCTAGCCCAGGTCAGTCAAAATGGACAGTTAGTTTAGATATTCCAGGCAGTGGATCTGGGAGTTGTTCCCCCAGCCCTGTTCCCTTTCTGGGTCATTTTATCAAACTGGGATAAGAAAAGATCACACAACAGAGCACTGGGTGGAGAACTGGGGACTGTCCAGATTGCAGCCTGAACAGGACATAGTATCAAGTTCAAGCTCGGTGCTCAAACTTGACTCCAGGCCTGCAAAATAGTTACAGCGCTGCTATTGCTAGAGCTGGGCGTAGGATAAAGGATTTGCCAGCAGGACCCCTTGAATTACACTTTTTCCCACTTGATTTTTCAGCTGGTGCCTAGAAGGGAAGTAGAAAGGTTTCCTAGCGCTCAGGCAAGCGGAAAATAATTTGTAACTCAAACAGCCCATGTGCCAGAGGTTTTCCATGCTTTGGAGAGCACTGGTGTTGCTAGACTTTATACAGCTGAGTGTGCTGGGGGGCTGGCACGCAGGCTGTGTGTTGTCTCCTCCATCCATCCTCCCTCCCGTGCCCGCCTGGCTGCGCAGGGCCGCAGTCGCCATCAGGCTTCCAGCAACGATGGGGGCTTTAAAGCTAAAGGGCTGTCGGCACCGTTCCTGGCAGAGCTTCTGTGCTGCTGGCCCTTTCCAACCAGTCTGGCCAGACTTCTTGCCAGTGTAAGTGTGAGGGACGCTGGTCTGTCCTTGGAGCAGAGCAGGGYGCAGTTTGCTTTAGGCATCAGCCTCGCTTTCTGCCTGGCACCACTGAAAGCAGTTGGGGTTTTTCTTTTCCATTTGCAGTGTGAGACTGTCCAGCAAACCCTGCACACTAATGCTCAGTCTGGTGCAGAGTCTTTTTCCCAGCCTGTATTTAACAGCAGAAATTTGATTTTCTGCCCTTCCATTCACAGCAGGGCGACAGCTAGCAGAGCCGCGCTTGGTTTTGTGGCTGAGGAATTGGATCGAGGTTGGTAGGTTCTGGACTCGATGCCCAGCTCTCTTGCTTACTCCAGATAGGAAGTCTGGCAAGTTGCTTAATGTCTCTGGGCTTTGGTGCCCTGAGGAAAATGGGGACTCTGATAATCCTGCTTTTAGCAGATTTTGGGTGCTCTGGATACGATGACAGGGCCAACGCCGTATCCCTTTRTTGCAGAGATTTGTATCAGCAAAGCTCTAAGCACTTTGAAAAAGGGCATCCATCTGCTCTAAACAGCATCCACGTGAACACTGCATAGGCAAAGTGCTAGTAATTGTCATGGCTAAATACTTTGGGTAAATCCTGCTTGTTTTCAGACCCCAAACCTCTTCCTGGTTCTGTCTTTCTGTGCAAACTAGTTCGTCTGCCTCTGACGGTGGTCACTGAAAGCAACATTTGCCAAGCAGTAAGCGCTGTGACTTATACCGTGTCATCCAAGTGAAGCGTAGAAAGCGGTTCCCATAAAAAGGCGTTTACACCTAATGGGTTGCGTTTCACAAAAATGAAACTTACTCCAGAAAMTGAGAGCTAAGTATTTCTTCTCCAAGAGGCAAATCTTTAAGACTTGATGGCACAGCCCAGGAATAGAGGGGGAATTCAACTGGGTAGAAGTCAAACTTACAGCTGGATGGAASTGTTTCAATGGAAGATTTTTTGTCTGTTGGCTTTCCCTACCCCTTTCTGAAAATGTACTACTCTGCTCATCAATCAAGGCTGAGCAGTTAAGGCCACCACATTTTCCCCAAACTAATGTGGGATCTGTCTTTGCTGCTGCCTGAGAACCATACTTCTGGGTAATGGTGCACCCATGCTTTGCCAAGGGCTTGAGGGGTGTTTCTYGATGTGCCAGGCCCATAGTTTTAACACCAAGCCACCCTTCCTCAGATGGTTTTTCTCCAGTCCCAGGAGCTTGCCACAAATATTTCAGCAGCATCTTTTCGCTTGCTCTGAGCACAGCCAGAGTGCAAATCGCTGTCTGCACGAGCTGTGGGCTGTTCAGAGGGAAAGCTTTCCTGTAAGAGGTGGTCAGAGGAACAAAGATGGGCTGGTTCCTCCTTTCTCCTCCCTCCCGCTGCTGTTCAGCTGACTGTGCAACTGGTAAAACTGAGTAAATCTTCAACCTGGAGCATGACCCAGACAAATGCTTTTGAAAAGATTCACAGAGAGCAGGGYGCACACTGCTCTGACATGTTGCACCAGTTTCTGTTTATTTATTGAGTGACAGTAAGTTTGCTGGCTATTTTATGGGGTGAACACCCTATAAAAACCCTCCCTAAATTTCCAGTTTCTCTTCTCCAGTGATTTATCTGCCTCTCCCCTCCCCCATAAGGCMATACACCAGCCCAGAGTGTGAATTCTTCAACGATTCACCAGCAACACAAACAGGGGGTTGGCATACTSTTAAACCCCTGCCTGATTCCCGACAGGGGCAGTATATGATTAAAATACAGCATTGCTCACTTCCAAAGAGGGCTGCTGCGTAGCGAGGCCCAGGCGAGGCTGCTTAGCRCCGGGCTCTCCTTGCAGGACATGCCCTCGCTGTGCTAGTCTGTAGGCCAGAAACTCGAATCCAAGCAACAKGGGTCAAGCTGTCAAACCTCTCCATGAATCTCACTGAAAGGGGGGAAAGGGGATCGTGACCTTAGCGTTGTTTCTCGGCTTGTGGCAGGCGGGAAGGGAAGGAACCAGCCAAGAAAAGATACACTGGCATTTCCAAAGCAGAATGCCCTGTTCTTGGCATGTGGCTTAAAGATATCTGTGGAGTCTTTTRTTGTTTAAAAACTAAAAACAAGGCAAGAGCCAAAGTGCAAAATGCAACCAGCAGATACAGAATACCTAATCTGTGACTGCTGGTCACTTACCTAGTGGGTTTTCTATGCCTAACTCAATGCAAAACACTTCTAACCCCGGGCCTGCTGCGTGGCACAGAGCAGACAGGACCTGAGCGGGCAGAGAAGGTGACAGCCCAGGAGAGTTGTTTCGGCTGCGTGCAGCTCGCTCRTGTTGCTCCTTTTCCTCGAGGCGCTCTCGGGCAGCTGCACGCTAAGCGCTTTGCTCACGCAGCGGCGAAGAGGCGGTGGCGGTCACTCTCTGGAGGCAGCAATGCGGTCCACCTGCAAAGAGGACAGGCAGCCGTAAAGAGGAGAGCCCCTCGCGCGGAGAGGTGCGCCCGTGCGGTGACACCCGCTCCTGCAAGGGGAGCCACGCTGGCGCCTGGGAATAAGGCAACAGCCAGTGGTTCAGTCCTGTCAGCTGCGGAAAACAGTGTTGGGTTTGGAAGATTCCYGAGATGGGATATCTGATTTCTGCAGGGTTCATCCTGGGCTTATGCAGAGGAGGGCTGTGTGTGCGCAGGAGAACAACCCGGACTCGGTGGGATTACTCACTGTAAGAGTGACACTACAGGAAAACTCGGCATGWAGGGGGCTTAATCCTTGCTCTCGAGGGATGCATGATGCAGCATAGCTTGGGTCCTTCTCTTTCTTGCCTAGCTGTGACAGCCGTGGAGGTTAATGCCACCTGCTCTACACCTTTGGGACTGGGGGGCGGTCTGCAAATAGCTCTGCAGGCCTGTGGGGGACCTGGGCACCTGTGAAGCAGAGATGATGTTTTCGGGGCACCAAGGTACAGTTACTGTTGAAATGTGTTGGGCAGGCTTGGAAACCAGGTCATTTGCACTGAAACTCTGCGCTGAAATTTGTGTCGTCTTGGCTGTTGTTTCTCCGTGAAACAACATTGCAGTGGGCCTCTGAAGGTTYGGCCCAGAAGGGACTGAGGAGCTGGGGAGTGCACTGGAGTTCCCAAACTTCTTTAGGGGAAGATGAGTATCAATAGCAAAATTAGCAATGTCATTGCCAGCCCTGTGTCAGGCTGGGAAGTGCTTTGAAACAGCTTGTGGATTGTGCAGGAGGCCTCGCTTTGGGCTTTTTGACCTGTTTCTGTTCTGGGAAGCAGCATCCACCCGGGTTAGGCTGTCTGAAGACTTGAGGAACTACAACTGTGCACAGAGCAATACCTGCTCCAGGGAGGCCACGGGAACACAGCGAGATGGGGATCTCACTGTTGCTTACAGCAGCTTATTTAATGGGCTATGTGTGCGAGCGAGCGCAACTCTGCCCTCGTGGCTGGCACTTCGAGCTGCTGAAATACAAAAGCAAGGCATGAACGTTCAGAGCAACTGAGGTTTTGGAGGGAAGTGTCTACAGGCTGGCACCTTGGGCTGGCATGGTTGAACGGAAATCTGTTCCTAGAGCTGATGGCAGGTGAGGAAGGGACATGGTTAGGATTGGTGTCTTYTGGCTCTACGCGGAGGAAGCGAGCTTTGTAGGGTAGCTGTCAGCAAAAGCCTGGAGCTCAGGCTTGCATCTCGGGATACACAACCTCTTGCTATCCCACTACCACTCCCTTGCTGGAAAGGAGACCTGAGTTTCATTCCTCCTGTCCCATGGCAGTCTTGCACTGACAAGTCATTTAACRTTCCTGTTCCTCTGTTTTTCCAGCTGTAGAATAATGGCAGGTATTTTCCTCTGGGACTTTATATAGTGCTTTCTGCAGTCACCAAAACAAGAACRTGTCAAAGACGAAGCGTTCCCAGGCTAGCAAGCCCTTGCCCCAGCTTTACGTTTCCCTGCTTGTTCCTACTCATGAGAAAAGTGTTCCTTAGCTGATGTTTCCAGAGTGTTAAAGCCCAGGTCACACTTCAGTTTTTTCCTATGCAAATAGCACCCACCCACATCTACTTCAGAACAGCTTGTCTCAGAGCTGTGACCAGTGTACCTCCAGTTATCCAAAAAGCCCTGGCTGCTGGCCTGCTACAAACCAGCTGGTTGCATCCAGCTGGTGCATTAAATTGAAGACAGCTACAAATAAATTACTTTATTGCCTTTCCATGTAGGCATTGGCTGTGATACCATTTGGACACGTGGCARCTCAAACAGGAGGGGTAAAGTGATGAGATACAGAATAGTTCTTAGAGAGACGTCGCAGAGTTTTTATGCTGTAACTGGTTTAGGAGCAGGTTTGAGTTGCCRCTTTCCCGTGTGGCCACCAGGATCCATGCCTGCCTTTCTGCAGCGCCTTGCGCCGCACAAGGTGGTATCTAAGGACTGAACAGTAACTTCCGAATCTAGGTGAGGAAGGGCATATTCAGGGCGAAGGACAGACGTCCTTTTCTGGATCCAGCTGTGCCYGAAGGAGAGGTTCTTGCCCCAAACCCTCTCTTTCCTTCAGCCTTCGGGAGATAACTGTCCTGTGGCCTCACCACCATGAAGCCAACCCTGCAAGTGCTCCCTGAACCTGTTCCTGTTCCTATCAGCCAGGCTGGCAAAGCCCTGGGTTGGAAATCATGTAGCTCACACAGGTGATTCTCAACCTCTTGCCGCTACTAGAGTGAATGAACCTCCCTCCAGAAAGTGCTGGGACCACGACCGGGTTGGATAAACCCTTGTTCCAGGTCAGCAGCACCTGGAGGGGGGTGAGAGGAAGATGAATTAGTCCCTGCTGGTCCCTACCCTGATTCCTGTGGCTAGACAGCCCTGTAGCAACAACTCCTTCCGAACCCCAGCCGCTCTGCTCGCGAGCAGGTGCCTTCCCGGGTTGGCCTYACGTCAGCCTCCGGGCCGCTCGCCCCCGCCTCGCTCGGGTGTGCTCCGGCGGGGACGCTCCTAGAGGCAATTCCTTCGTCCTGCACGTTAAGCTCCATCGCGAGCCCTTCCCAAAGGCCAGCAGTCTGCCAACTCTGCTGAGAGAGGTGACGTGGCTCTCCCAGAGGCTCRAGTCCGATCTCCTTAGGGCCAGGCGCTAAGGGCTGCTGCTCCCCCATAGCAACGCGACAAGCGAGCGCTGCAACGCGGCCTCACTGGGTTGGGGAAACCTGTGTCTCCTCCTGGTGTGGCTGAGTGGGAGTTCCTCCTGTGTACGTAGTTCCTAGCTTTGTGCAGCTCTGAAATCCCCACTGAATTCCACCTGGCAAATAGCTGGCTGCAGAGGCTCGGCGTGACGCTGGTAGAGGTGCCGCGCTCTGAACGTGACCATTCYGTTTTGGCTTACGCTGTGCATGCTTCAATTTCAAATTTTTAGTAGTCTTTCTAGCCACRTTTGGCAAAGCATGTCTTCCTGACAGCAGGAATTGCTGGAAAAAAGCAAGAAGGAACGTGAGGCCGTGCCAGAGCTTGGAGCAGGGCGGTCTGGCTGGTGTCCGCCGGGGCCGTTCTGCCTGTTCTGCTGGTGCTGTTGTGCTGGTTTCGGTGTTGGCCTGCAGGCAGCTGCACATCGATCACCCTAAAGGAGAACTTTGGTTATGAACCCACCTTCCAAGCACACCCTTGGGGTTTGCTGGTGAGGAGTGCAAGTCCTCCCCTGCAGGCAGACRGCGTCTTGCTCAGTACTGGGCGCCAGAAGGCACCCGCCTGCGGGGACCGTCCTGCTCGTCCCTCCCCAGAGACGCGCTCCCTCCTCTAGCGTAGCTTAGCGTTGTGCCGGCTCCGCGCCGAGATGGAAAYGAGAGGAGCAGGGAGGTTTCAGTCGTGTCCCTTGCAGGTTTGCTGACTGCTCCCCTGGCCGCAGCCGAGGTGTGGGCTTTGCCCGTGCTGGGGTCATTTCCTGCGTAAAGACCGCCTGCGCGGCGCTCCTGCCCTGCCCGAACGGGCTGCCGCGTGGCCTGAGCGCACCTCCCGGCGCAGGCGAGCCCTTGGGAGCCTAATTGGCTTTTTGCTCTGCGCTCTGGTGGTATTGTGAGCGTCTCCAATGCGTCTGGGCTCATCGCCGCTTTTAGGATCTTCTGTTAAACTAATGCTGCTCTTTGCTGTCCAGACGCAGGCTAGCAGCTTGTTTGTTTAAAGYTGTTTCCATAGGAATTTGTAAGGACCATGGGAACGTTTTTTATTTGACCTTAACAATGAAGAATGAGACTGAGGAGGGGGGGAAGGAGTCCTGTTGAGTCTGATTTGTGGGTTTGATTTTCCTCTTAGGCTGGGTAACCTTTTCAGCACYGAGTGGACCATCTTGGCAGGTCAGCTTGCTTTTTTTTCTTTTCCTTTCYTTTTTCAAATGCCTGTGATGTCTTCCAATCAGCTGATAAATGCATGAAAATAGGTCAGAAAGAGCCTCTTCAAGGCACACAGGGCAGCTTTTGGGTCRGGCTTGCAGCAGATCAGATTCCTGCTTTTCCATCCAAGCTGGAGATGAAAAAGCCAGCCTGTGCAAACGCAAGTAGAGGCTCCGTCCCCGGCGCTAGCRTGTGATCGCAGCTGTCTCTGCGGCGTAGCCCTTCAGGGGTTTGACCTTGCCACTAAAGCCGTATCTCAGTATTTGCCTTCTCACCCCTTCGGGAAAGGACCGTGACGTTTTCCTGCCTGGCGAATGAGGCGCCCAAGGTGGTGCAGAGCTGTGAGGGCTCGTGGGGGGCTGTTTGTCCCCAGACTGCAACATTGGGGTGGCTTCGGTGACAGCGCGGGCAGAGAGTGCACAGGGAGCCGCAGCAGAGCGGGAAGCGGAGATGTTGCAGCGTGCTGCTTGTTGGACCCTCCAAGCTGTAGGAGCTGGAAACCTGGCAAGCTGAAAAAAACAGATGCTGGAAGAGCAGCCCAGCAAAGAGTGKGGGGGCAGCAGGGAAAGCAGCTCGTGAACCAGGGAACCACCACCCTGGTAACCGGGGTTCAAGCTGTGATCTGCGAGGCGACGCACCCCCTCCTTGTTCTACCTGCACCCAGCTGATACGCTGCCGCGTGCCGGCGTCCTTAAGGGCTCTGGGCTTAGCAGCGCCCCAGCACTGCCTGCGGACTGCCAGCTTCCCGTCGCACCGTCACCTAAGGACGGACGTCGTACGGGGCGGGGGGGTCCTCTGAACCCAGCAGCTACGTGGATGTTTTCTGCACAAGCAGTTACAGTAGATGGCTGCAGAGGTGAAAAACAGCTACCCSCAGGGCAGGAAGGGAATGCGTCTGATCACAACCGTCCCCGGGGGCTGGGATCCACACGCTAGTCCGCGGGTTGGGTTATGACGGCAATACGACCGAGTACCGACGTTTACTGCTGAGCAAGCAGAAGGGGACAGTCCTGCTCCTAACATCTGGCCGCTCCCCGCGCGTCGGCAGGGGCTTGCACTGTGGTGCTAAGGACACGCGCGTTGTTGCAGGACAACGGCCTTAAACGGTTTCATGAATTTTTTACAACTGCTACTCGTACAGGAGCAGCGTTCCCTTTCTGACAAAGAGCTGCATCTAGGCAAACGCTCGTGTTTGGTGTCCCTCCCTGCGGAGGGGAGAGGCCCTGGGAAAGTTAATGCACGAGCAGCTCGGGGCTGGCGTTTCAGACGGCCTCTCAACGGCGAGGGCTTCGCTTCAGAAGTAGTCTGGGCCTTTCTTAGACACGAACAGTCTCGTTCAGCCCCCAGCTGWTTCCTTACAAGAACGCGCCTTTCTCGGCCTCTGTTCTGCAGCCCGCTTCAACGTGCTCGCCGGAGACGGTCCCTGCCTGCCTGCGCGTTACCTAACCGGGGACARCCACCAAAAAGCTGAAAAAGGAACCAGCGGAGGTTCACGAGTTGGGCAGAATGAGCGTAAAGGCCAGTAAGCGTGGGTCATGCTCTTTTGCCTTACCTAGTACTAGAAAAGCAGTTGTCAAATCTGAATTAAGGTACAGATGGTAATGCCAACTGTTCTGCCTTAGAGGTATTTTGTGGAACAGCTTCTTTCTTGCCTCTTTTTGCTTAGTGGCAAAAAGATGGTTAGAAAATGACACTTGAAAAATATTCTATCTCAGACATGAAAAATTGCCTGGCCGGTTAGGAGAGAGGTGAGTTAAGCCCTAAGTTTTTCTGCTTTGTACATACAGCCCTTAGCTTTCACAGGGGCTACCTCTTCTTAAATGGATTTAACTGAAGACCAGTAACTGAGTCTGTTGAATGTAGGGCACTTGATTTTATTCAAAGGGTGAGATACAAAAAAGTAAGCAAAAGGACAAAACCCAAATTATAAAACACTACAGACAAAAGTAAGACATCTTCTGCATACAGCACGTAACAGGAAACAAGGTACAGACTGGTCCCCACAAACCAAGCCAGCTGGGCATGTACAAGCAGAGAGGCAAATATGTCCAGAAGAGGAAAACGGTGATATTTGCCACTTCAAATGTCTATTTACACAAACTGAATTGAAGGCAAAAAGTTTTCTTTCCTTTTATTTGAACCAAGTACTTTTTTTATTTCTTCTTCTTCTTGTTCCTCAGACAGGGGAGGGACTCCGTGCTTTGAGGCAAGTTCAGTACGTTCAGGTAAGGACCTAAAATTAGCCACAGCTAAACACTGACAAACTATGTGAAGGGCCTGATTTAAATCCCCTGTGTTGCTGACAGGCACCTGCTTGTGCTGTGAAGGACGGCCACTAACAGCTGGAGAGGGGAAAGGCTTAATGTGGTATTAATGCGTTGGGCTCCCTTTGCCTTTAGGTGTTTCAATGTGCAGCTTAACCAAACCTAGTTTGTCTGGGCCAGTCTTAAGGCTCCTAATTCAGCACGACTACGCATTGTGCCCTACCCAGGAGACCCTACCGCCCGACTCTGAAACGGTCTGGTTGACGCCTCCACTAACAGAGCTCTTTTCAAGTCTCATCCCCTTTGGTTTCAGAARAGGATGCCAAGGCAGCTTTGGGGCTAGAAGGTTATCTCCACGTCAGCCGTACTTTATTCTCAGGTGAATAAAACGACACTGAAGAGAGAGCGCACGTGCTATGTCACCGTTGCGTTTTACAAAGACCATTACCCACACGCTGTYTGGGGCTCTTCGTAAGAATACTTTCACGGCCAGTATTTATTCACCTGATAAATTCCTGGCCTTTCTTTCGTGTAGCTAGGAGGAAGGAAGGAAGAACTCTCTGACCGTCACAAATTTTATACCATGTATGATTTAAATTCCTACTGTTTGGGGAATAACCTTAGTAAGAGGCTTGGAATTTGACTGAGGCCTGCTAGGCAGAAACAACGTGAGCTGAGCCTGAAGGTCCCTGGGTTTTAGTAATTTAAAAGAGAAAAAAATAAAACCCCCCCACTTAAAGGCCTATAGGCTTATGCATCGCTTCAAGCTGCTATAGATGAGGAAAACATTTCTCAAATCCAAATAAATTCTGATAAATGTAYACAGTAATAGGCAACTGCCACTCCACCTGGCAAAGGCTTGTACCTGTATTTACCTGTGGCTCATTTTTAGTGACTGGGCTACTGCATTTCTAAACACCTCAATTAGGAAGGAGGGAAATTTTACTGGCTCAGTAAGCAAAACATTCATTCTGGAGAGCAGAAGACTGACTGGCTGTTAATAAATATCACAAGACACTCTAAAAGTTCTCTAGCGAAAAGAGAAACATCATCTGTTCATCAAAATGCAACACATCTAGACAAAATGAGGTAAGGAAGCTGAGAGAGTCCTTTATACAGTCTCACTTCACACAGGCATGGCAATTAACAGCAACGAGGAGATGCTTCAAGGATTCCCTACCATGCTCATCAGAAATCTTCTTCATAGCAACTGTGCTCCACAGCACTCTTTGACATTAAGCATTGCAACATCCGATAGTCTAGTTGCAAGTAGCGACTAAACCACTGTTTTTGGCAAGCAGAGTTTTGTACACTTCAGGCAGTTTGCTGGCAACTTGCAGAATGCAGGGGGTGAATACCTTTACTTCTGACAAACGAAGAATTTGTCATGAGTTTTAATGCCTTAAATTACAAAGCACAAGGATTTGTCTATCATAGCATCAAACCAAATAACTCAACAATACCTGTACAGTTACATCCACATGAGTGTGTCAGACTTAYATTTCTAACTTAGTATCCTCTTCTTTGGTCCTCTTTGTAGTACAACATTTTTGTAAATATTTAACAGTTTGCATCATCAAACTTTTACAGTATAGTAGCTTGTATTTTAACAGTGCTGTCTACCATCATGTTTGCTAGGGGACTTGGTAGCTAGCAGACAATCATCCGTACAAGGCTAGGCAAGAGCAGTGCTTGCTGCTTCTCCTTCTGAGTGGAACAGGAAAAAGAGCTTAAAATCATTTTCTTGCGGGATTCATTCGCATTAGATTCCACGCTAACAAGAACGCAGGGTATGAGGCTGCAAGTCCTTACAGAGTGGGTGGGGGTGTCGGGGTGCAACCCTTCCTTGGGTCCCCCCTCTCCGCGTTAAAGGTTCAGTTTCCCTCCCCTTAAGCAAGCCGAGGGGAGAGGGAAGAGGGACTGTCTTCAAATTTTTAGCACTGAACAGGCATTGTTTTTCTTAAAGAAAAGTGTCCTCTTCGAGTGATGCAGAGAAGTCTACTTGTCGTGGTTACGCTGAGGCTCGTAAGGACTTAAGCCTCTCATAAGCAAAGGCGGTACAAACAAAAATGCAATGTTTACTACTTTCTTCTCAGACACTGGCAACACAACCTCCTCATAAAGGAACAGTCTGGATACTACGTATCAGTAAACATACACATACTGGTTTGAGAAGCTATTTCTAGGCCTGCAGCAATTTATTCTCATTAACATAAACTAAGCCAGGAACTGATCTTGAATCGAAGTCACACAGGTTACTTCAGTTTATACAGGACTGCCACAGATACAGTCTTTGAAACCACCTCGCTTTGAGCAATTATCCTCTATTGCATGAGTTGGCCTGGACTACTGTAACTTTGCGATAGTCTCGCGTCCTGCAATCCTGAAATGGTAGAGGACAGTCCCCAAACACTGTATTTGCTAAAGCAATCCTTCAGGGGCAGTAACTGACCTTGGGTATTCTCTACTATCTGCCAGGTATGGCTTTATGCCTTGCACTAYGGTGTTCTTAGTTCCCAGGTAAAACTAATTCAAAACCCAACAAGCTGGAAGGAAATACGCCCTTCGGCATTAGGAGACACAGMGCTAACTGCCCTTTAATGACTGAAAAAGCGTTAGCTCTTGAAGGCATGCTCTGCGTGTGACGTCTGCTCCTCYGCGAGCTTGGTACGAAGCTATTGTCACGGCATTTTTTTCTCTCTTGGCTACTGAACCTTTCACCCTCTATGACTATAAACTGGCCGAAGCCGACACAAGTCAGGTAACGCCACTGCCGCTGTACGAACTGCTCGAGTAAACCAGACCCACCTGTGCAGTTGTTAGGGGACTTGGTCTCAGAAAGGAAGGCTGAGTGCTGTCTCACTGTGAGATACAAGGCAAAACATTCTTGTACACGTTCAGACCAGTAAGTGATCTGCAGCAATACAAAGCCTGTTCCCGAGTATTTTTTTTTTTTTTTTATAATGCCACAGTGCTCAAAGGGGAGAAAAATTTTATCCCTCAACACAGAATATGTGACTTGTTTAAAACCAAAAAACAGCAAAACCTGAGCACTGTTCATATTCCTTTTTCCCCCACTTTGGTAAGCACCCACACCGCACACGAGACGCTGCTTTCGTTTACACTTGCAGTAGCGAGTTCCACTGTCTTCGTGGGCACAGCTAGAGAGATGTGCTGGTTTTGCGTAACACATTTTGGCCCACTGAGTCTATGAGATTGTCAGCTGCTAGGTATTTGGCATAGATCAAAATCCTTTTGATGTGACTTGTTTTGTTTTTCTGTTTAAGCWCATTTACCAAGCGCCTAAGATTTAGGAAGTTGGACAGATCAGTTGAATTCCCTTTTATAAATGAGGCAGAAATGACCCAAACTCTTCTTCCAAATTTGTTCACTGTTAAAGCATCTGCACAAGCATGACCAACAACAGCTTTTGTTCCAGCTGTATGTTCTGGTATCCTGCTTCACTGCCTGAGAGCATGACAGGTAATTCATTCAATGGTTTCTCAGCAACAACAGGAATGAGCCACACTGAGTAAGAAACAGTGACATTATCTTAAAGTAAAGCAGAGGGCCCCTTATCTAGAAGGCTCAGAAATCTTTAAAGAAAACCATTTAACACCTTTCATGGAAGTCTAACGTTCAAAAAGCCCAAAGCTATTGACATAGCACGTGGAATCAATTTGACAGTCACTAATATAATGGAATTACGGTGATCTTATACACAAACAATGATTTAGCAAAATAAGATTTACCTAGGGGACTTTAAAATCAAGTTATTTTGGTACGAAAAAAAGTCTTTCTTTTAATTCCCCTTTGCCCCTATGATTCAGATGATCTTTCACTCTACAGTTACGGACTTGGCCAGATTTCTTGGAAAATCAACCTGCAGAGAGGGAGGAGAAAGAAGATGCTTGTGAGTATTTATACACTTTGTTTGTTTGTGTATAACTTTGCAATGTGGGGAACTGTTGTTGTGCAATTAAATTGAAACTAACAACAAACTGTCAYGTTAATTTAGGATAATCAGTGCAGGAAAAGCCCATCCACTTCAGCTGTGATGGCCTGGTCACGAGAACTAAGGAGTCACCTCCTTTCGTGTACATTGTACATGGCTCGGAAGATAAAAGGTCACTGCAGTAAATGGCAGAGGCCAGTGCTTGTATTAAGATCAAATACCTAACACAAACAGACTCTGGTTTTCATACATCCTTCTGTGGATTTTTAGCTTCCTTTCAGATTCCTACAAGCCCTTCAGAAACATTACACTTGTGATGATTCCAGAAAGCAAACACACRTCCAAACCCAAACTCCAGAAGACTCGGCCAAGTATACTAGATTGTCATTCAGGCTTTGCTCACAAGAAGTTTCTGTAATTGCCAGGTCTACCGCTTAATCTGGTATTTCCAGTAGCTTGAGCAATCACACGGAGCAGACAAATCCCCCAGTCTTCCAACCCCGCCCAGCACATCTATTCCAGGTCTTTAGATAGCAAATGCACAGTGCAGAAGGCTAGGAAGGGAGTCCTGTACTTACGTCGTATCCTCTGAGAACTGCAAGATGGAAAGCCAGAAGCTGAAGGGGGATAACACTCAGGATCCCCTGCAGACAGTCCACTGAGTGGGGAACTTTGATTGTTCTCTTATTGTTCTTAATTGTCTCGATGTCTTCCTTATCACAAATCACTACGGGTCGCCCCTGCAACAAGCGGAAATGTCTAAGAAAAACAGCTCTGAAAGGTTTTTTTTTTCTTGCTTCTCTTTGGATTGTTGGCAACAAGAAATTTTCAGTGAATTCAGAACAAAACAATCACGGGCACCACTTCAGCATATTTTAAGGGGTAAGCAAAAACTAATGCAGTTTGGACATCTTGCCTTGTGCCAGTGGACTCYGCACCTATTTTAATTCTTTTTAATCAGAAATCTGCAATGGCATGTCTTGTACGGTTTGGAGTGTCATCTCTTCTAAGACCTGATAGAACTGGCGTTTTTTTTCTAAGCTAGTGTAACACAGAGATTTAAAACTGAAAGTCAGCTAGTATTTCAGCTTCTGGAAGAGATACCTACTAATATTTTGGACCTAATCCACCAAAAGGTCTTTGGCTCTAACTTCTACTACTGCCACATAAAATCTGTTTGTTACAAAGGTATTGTCTTTTGAAGTGAAGACATCTACTGAAGCCAAGTTTTAGGCAGTGACACTAAATACCTACCAGATTGCAGCAAACCTGATCTAAGCTGGACTGAGGATAGAAATACCAAATTCTCTAAAGCAAACACTTTGGGTGCATGGTAGAATTGTTTTTATACCAAAGGACCACTTTCAGATACACTCTATACTTTTCTAGGCACTTACCTGTCGYGCAATCACCTGTTGGAGAGCATTCTGGCACTTTGCGTATGTGTGATCTCTCATGATGATCATGATAACAGGCATGAGTTTGTCCACCAGTGCAAGAGGACCATGCTTCAGCTCACCTGCCAGTATCCCTTCAGAGTGCATGTAGGTAATTTCTTTAATTTTCTAGATGGGGAAAAGTAATTCATAAAGCTTTGGGCTTTTCTTTCCTTCCCCATCCCCACCCCATTTGAGGAGTTTTTTCTACTTCCTAGGAAAAGCAGCAATCAACCTYGTAAAAATATGCTCAGGGTCTCCTCAGGTCCAATACTTGGACAAGCCAGCCTGAAAACCTAGTTCAAAGCAGTGTATTTGGGCTGAGCTGCACGGAAGACACACCACCAACACTTACAGTTCTACTGCTAAACCCACCACAGGCCTTGTGATTTACAGTCAGCCTGCGTCTATATCATCACAGCACTAGCATCAACAGGAATCCCCTCAAAGGCCAAAGCTCCAATGTACAGCTTCCAGGAAGGATGAGCTCAGCTGTGGCTGCTAAGCACTTCTGGAAATGCTGTTCCAGCAGCTTAAAGGACTGATTATACGAGGGTGCACTGCCACAATGATCCACGATGGACCTGAAGCGTTCCCAATGTGACCATTGAAAATACCCCCTCAATGCACCTTCACAGCTGCGGTTGGCCTATTATGTGGYCTATCTGCTTCAGTAGATCTTTAACAGCGTTACGATGAGTTCTAACTACCTGACCCGGTGTTGTCAGCCAACGTGCCACAGTTAGCTGCTTGTAAAAATCATCTTGYAGCCAAGTGTCATTTCTTGTGCTTAAATTTGAGTCCAGAGCTAAGGGCATTTGAACCAGAATTAAATGAAGAAATCCCTTACCAAAGCTCCCTCAAGACATGTAGCATAATGGTAGCCACGTCCCATAATGAGAACAGACTTCTGATGGTATAGCTCCGTTGCTAGCTTCTGGATCTCGTCATCCATACTCAGCACTTCCTTAATCAAATCTAGAAAGAAAGGGAAGAACTGAAGTTGTGGGTGCTTCTAAGCCCAGGCCCCTCAAACTGCATGTGCTGTTTATACTTCACGTGCACATAAAGCAGTGACTCGCATGAAAACTGGGCCCAGTAATTTACTATCCCAGTTCAGCACTCAGGCAACATCAGAGAGAACGCACTTGCAAGTTCACGCTAAGACTGTGGCCCTCAAATTTGATCCCCTCAATCTTTTCTCCACTATGAATTTCTTGGTGTGAGCAAGGTTTAGGCATTCCTGAAGTTCCTTTGTACTGTACAGACACAATAAATGCAGTGTTTCTTACCTGGCAGTCCCTTTAGACCACGCATGATTTCCTTGCGCCTTTCTTGCATAGAAATTCTATCATCACACATCATCAGCGCAAACATCACCAAAGAAACAAACTGGCTGGTATAGGCCTGAGAGAGTGAGAGAGAGGGAGAGAAGCATGCGATAACACAGTTGTCACCTACTGCAGCATCTGGTGGATCTGAGAGCATCTCTCAAACCCCCTTCTCGGTCAGTGGCACTAAAGCCGAGTAAGGTGTGACTCTTGCAAACCTGAATATTTAAGAACTTTGGTTTATTGTGCAGCCCTGGACAACAGAAGAATTAAGATGGCTTTGCTAGTCCCACGYAACCAATAGATTGTAACAGCAAAACTAAGTCATCTGGGAGAAGCAGTTCAGAAACGTAACTTTTAGACCAGTTATTGACTTTATTCTTAGCGTGTCATGCTATTATAGCTTTCATTCCTGCTTTCTGTATTCAAGCAAGCAAATATTGAGAACACTGAAGACAGACAGACCCGCTGACTGGAGATGTATGGGAGAAGTCCACCAGTAACGACAGCTGGCCATTGCAACACAACAGCTAGGCATAATTTTCTGTACCATTTTCAAGGCTCACCAGCCATTTCCCCTGCTGGGGCTACTGAAAACATAAGTGACTGGTATCATTGGTTTGGGGGGAAAAAAAAAACTGTGTCTGCACAAACAAGTGAGACTCATGCTCACATTAAGATAATTTCATCTGCAAAAGCATCTGAGCCATAATATTAAACCGCTATTGTAAATGTCTAGCCTCTCGAGTCCTTACAAGACTGATCTTACGGAATGGTCCAAGATGCCAGAATGGGATTGAGGTTCGTTAGGTGTAAAATTAATTTTTGTAGAATTTTTATCCCTTTCTAAACAAGGACCAAACTTGCACGTTGATATATTGGAAGAGATTTAAACAGCTTTAAAGGGATCTAGAAAAGCTTCAGTTACATCAACTAGCAGGGTTAGATATGAACTGTTTGTTCTGGAGAGCACGCAGCTGAAGGTTGCAGAAGTAAATACCGCAGAACAGAAATGTTAATATTGCCTGGATTGTTTATACTCTGTTCTCAAAATGAACTTCTGTACAACTTTAGGGCAAAATCTCTTCAAATTCATGTTTCACATGTGTATAATTTTGGTAACTCCTCGGAYCACTAGAAAGAAAACGCAACTTTCAGTTACCTCCAAACTGTAACGTTGGCAATATGAAAAAAAAACGAGGCACAAACAACTCCTTCAAGAGTTTCTTGTAAGAGACTCATGAATTTTCCATGATCAAATTCCCCAATGAACTATTAAACTCAAATGTGGTTTTTGGCTGAATTTATGTAACAGATTGACATCATCTCGCCTCTAAATATAACTAAATCAAAGCAGATTTCACCATGCAGAAGCACTTCATCGAAACGAAATGCAGCAAGGCAAGTTATTTTATACTACATCACACGTAGCCAGATGCATCTACCAGAGAATAACACTGTCAGGCGGACATAAATACAGGCTTTAAAGGACCATTTAAAAGACTATTCCCACATTTGCTGAAAGTATGGTTTTAATATCACACTTTCTTTAGTAAAGAGATGCCATTAAGGGCAGTTATGTACTGTTTAGATTTCCTTGCTGATCTTTAGATCTTAGTTTAAACCGAGTCTGCATCCAGAACAAAGAACGCTAGAGACAGAGACAGAATTCTTGCCTCTTTGGAAATTTTTCCCTCTGAGACTGCTTCAGTTTCAAGCTTTAATGCTGCTTCTTTGTAATATTTCCCTTACAAAAGAAAAAACTCTTTGCAAGATGCAAAAGAAAGAAAATGAATAGTGTTACTGGGCACACRTTTATTAACTATACAATCATCAACAGTGACTGGTAAAAAGGGGACGGGGTACTAAAAACATTTAACAGAAAACACATGATGCAACAGCTAACACCTTTGGGGGGAGTTTGCATAATGAACTGCACACATGCAAAACTGCCCCTCATTTCCCAGTGATACATTAAAAGCTACCGATTGCTGCTGCAGCTCTTTGAAGGTTCCAGTTAACTTGTTCTCTTTAAACTGTATTTAGCAGTGCTGTTGCAGTCCCACCCTAAGCCTTACATCTTAYACATTTTATAGAGAGGGGAGAGACTTTGCTAACTCGGACATGACTTGATTTATATTTCTTGCCTCGCGAAGCCCCCCAGAGATGGCTCCAATGCAAACTCCCACTGTATGATTTTAAAGACAAAGAGCCCAGTTCTGCTGCTGCTGCTGAGCTGAATGCTTTTACCGGGTAAGCGAGCAGCAATCAGAGAATGTAGCCTGAAACTGGGCACATCACGACTGATATTTTACTCATGTGAAGTTAAAAGTCTCTAGACTTTTTTTTCCTCTTTAAAGAAATAAAAGTGTTTGGACACTTCTGTAGAAAACAGGATTTCTCCTACTTTGTTTTACATCTTTCCATTCACCAACATAGTTGTATTTTTTCCAGTTAAAATTGCGCACCAAAGTCCTCCAGTAGCCCAAATGCAGAATCCCCTGCAATACTACAAACATCTTAAGAGAAGCTGGGAGGTACAATGAGCACTTCTGCAAAAAGGGTTTTCCTCGAAGGTGCAATCTTAGCAATAACTAATTTTAAATCATCGTAGTTTCATGTTCAACAGTTTTAGCTACCATATTTCATTCTTCATGCCATCTTTAAATCAACTAATGACTTGCCTTTCCTTTTTAAGCAAAGCTATTCTTGAGATCATGAAAAATGAAAAGACTAAAACTTCTCAGTGTCAAATATAGTTTTGCAGCTTTTTATTTTATTATTTTTGAAAGTCTGTCTAGTTCTGATAATGGCTGAGTTCTGACTATTTTGGCTGTAGAGAATGCATCAAAGCWACCTTTAAAAACTCTACACTGAAGAGACTATGCACATGGTTAAAACATAGTCAAAAACAATCATGGTAATAAGAATGACATCTATAACTTCAGTATTTACCTTTGTACTGGCAACCCCAATCTCAGGTCCTGCATTGATATGGACTCCACAATCAGTCTCTCGTGATATAGAGCTGCCAACTGTGTTAGTTATTCCTACAGTTAAGGCTCCTCGCTCTTTACAGTAACGCAGACCCATCAAAGTATCTGCTGTCTCACCTGAAAGGACAGACATTCACAATGCTGTTATTGTACAGTAAAACGGCAATGCTTTCCTAAATACAATCTTACTGCCTGCAAGTCAAAGGAGTGGTCACTGTGTCAGCTTCTAGCTGCTGTGGCCCTGTGCAGTGTTTTCACACTAAAAAGACAAGACTGAAATCTATGAAACACATGACCAGATGCTAGTACTTGATGTAAGGAAAAGTTAGTATCATGCTAAGGTGTTTTTTTTTTTTTTTTTTTTTTTAAAGTCACAGGATCTCTCATTCAACAAAAACAACTTTTTTTCCATCTCCTAGTTATTAAAATTCACCGTAGGGAGGAAGAAAAAAAAAGCATGTTAAAGATATCTGGACATAACCCAGCTCAAGTGTACAGCACATGCGATAGAGCACTAAGTTACACCTGGGCTTTTGTGTCCTCCCACTATGTTACTGCTATCAGAGAACATAGACTTGTTTCAGCTGATGGTGCTTACTAGCAACATGGTAAGTTCCAAAATTTGTCCTCAGAGAGGTTATATCCAAAACTAAGGACCAGTTCTCAAATTTGTTTGYACTATACTCACATAAACTGGCTTGGATCTGACTTCAAAATATTTCAAAAACCTTAAACATAAAGAATCARAAAAGGCTAGTCTAAATAAACTCCATGGGATCATGGGGATCTACACTGAGGATCCCAGCAGCGCTGCTTGTGGAGCTGAGCTCCAGTGACAGAACTAGAAACAGAAGCTACTGAATTTTCCATCTACTATTACCAGTCCGCTTTTGTCCTTAGCGGACACACCTTTGAGTACTCCTGCCCGCGTAAGGTTAGATTAATCAACACAGAATGAAAAACACAAAGGATGGTACACATCTACTTCTGTACACCAATACGTAACCCCCTGGTCTGCACACTGCATTACTGAAGAACAAGTCCTCTAGGGTGGTAATCTTAATCAAAGGCTAGAAAAACAGATTTGTGGCCRGGGGAACTGGAGTTACTTGAGCTGAACGTCTGCTTTGGTTTGTACTGCCCGATGACCAACCTCAGGTTCCAGGAAAATCCTTGTTTGTTTGCTGCATGCAACACTAAGGGGAAAGATGTACTCCCTAGAGTGCTCTTAATTATGTTTCCCACTAGATTAAGGACAGTACTCTTCCTGAGGGGAAGAGGCAACATCTGCACATGTATTCCAAACACTGGGAAACTAGAACAGCCATCTGAGCCCCAGAAACAGAGGGTTCTCTAAGTTATCTGACACTCAGGAGAAAGTGATTATTATTTTGCCACCAAGAGGATTTTAACCTAACTACTACTTTTAATATCATAGCTGAAGACTAGCTGTGAGGATCTGCAACGGTAGCTGCAACTAAAAGGAAAAAAAATTACTGTCATTGTCCTTGAAAATATTTTCAGCGGGATATATCAATTTATTTTGTTTTAGCATAAGTGTATGTCTTATCTCACATTCCATTCCAAGGTCTTTTTTTTTTTTGATACTTTTGTTTAATAATTTCATTTCTTTTATGGATCCAGTACAGGATACATTAACTAAAGAACTAGAACTATTCGAAAACAACTAGAGCTGTCCTTTACCTAAAGCTCAATTTTTTTTTTTGTTTGTTTGTTTGTTTGTTTGTTTTTTAGTCTGTTGATTGATGGAATATTTCCCCAGAGAGAAAAGAAACAAAACAACTGTTTTGGAAACAAAACCATGCACCAGCATACAAATAGACCTTAGGAGACGCGCTCTATTTTTTCCCATTTCTAATATCCATATGCCGATTTCTCCCCTCACGCGCACCACCTGAAGTCCTACTGGCAGGCACAAGAATTCGGCCCCGCAGGCTTTCCCTTCCCAAGCAAACACTTGCAGGAAAAAGGTGAGTGAGTGAGTGGGTGGTAAAGCGAGACTATACCTGACTGGCTGATGAAAAAGCAAACATCATCTCTGAAGACAGGMGTGTTTCTGTCCAGGAAGTCACTGGCTAGTTCAACCATAACAGGCAACTCAGTCAGTTCTTCCAGAACCTGTCGAGTCTAGTAAAAGGAGATGTCAGAAAGTTACATATTACATCGTGTTTGAAAACTCAGTTGAGTACAGAAAGCCTTCTAAGCTACCACACASTGGAAAATATTACTATCAAAATACCATAGGAAAGTTAGCCCTGGATTATATTTTAATTACTCTACTCATACTCAAGTCACACCCATCTAGCGCTATGAAAAGCTACTCTGCTTTTAGCTGCACAAAAAGCATGAGGCCAACCCGCTTCCACACACAGATTGTTCTTAAACAATTCTCACTTACAATATTCAAACCAGGGTGTCTTTCTCCTGGAATGTAATTTGTAATACTGAAGAATTCAAGAGCCACTGCCAGAAACCAGGCCAGTGATTTTTTTTTTTGATTACTATTAACTTTATCTTAGTTAGCCAAGATGAACAAAACCCTTCTTTTTTGATCCTTGTTAGTCGGTTAACGTAGCTGGTTTTGCAACTTTCTGAAAGAAACAAAGATCCCTAAGCAAAGTTGTGGAATACTTTTAATTGCAACATGATGGGTTGCCAAGCTACAACCAAACATGCCTCATCTACAGCCTGATACCACATTCTACCCAGCAATCAGGTTGCCTCATAGGAAAAAATTACATGTTGTCTGTACTCCTGCAACAGATGAAGCTAACCCTCTTCACTCGACTGGGCAAGCACAGGGATCCCAAGCAYGTGCCCTCACTGCATAAACTGTTTACACAAAGGAAGAGATCATGTATGGCTCATGGCAACACCTCTACTGCAGCATTTGTATTCTGCTACTGCATGTCTCTTYCCCTGCTGGTTTTCTTTTAAGAAGTTTATTTTTTAAAGCTTTCCCTAGCAATAAAATCACAAGCAACATTTTCACAAACACTCAAGTTGGCCAGCTTTTAGTTCCTAATGATGTCGCTGGTAGTTTGAAAATCCGGTGTATGCAGGTTTGAAGGTCTTTACTCATCAGTACACATTTGCTTAGTACAAATATCTTATCCTTAACCTGCTCAACACACACAATATTATGCCCACTTTTCAATACTAGCTACAATTCACAAGGAGATCAAGACCGACTACTCACCGCAACTCCAGCATGGTAACTTGTCCCACAGGCAATAAGGATTAAGCGACGACATCTCTGAATCTCTTTAATGTGATCCTTCAACCCACCGAGATTTACTGTAAGCAGATTCARGGAGAAAATCAGGGTGGTCAGCTAGCAGAAATTCTCGAATTAAAACACTGCTCATTAGCGCTAATAAAGATCTCAATCAGCCTCTTTTAACAAAAGAATCATCCCAAACACTAAGTTTCTGCCAGAACATGTGTTTACGGTAGGACTCTCTGTAAGACACACTCATTGTCTTACAAAGGCACGTTTCAATTTCCCATGTCATCTACCTCCTTCTCTGCAAATAACCACTAGATACTTGAGCTATCAAAATAAAGGATTATTTACCAGTGTAGTCATCAAAATTGACCCTTCCTCTCATCGTATTAACGACAGATTCTGGCTGTTCAAAGATTTCCTTCTGCATAAATGAGCTGAAGTTACCTATAAAAAAAAGACAACAAAAGATGACAAATGAAAATACTTTAAATCACTGCACAGTATGCTATGTATGCAGGGAAAACTTTGGATCAGAGTCACTAACTGGCCAGTCTCCAATCAGAGATTACTTTTTGTTCCTGCACATAAATAACTATTAGAAAGTTTCATTAAGCTGACAGTTCATTCTCTAGCAAAGCATTAGCTAATCACGAGAGCCAGATTCAAGACACCCCAGAGTGTGGGTCAGCTAACAGTCAGATCCAGAATGGCAAGCCTGCTAGGTATCAATCTTTAAAAATCCAAAYGCCTCCAAACAGGAGATAGACTCCTCAGGCCCATGTTTCTAGTTGTTATGGTGTTAGCAGCTAGTGGGAGCTTCCTGTTAGATACAACATTTTTTTTCCACAATAAGGCTGGTCAAGCACTGGAACAGGGGCCCAGAGGCAGTGAGATTTCCATCCTTGGAGATACTAAAAACTTGACTGAACAAGGCCCTAAGCAATCTGATCTACTTAGACCTGCTTTAAACACAAAGACTGGATTAGGTGACCTCCAGAGGTCCTTTCCAACCTAAATTGTTCTATGTTTCTAGGAAGGACATGTACATCTACACAGGTGACATCCAGAGGATTTTACCCTTCATAATCTGCTGCAGTTCCATCTGCAGAGTTTGGACGGCACGTCCGGGGTGATCGCCTGCCGTGCGCTTAATCCGGTGGATGGAAAGACGGCCATCAACCACAGCTGCTACGTCATCATCTTCAAGGAAAATCACTCTGTTGGTATGCTCAATGACAGCACTACAAAGAGCACACAGCATTTGCCATAAGACATTATTCTTCATAGAAAGATGAAGGCTACAGCTCTATCTATAATCCAACATACAGTTATTGGTTCAAGAAAGTTACTCATTTCAATTAAATTTCTCTTAAGAGGAACATCCTGATGTGCATTTCCACACTGCCAGCATAACTGGATTTCTTCAACCTACCTCATTATTAATTTAAGTTCCCATGTTGAGAAGAAACTATGAATTCCCCAGACAAAGCAGCATGTGCATCAACATGATCTAACTATTAGGAGCTAGCGAGTGGCTGTCAGGAAGGGGGTAATCTGGCCTAACACACAGGGCATTCAACTACAAATACAGACTCTTTTCTTGTCTTTACCAGAGATAAGCAGTTCCCCCTCCCCGCATCTCATTTTCCCCATCTTATAGATGAGACTGGGGACAACTTGGCCACCTTTTRAAGTGCTCTGAGATCTACTTATTAAAAACATTCCAAGAACTAGGTACTATTGAATACCTTCCCTGCCTGCAGTTTACTCTGGAAATGTCAATACTGGGATTACCAGTGGGGTTTAAAATCGTACAGAAGATTTTAATCAGTACTCTCTCTTACAACAACAAAGCAGGCTGTATTTAAACACAGCAGCTCACTAYTTTAGCAGCTTTTGCTCTGACCTTACACAAGTCACTGAAAAGCTCTGTAAAATCAGGAGAACATGGTGTGGGCAAGGGTGTCAAGACTCTCCAAAACACACTAACAAAAGGAGCTACAGCAGTATTTTCACATTTCTAAAAAAAGTACTTATTTCCCTAACATACTGAAGTCCAACTGTTCCACTAAGGCTGCTGTGAAGTTAGTCCTTCCTCCCTCTTCGTACAAAAGTCAGTCTTGATTGAACGATAAAGAAATTACACATATGCAGACATCCCTGGAGAATCAACACAATTCTCCTGATAATAACGGTCTATCTTCTTAATTTAGGTCAGTACTCTCCCAAGTTTCCTATTACGCATCTCTGGAATCATTTTAACAGATACACCTGAAGAAGAACAATTCCCCTAGCACAAAGTGAGTTTTCATTTCTTTTACAGAGAGTCTCATCTGATCTCACTCTCTCCCTCCCCGTTTCTGCAAGGATACAATACACTCTGGGCCACACGGGGCAACCTGTTAACTGTTTGTAAAATAATGCAAATAGCCATATACAAACGGTTTACTACTGTTCATAAAAGAAATCACTGCATCYTAGTTTCTTGTTCAAGGCCTCAAATTTAAACAATATGTTTTTGTAAACACTAAAAGATGCTGGAAAACATTACCTAGCATCAGAAGCAAAGTAGTACTCCACAGCTTTCTCCTCAACAGGGAAAAGGCAGGTGGTACTGTCCACACGAGACAGGTTGCAACTTCCCTTCTTGTCTTTACCTAGAAGACACGGGGATTAGGTATTGTGCACACTACCAAATGCAGAATGCAGCTGCAATGTCAGGCCCAGCCAAAGGTCCCAAGGCCATGTATCAACATGAAGCAGTATTTTAATCACTGTGACTTATCACAGTAAATTTAACAGGGAAAATAACAGGAGGGCAACATAACAGCACTCATATTATTATGCCCTTTCTCAGTTTGCTTGGATTTTTTTAATGTGCTTTTGAATTAGAGCTGTAAGTTATAATCTTGGGYGCAGAGTTCAGTTTAGAGAAAACACCTGTGAAAATTCAATAAAAGCTTATGCTTGGCTCCGCTGGGGGGGAAGGGGTGGAAATCGAACTGTTTTATGAGCAGTCACATTTACTAACACTTTCCTACTTGAATCTGTCCTGTTTATCATTATAAACTTCTCCTGTGCTCCTGTTTTAACAGTCTTTCCTGAGGCTCTGAAAGAACAAGCTCTTTCTTCGCCAACTGTTCTCATTACTGGATGAAATTATTTCATAGCTGCAGCCTGTGCAACACACTGTTCCACTGAGCACCAACAGATGTAACCGAACTAAAAGCTGCTCTGGCTGAGCTGATTGATGTCTTCCGACACACAGATCATGAATATACGATGAAGTACTCAGTGTTACTCCTGAGTTATCAAAAACAAACTTCTCATTCTGATCCAGAGCCCATAGGACTGGCAAACTGCAGTCAATCTTGAACTGTTGCAAGGGAAGTATTTAGGTGTACTGAAGGACACAGGACTAAGAGGGATTAAGTCAACTTCTGAAAAACTTCAACTAAGCCTTAAAAGGAGGTCAGTATTTCACCAGGGATCCTTTCAGAAGTACTTCTGTACTTCCCAATGCATTCTACGCCTCCTCCTCCTATTTAACTGTGAGAAATACTTCTCAGGGGCAAAGCTCATCAGAAACGTGGACGAGGATCAAAACCACCTCCTGTTCAATCCTGACCTTGAACAAAATTGTTTCTCATACAAAATTCACATCCCTTGGCAATGAGGTGATTAAGCAGCTTATCTAGCAAAACATGTAAGACTACTGCTGAAGAACAACAGAATTGAAGTTACTGTACTATATATATTTACTCTATAGGCCTTAACATAATTTACTTCACATACTTGATAACAGATCTGATTCAATGATGTACACATTATGATGCTGACATTTAAATTTATACTACTATAAGTGAAAATTTAAAGAAAAAGAAAATACTTCCTTCATGTTGGTACTTAATAAGAAAGTTCCACTTAGCTACAATTTAGGGCTCTCCACTTTAGTTATTGAGTCAGTAAACAAAGAAAATAACCAGAAAGGACAGAGCAAGAGTGTTAGTGGCCATTCTCCAACAGAAGCACCCATACTTGATTAAAACATGCAAATTTTGTTTCTCAAAATATAACATTTCCCCGCATTGACTTTATTATGTTGCATTGCTTTCCTGTATGACTGAATTCTACCATGAGCTGGAACTGGAACATATTCTTAGAGGGCACATACATTTGCACTCTATGGATATCGCTACCACAGAGCGGTTGAACAAGCACAGCGAGCACTATCAGCCACTTACGGCTGTTATCTTATCTACGGATACCACGTTATCTGTGGATAAACTGGACTGTTGCTGTAGAGCACCTAACTCCCAGTTACTAGAATTTAAAAGCAACACAGAAGTAATCTTTTCCCTTCCATAATCAAACGGAGATGTCATTGAGAGGTCACACRAGTAGGTAAAAATTTGCAGGGGAGGGGGATGTTTTGAGTATATTTTGATATGGTCTCACTCCTTTAYGACAATTCCAAGCGWAYGGCCCTTCTGCAAAGCTAATACAGCAGAGATTATTAATGTAGCTTCTGCTTAACAGATTCTTCCCACTTACTTGARCAGCATTATAGTTCAGATTTCTTTAAAAGGTGTTTACAGAAGACAACAGAAAAAAAGAAAAAAGAAAAAACCCCACCCTCCTAATCTTTGTATTCAGACAAACCAGCTAGAGAAAGAGAACAGGGTTCACCTTTCATAAAGCTGAGGTTTGTTTCTCCTTGGGCAAAAGCACATAGATTTCACCCCCTGGTTGGCATTGTCTGAGGTCACTGTCTTGTGATGCTGGAAATACATTTATTTACAATAGCAAAGCATTACAGCCTTTCCTCTTGCATGGAAGCTCTCTCCTGCTTCAGCTGCAAATTTAGTTCATCAGTTTAAAAACGTTGGGTTCGTCTTAAAATAAATTAATTATTTAATATGAGATTAATAATGCTTTACYCTGATAAATGCCTCATGTATTTCAAGTTGATTAAATACAGCCACGCTAAAAGAGCAAAGGTTCCAGCCTCAGCTAAATCTTACTGCTTCTACCAGGAGCTGCAATTGAGATCTGCACTATACTCAGGACATAGCTCTTTGATACCCTAAAGGAATTCCAGAGAATGTTTGCACTACGATTATCAGTGGGCTCTTAAATCACCTTGTTTCTAATTGCAGTGGGTTTCACTCTATCGCCTTTGTTAAAGGTAATTTACTGTTTCATTCTGTAATCAAAGCTGTAGGGAGCATACAGCACTATCGGCAGTAAATCAGCAGTTTTGTACATGCTCAGCATTATGTCAGAATACTTGGGATGAGATGGGTGGATTGATGGAGGATTTTCCTGTGTGTTGCTCAAGATGCTTSTGATACAGAAATTCTGATTATCCTGTTTGTCTCACTACACTACCAGGAAAGCAATAACCACATATTAAAGAGACAATGCAAGTTTCCCTCATTTATTATTCCTTTCCTAAGGAACGGGAGGATTTGTCTCAAATTTCCAGTATTATATTTTCTCAGGCACCTTCCTCCATTTTTATGGATATTCCATCAAAAGAATGATCCATAGATTGCACAGCTGAAAGTGTAATTGGAAAGAAAAATAACTTCAGATAATCAGTGAAAACAAAAACAGAGAAGTGATATATATATATACACACATTAGGGAATTACTACTAATTATCCAGTGTCAAACAAGAATAAGCACAGACAAACTTTACTGGGACTGGTTCTTCACATACGTTGCTATCATTAGCAGCACTGTTAGGAAGCAGTAAGACACAGTGGCACAGAAAGTCTTTTTGATCTTTGCAGTGCTCAAAGAATTAATCCAGTGCCCGCTAACTGAATGGGTTCCAACTCCTCGGACAACAGTAAGGTGAAGAATAATTCTTAGTCACTCTCATGATCAAAGGTGCCACTGACTGTCTGCAGTGGCAAAACAAACTTGCAAGGGAGATGTACAGAGAACCTAAATACAGATTGCCACACAAAGGATACCGGCATGCTACCTTTGTTTTGTTTTGTTTTGAAACCATTCTGTTACAGAAGAAAAAAGGTTTGTAATGGTGAAAAGCCTACAGTCAGCAAAGCATAGTCACTTTTTTCTTGGAAAAAACAAAGTCATTGCATGCCAACATGCCGCAAACATAAACTCAAATATCTAAGTYTAACTATATTGCACAAAGAAACGTTTTCCTTGCAACTGTACAACATTAAAGTCTTGATTAAAACTAGAGGTTAGTTCTGCTGRTGTATAGAGGGATATCAGGGAGCAAAAGCAGCAGGTTTCTCAGCAGACTAAGTTGTGGTATATGGTATAACGTATGGTTAAAAACATCTTTATTTCAAAAATCTTCAATAGTTTAATTTACAGCTGAAAGTAAAGGGTATAATATCTACTCGAGAGCATGCAGCTGGGGCTCTGTGCAAACACTATGCTTTTACAGTGGTCCAAGCGTGACTGGAACCTCCTGGGAAGGYGGTGTTCACACTTACCAGTCCTGTACAGTATTGGGATGTGGTCAGTGGAGAGCTTGTGCTCACTGCGCACTCCGATTAGCAGGGGGCTGCCTCGCCTGCAAGCAAAACACCAAATTACAACCATGAGTGCCCCAAGTTTCAGCATCCGAACATTCSATCTTAAGGGACTGCTGTTCTCCGGCGCAGCGTCTTAGCCACTGAACTGAACTAAAAACAGAGAAAGCGCCTCACAGATAAATTGTTGTTGCTGCAAACACAGCAGCATCTGAATAAACGCAACGTAAGRACAAGTTAGCGTCAGTTCTGTAAGAGTAACTGGAATTCTATGGACACGAGTCAAGAGCACAACAGCTGTTGCCCACTGGGTGCATGTACAAACACATACTGACACTGAGATGTTAAAACTGTGTTAGGCACATGCACGGCTAAGCCATTCCCAACAGATCCTGATGTTTTAAAGCGAAGTACTACACCTGAAAACCAAGCTGGTCTAACTCCCAATTTATTCAAGTAAAATGAAAATAAAACTTGCCCAAATGCTGCCACCACAATTACAAATGCAATGGAGAATAAAACCATCCCTTTTAAAAGCTCTCCTAACCAGCGTCCTGAAGCATGCTCAGATGGTCAGAGCTGGCCTGCTTCAGACCAACTGCAACACAAGTGGTCACTAGGAAACCGATAAAACACTTCTAGAGTTTCCTGCTAATAACGAACAGAAAAGGAAGGAGGGAGAAAGAAAATGAAAAACAACAGCTACCACCAGCCCAGCATATACAGCRTAATTAGAACAACCACTACATTATCATCTTCTAATTAGTCAAAAGAAAGAGCTTAGAAACTACACATGGGATGCAAGAAAAAAATGTTGTCTTTTATAGCTACTCTTACCTGGTACCAACTGCTTGACCGGGATAATGAACACTTTTGAACACAAGGGCAAAAGCACCTTCCTGGAATGAGAGAAATACAAACTGCCACCAAGATCTGCAAGTAAAACTTGTTGCCTATAGCTACTATAGCTTTTGCCAGACAAATTACTGAAAAAGTGTCTCCTAAACAAGCTAGTTCTGGAAAGAGAAGTATATTCCTCTTCACATGCATAATTCAGCAAATAATAAATGACACATGGAAGATGGAAGCAACATGCTTTACAATTAAGTTCCCACAAGGGGTCAGCATCTCTTCCAGACTGGAGGTTTATACAGAGTAAATAAAGTCCASTTTCAGGGAAGATCTTAAGCACAAGTTTAATTGGATCATGTCCCACTGGCTCCAATGAAACTTCAGTAAAAGCTCAGATGCGGTTTTGAATTCACTCTCCTAAATCAGTGTCTCAAACTGTGACTTTGTTAAGCAAATGAACCCCCACAAACACACAGTAAGAGAAAATAATGTTAAAAATCTTGCATGTGTTCTCTCCCAACTTAAAGAACTGGCTGCCTCAAGATACTATTGAGACCAAAACCTTAACATTAGTAAATAATCAGGAGGAAAATATCTACATTACATAAGAAAGAATATGTATCTAAAGGAGAGTGGAAATTACTGTCCTTCACGCCATAGACAAAGCATTAAACTGACTGCAAGAAAACAAAAACAAACAAAAACCTTTAAAAAGCAGCCAGCCCCTATGTTTACACTACAGGATTTCTTGCAATACTGACACTGATGGGCATAGACTTGCGGGTCAGATTCAATGCTCCAGAAACACTTTTCCAACTTAGAAATACTAGTAAAATTTTTATATTTATGCTCAATTCTATCAGAAAAAATTACATATCCCCTGCTCCTCCCACCCTTTCCAAAATATATTACCAGTTGCTGGATAACCCTCTCCACCAGGGTGGTGAAACTAATATCATCACTTTCACGATTATCGTACATATACTTGACAAGCTTTGCAATACTTTCCGTGTCGGTCTCAGACTCAAAATCATATCCTTTGCTTTCCTAAAAGTAAGCAACCAAAAAACATGGTATTATTTTCTGACATTATCACCATCAGTCCCTATCAAATACTTATTATTTGTTGCACAAATGGTAACTAGAGACAGCAATCTCTTTCCCCAAAATGTAATCTAAATTTAAAACATGAAAAAGATATGTGAACAGAAAGGAAGATGGAGAACAACACAAAGAAGTTCAGCAACACAGGAAAGGTGACAGAGAGTAACCTCAGCGTATCTGTCAAAGAAAAGGATGTAAGAGCAACGAAGATGCAAGATGATCAAAGTCTGGACTGGAATTTTAACCATGAGGATGGAGAGGAAAGGGAGCTTCTTAAAGATGTCATACACAAAGAATTGGCATATTTAAATATAAGCATGGATATAAGGACCTACAAAGAAGCCCTATTCATCTGTGATGTGTATCTTACAGAGCTAAGTGACAAGTTTAACAATGGCAATGTTTGCAACTCAAGAAGGAAAAAAATGAGAGAGAGTCTGGAAGAGATTTACTTACTTCTGCTAATAGAGCTGTCAACCAGCAAAACAAAATCTGTGCAACTCCTAAAGCTGGATCATCAAAACAAGTGCCCTCAACCAGAGAAGAACGATTCCCCCCCTCAAAATGCAAGATGCCACCAGCACACTGTGACTTGGATAGCAATTTCCGTCCTTTCAAAATGTAACCTTAACCTGCAGGCCTGTCTTGAGCTCAGCAAGTATCATAAACAYGTACAATAATTCTATCTCAAAGGATCTCCAACAGAAGTTGTCTCAAATTATCAGGTGTTTTGCCACCTGGTGCAAGGACTTGCGCAACTTCAACTAGATAATCTATACAGCAGTACTTCACTATATCCCCGGATACATTCTCTCTCACAAACACTCTAGTTTTACTTACCAAGAATTTTCTTAGGTCTTTGTAGTTGGTTATAATGCCATTGTGGATAACAATGAATTCTAGAGTCAGGGAGAAATATACTGCTCAGATCCAAGACACAGGCAAATGTTTTAAGTATCTTAAAATAGTAGTACAGTAAATATTCTATTCCTGTGGCCTACGTATACAGATAGCAGTATAATACTAGAACAGAGAGCAGAGTCCACAATTTTATTGTATGTAAAGGTATACTTAGTAGGATAAAGATAGGAGTTCTACTCTGTGGTGCCAYTTCCCTGATCTGCTCCATTTGGGTTGGTAAGTAATGGCAAAAGCTAATAATTACATGGRTGGGACTAAGACAAATTAGATCCTGTGAAGTTTTTGAAGATTCTTAAATGATTGGCTATTTAGGAACCCACACTTACTAGCAGTAATTAACTACTACGCTCATTCTATCATTTTGCTGGTGCCACCCACCAGGACATTACACAGACAYGCACACCAACCTAGCTGCATTCTGCAACAGCACAGAGCAGACCAACCCACTGCCATCAAATGGTTGGGAAGGGAAAGGATGGGAAAATGCTTACTTTGGAATTTAATCTGTGTTTTGATATCCTCCTTGTCCAGTGGCCATATGCTAAGTGAAGCTTTGGGGCACTAATCCCAGTTCTTCAGAAGATTGTCTACTGCTGCAAGCCATTCATTAGAACCTAGCCCACAGCTTCAGATCAGTGGCCAAGCCCCACTGGCTTCTGCATAGCTGGGATTAGTATCATAGCCTAAAATAAACTGTTCACAGGCACTGCYTTCAATTATCCCTTTCTGTTACACACTAGCAATCAGAAAAGGCAATAAGCTTTCCTGAAACTGTAAGAGCTGTCACAGCTCCTGCTCAGCGACACACATTTGATCAGGCAAAAATTCTTACCGTTGTTCTTATCTGAGCGTTGCGGGTGGCTGTTGATAGGACTGGGCTCGCCATGGGTAGCCCAACGGGTATGTGCAATTCCAAGATGTACATCAAACTCAATGTCAAGATCCATATCCTGTTGCTCTGCAGGCAAAAGTGAGAGAAGTTTTTATTACTAAGGGCCTGTCCCTACCCCAAAGCCAACATGGAGTCTTATCAAGCTTTCAAAATAAGGTCCACAAAGACTGCAATACTAAAATGGAAATAAAATCAGCAAATCACTAACAAAGTGTCGAGTGTATAAAGCTATCACAGCAAAGACCGTGTGCTCCAGTAAAGCAATAAAATGCTTTCTTTCATGCATATTTAAAGATGTTCACAACTGAAATACACAACTTCATTTCCACTCAGAAAGTTTCATGTCCTAAAACTACCACAGAGCAGAGAAGAGGGAAAGAAACTCTTTACCCAAGAATCACTGTTCTAACAAGTGAATCTTTCACAACACTTCCTTGCGCCTGCCTCTCTCCACATCTCCTGGCTGAATTTGTAAGGGGAATTCTGAATGTGGGTGTGCACAAGTTGTCTCCCTGCACTCCTCACCCCACAAAATAAAAATCATTACACGGATTCAAGGTATCAGTAGAGATCAGCACTAACATACGCTATATATATTACTATGCATATAGTAATATATACATATATATATGCACACACACACAATAAACGTTACCGAATTTACTCTCTCTATATAGAGAGTAAATTGTATATCTATTTATATATTTATCTATCTTTTTTCTCCAGCTCAATTCTATTTTAACAGAATGTGATTCCCGTGGCTTGAGAAATCAGAACTTCTCTGTGACTTCATGACAACATCCACRGAATCACCGAGTCCGTCACAGCACGTGTGTTTATGCCTGTGTTACATTTACACATAATAACCTGGAATACAGTGCTTCTGAATAAGACAGAAGATATTCAAAACAAATAAAATTATAAGATGTTTAATGGGAGGAAAAGGGGCAAAGTAATCAAGAGTAAAACATACTGTGAACCTCTTCATCCAGAGCCTTCACCTTCCCTTTCTGTTTGATGAGCTGGATTTTACAAGCATTAGCTTCCCAGTCTTTGTCATTTCCTCCATCAATTCCCACACCTAATTATCACCACAAAATGAGGAAAGAGTGTGAAATGCAGAAATTATGTTACGGTATTTTACAGAAACAAATGCAGAAGTTTTTTTTTTCAGTGCCCTTTTTTCCCCCCACTTGAATCTCAAACTAAAGGTTAGAAGCCCCTTAGATTAAAAATGGATTTTCCTTTTGTTGTCTTACAGTTATTTTCAAATGCTTGAATAATACGCATCAGAAATGTTTTTAAAAAAATTGTAAATCTAAAGTCAATCCACAAGTCTGACTGCATGATCACAGAAACATCCAATCTGTTGCTTCAGTTTTCTTCAAAAGTAGGCAACAGTTGAAAGCATTCATAAACACACAAAGAGAATCATCGTTTAAACTTGGAGAGAACTACCTGCAGAATCGTATCCTCTGTACTCCAGCCGCTGGAGCCCTTTGATAAGGGTCTCCAGGATCTCCCGTCTTGTCCGGGGAACATGGTAGTTCAGGTAAGCAAAGATTCCTGCACGGGGAGGAAAAACAAACCTATTTAATATCATGACAAAATCTGTATTTGCTATCTGCAGGTACAAACTCAGTTAAAAAAAAATCTCTAAACTGAAACAGATGTTTGTACTGAGAACACCCTAAAGGAAAGTATCACTGCATCTGTAGCTTTTCTTACTCCATCTGAAGTCCAAGGGAGATGATGTCACTTATATTTGAGACACCAAAACTAACTACAGAAATGCCAGCATCCTTTTCATAACACTGACAGGGACTACACAGGAAGCAAGCTTGGGAGTAATGAGGAACGAATTTTCATACGGGCTGGACCTGCGGGACAGAATGAACTGCCAGGAGACGATGAAGTGGACAGGAAACTCATTGCTCCACGTTTAAAAAACAACCAAGCTCCTTCATCAAGCTTGGGCTTTGCACTGTTAAGAACCATCTCCTAAAGGAACTCTTCCTTAACAGTTAGCTTTCTCTCAAGAAGTTCCTCCCACCGCCTCTCTAAGAGGAACTCATTTAACTCATGAAAACTAACACCCTCAGTCAAATCTAGCTTTTTTTTCCTGAGGGTTGGAAAGAAAGATAAATTGTTACTTCTGTTTTTAAGCAGTTGGCATGCAAACATACTATGGTGCTAGGGACATATAAACTCTTAGATCTGTGATATCAACTATGGCTGTATTTCAGAAAGATTCCCTTCGATGCTATTATGAAACAATAGCATGAGGAGACATTTACTGAATGCTAGAAATATCTGCAAAGAAAATCATTCTACCCAGTCTGAGATTTTAAAGTAGAAAAATATCTGCAGGAATAGAAGCACAACAGGTTTCACACAAACATCTGTATGTGTAAGTTTCCAAAAGTGACTGGTAATTTAGGTTTGGTAATTTAGGAAACTTTATTAAAAGCCTGGTTTTGAGAAGACTGGAGTTCAGTCCCATCAAAAAACAAACACACACACACACAATTTAAAGGCATCCCAAATCTTTGATTTGTTCCTGATAATGTAGTCATACAGCCTGCCTCACAGTTCCCAAACTTTTATTCATATAAAAGTCTTTACTCCCAAGATGACTTTTTGTGTCTTCACATTTACACAATTTTWAAAAGTGTTTAGAAAAGTGCATTCAAACTGTTTGTGTTTTGGAATTATCCTAAATAATTCAAAGCTTTCTAATGTCTTCATTTATTTTATAAGGAGAAACACACACAGTTATTTCAGAATTGACAGATGCATTGAATACCACATTGCAAAGCACTGAAACATTTACGAGGTATTTTTTTAGCCTGTACAGAGATAAATGACACCTGCAAGAAGGTCGCTCGCACCCTTATAACATTCTGACACTCTCCAATTCTTTCCTGTTTTGCATGGACTTTGTCTACAGGTCTCAGGACAAGCCTGTCAGATCCATCTTCTTCCTAACCAAAACCAGAGGAAATATGTCCCGCTAGTTCTGCTACAAAAAGAGCATGCTACCTCTCACTTACGTTGTTCCTCATTACTAGAAAAAAAAAATAGATGCAAGTTCCACTGTTTCTCTTTCTTAAACCATCTACTCAAGTTCAGGAAAAAAAAAAAAAAAAAAAGATGGATTCATTTCTACTTTCATTTCCAAAAAGTCCAAAGCCTCTTCGATAACCTCTTGTAAAAGACTATTAAGAAAATAGTAATCTTCCACAAGAATCTGCACAGTTTTGCTTCCATTGCTCCTGACATCCCAACCAAGTCAATACATGACATCCAATACACACAAGCCTGCTGCTGCCATCTCTTCATGGCATTTGTTCAACTTGAATTTTGGTTCTAGGGACTAAATGAACAGGGCAAGGTCCTTCTCCACAAACCTTGCACTTCACAGCTAACATCCCAAGAGGTAACAAAACATTCAAAGTAGCTAACAGCTGCCGTATTTCAGAAACTTCCTCCGAAGGATACTTCCCTCTCCCCTCAAGACACTCCTCCCCACCCTTCTGGGGAAAAAAAGTTTTCTAATTTGAGATACTTAGTTCACTCCGTTTCTAAAAAACTGTGTTCTTCAGACAAATAGCAACCTCTCTGTTTACAAGCAAACTGACTCCAAAGAGCTGTCACCCAGGCTGAAGGACTGCACATTTCAACTATATCCTGGATGCCTAAAATCCTTTAAATGACTTCCAGGTCTTACAATAGGACTATAAAGCAGACTGCTTTATCAGTAGGCAGCTGGAAAAACCCCTCTCTCCAGATTTGCCAGAAAACTCCCAAACAGACATCCAGTGCAGTGGTAGTATTATACATGAAAACAAGTGTGTACTATAATATAGAGGAAAAAAAACACGCACAAGGTGTCTTTAAAAAAGTACGCTGGGTTCCAGCAAGTCTTAGCGTTTCACTTTTCATCAAAGCCACCTATCGTGACGTCCAAAGTAAACCTACCTCAGAAGGCATAATTATAACCCACACATATAATCACGGAAACGTGAAAGCTTRCATTTTTCCAAATTACTTAAATAATTTCAGAGCTGAAACCTCTCTCCTTTTTTTACGTGCCTCGGAACCATGTTCTAATGGTCCCCTTTCCACCCAAATCCCTGAGCCTTGCACTCGTTATCGATGGCTCTAGGCAGCACCCCACTYGCACATCGGCCAGGCCCTTCCAACAGCTCTCTGCAAGTCCCTRCAATCTCTGCATTAACCCTGCCGACATTTCAGCTACCTGCACGTGGCATAATCAGTCCCATCCAGGCACAGCTAATAAGTCAGTCTACTACCATAGYGCGACACCAAATGCCACTCAGTTTTCGTTCTTTTCAGCAAATGGGGACTGGTGATGAGTCTTAAGATGCTCTTAAGATGTTTGAACTTTTTGCTGGCCTCAGTGAGACGGTTCCTGTAGGTCGCTCCCGGAGAACAGCGGCAGTGTGAAGGGTACCAGAGCCTCACCGACGGCAGCACAGAGCAGGCCTTCTGCGCCATGGGCAAACACGGAACCGACTGGCAAGCTGGGCTGCAAAGGGTGAACCATAACCACTTCCAAGCTAGGGGAAGGGACTGCTTGCAAGACCACCAGCACATACAGGCATGTTCCAAGAAGCAAGGGGAAAAGAGGGCTGTAGGAAAGGCAGAGGGGAAAGGGTGTGGAACAGGACTGCAGTCTCATTTAGGTAGTCTCAGCCGCTGCTCTGCCACCTTACATCCCACCTTGGCTGCCCATCCGCAAAGCCAAACCTCTCTAATAACTGACAGGCGTGAGGCTCGTGAACGTACCTCTCTTCTGGAGCCAAAGGCACTTTGACATCACCTACATAATGCTAAATAACAGGCACACAGCTATAAAAACCCTAACTTGTTTTCAAGGCTGTGACATAGCTTTTAAGATGAGGGTTATTTTCAAATGAAGCAGACCAGAGTGCCCAAGTCACTTCAGCGACACCAGCCCTGCACAAAGCGCAGGGCGCATGTGCCCTCCCAAATGTCTAATCAACATATCTGTATCAGCCTATCTATAACTGTTAGAACAGAGCCGTGGAAGAAGAGACCGAAAAAACACCCAAGAAAGGTCACCTTGCACACACTTACACTTTACACACACATACACTTCTCACACACACGCGCTCTCGGTGCCCCAGCAAGGCCATTGCAATGAAGCACATACTTTTGCTCTACCTTTAGTTTTGGCACAGTAACAAACTCCTCTCAAGTTTAAACAACATCTGGAGCTGACAGCACCCCGCAATTTCCCATCAGTTCTCYCCGGCATGTCTGGCAAAGAACAGCCAGCGGCAAAACCAGTGTCAGACACCCAGTGCCGGGATTCCCGTGCTACCCACCTCTTTTCCAGCTGCTAACCTACATTCATTTGCATGCACTGATGTGACATACGAATTAATTCCAAAAGAGCTGAGCATAATCCCAGGCCATTACTGATTCCTCATTCTGATGTGCAGAAGAAATTAAAAGTTTTGTGGTTTTTCACCTTAAGCTACACATAGGAAGGCTCAGAAGAGCAAAAGGAAATAGGAAAAGGGAAAAGAAACAGAAACACAAGGTTCAGCTTCAAAAAAAAAAGGAAAACTACCAGTCTTATGGAATCCATCTTTTTCTTTTGGCTTAGGAAGTCTTCCACACAAAAGAAGGCCTGACTCAATATACAGACATGATTATCGATCAGAAACTTGGCTTCCTGTCATAAAACATTTTGTAAAAGTGAGTTGATCATTTTAATCTCCATCCTGCTCCTGGCACAGGGACTCAAACTTAATCTGAACTAAAAAAAAAAAAGAAAAAAAATCCTTCCTTCTAATCAGGGCAGACTTTGAAGTGTTACTTAGACATCTTTATTAAACCTGAATCCAAATCAGACAACACAGGCTTGAAAAGTTATTTTCCCTACAAATTTTAACAATGAAACAAAATACAAACTTGATTCCTTGTCACAGGTCACAAATGCTAATGGTACATAACAAAGTGCCAAGTACTAAACAGGCACAAGGAACAAACCAAACTCTTCCAGGTACGGATGGCTCAGCGAAAATGAGACTGAAAAACACTAGTATTTATTCCTACTTGTATTGTAAACAAACAGAAAACATCTATCTGCAAAGCAGCTAACCTGGCATTTGCCTCAGCCATTGAAAATTATTAATTACAGCACAATTTTATTAAGATCATTCAAAAGGACTGAGAAAAAGAGTCCAAATCTAAGACTAAGAATGCCA
>NW_028186516.1:159728-165230 GCF_003343005.1 Rhea americana | reverse complement strand
GATCTAAGCGTATTCTTGAAAAACGTATTTTACTCTCAGCAGCCAGCAAAAGAAGTTCTGCAGACCGCATTTTGCTCCTGAGTTTCACCTCAGATTTTTTGGTCATGTCCGTGTAAACCTAGAGAAAGGAATGCAGTTGTGCTGAGTCAAAGGGCACTCGGATGATCCTTACGTCCCAGCATGACGCAGAGCGCTGGCGGTTCAGGAAAAGAACCGCTTTTTACTAGCGGACTGAACAAAAAGATCACTTCACCCAGCTACCAAACGTAGCCTCCTCCGAGCTGGAACGTGGCAGACGTGTAGAGGCACACAGCAACTCTACCCTTCAGTTTAGGCTATAAAAGACGTTCTTTCCACATACACGTTATTCTCAAAATCACAATGCCTTGTTAAAGCCTTGTTCTCGTCCTCTCTGTGCTTATACTCAAACGAAGCTACACAATTCAAAAGACGAAAAGAGATGAATGGCACACGTCTTTACGGTCGCTTGAAGGCTTCCGTGCGGAGTGCTCTGTCACAAAGTGCCAATTTTTCTGTCAAAGCGACAATTCATTTAAATCACAACAGTCAAGGGGAACATATTGGTTTTGATGGAATTCCAATGCAAATCTAGCAAATTTCCATCAGGGTCCCATCCGACACACTACCAGCTTATCCTGCTTGCCAGCCTGGATCCCAGGTGCTAAAAATTACAAGTCTAAGTAGACTGTTCCTCAAACCAGCCCATAAGGGCTTTCAGGCCCCTAGCAGACCTGATAACAGAAGTTTCAGTTTCAGCTCAAATTACACAGTTAGCCACTGCTACTGCAACCCCCATCCAACACAGAGCTATTTTTCAGTAATAATGCCACACCTGCCCTTTGTCATGCACACTCTGCAACAAGCCAGAAAGAGGAAGTATTGCAGAAAAACCATGAGAAATTAATAGCATTTAATTACACTACCTTGATGAACTATGAGTTGGCATTGTTCTTGGTGAAATAYATGCAATGCAAAACCTAATAACCCCTGTGAACTTCACTTTGTTCCAGAATTTTATACAATTGTGAATAGCTAGATACATAGAGACACACTACAAGCATACTATAAGAATTTACATCTGATAGGCTCAGAAAATGTAATACCCCTTTCTAGGGTACGCTATGGCCTTGACACTGATGTACCTCAGGATTAGAACAGTGGTCACATTTTATATTTCAAAAAAAAATTATTTCACCTTGTTTTAACTATCGACTTTAAACTAGTAACTTTGCACACAGACTGAACAGCGTGTTCAAAGCATGCAGGTCGATCACAGAATTCATAAAACATGCTCAAGACTGTCATAGTGAAAAGTCCTGTGTAAGTCTCTTAAGTGAAACACACTGAACAGTGTATTTCAGAACATAAAGCATTTCCTTTCTTACAGATTTGCCATAAGAACTTTACTTTGTGAACCATGAGCATAATGCATATTCAGTCACTCATAGAACTCAGCTCTGCCTTAGAACTGATTTTTAATATTCAAGGACTAAATCTAAGCTCTCTTAATGACAGCTACACAAAGAATTCTCTATAAATAGTTGACAGCTTTTAATAGAACAGCATTTCTGCCAAATATAGATTATTGCTATAGTCAATGGTCACGAAAAACCTCTTTTTCTGAGAACTTCATTGTCCTGTGACCTTTTTGTTTTCATGTATCCTTTTTCATGGTAATTTCATAGGGAAATGAAATGAATCACCATCACCACTTCCAGGTAAGAATAAATTACCTTCCCCAGTGCCCAGAATTCATGAAGTTACTCAGAAATAGCTTTTCCTAATCCTTTTCCCACGTAAGCAGAAAAGCCTTTGGGCTGTGTTTACTTCAGATTTATAAGTATGTTTATATCACATCACGAACTGTTAAAATAATTTTAGCAGACAATGTTATCAGTACATCACTTGGCAATTCCAAAGAATCCTTCGTCCTGGCGGTGATTATTAGGCCTCTGTTCTTCAGTAAGTTAAATGTAAGCTCACACACAATTAAACATACAGAATATATTATAAATTGGGCCCTTTTTCTTCAAATTACAACAAGGGAGAAACTAAGCACTAACATCGAGTTCTAACAGGGAGGCTAACCCAACTGGACAGTGTTCATMCCTCTTTACTTCTGCGCGTTCCCTAAGATGGAGATGTTCAACGTCCCACTGGAGCAGGTTCCTGTTGTTTGCTTCCAGTGGCCCGGTGAGGGGGCATGCTGTGTGAACCACCRTGCTCAAAAAGAACGCTAATTCTGCACACTTTGGATGAGCACAAAGTCAGAAACAAACAGATTATCATTACTGTGTYTGCTAGCTGTATATGGAAGAGTTAAGGTTCAATTCATCAAGCCCCCACTGGAAAAATAGCAAAGCAGAAAAACATTCACTCAGTGAAGAACATTTGTCCACTGGATGCTTCCTTTATGACCGATGCATGCACTTCAGCTAAAACGTCAAGATTTCTCCTGTCTAGGATAAATAACCAGTGTATCAATTCTAGGATTCATTTTGGGCAAGAACCACTATTTTATACTTTAGAGAAAAAGAATGTTTTTTTTCTTGGACCAAAAAAATCCCCAGTGACGTACAGGCAACCCTAAACCCTTGAAATGCAAGTCTTTAATTAGCCTATTTCCATCTTCAGTAATGAAGAAGATAAGACCTAAATTCTAAAACCCTTTTTTGTTGTTTGTTTTAAAACAATCACAGCATATGATGAGTTTATTATTTACAGAACAGTCTATCAAGTCTGGCTACCTTGAAAAACCTGTTTTCCGAACTATTTCRAGGATGAGAATGAACTGGTTTGGTACATTCAAACCAAAGCAYGTGTTACTTATACTTGCTCAGGTCATTAAACTGCAAGTTTTTAATACATACTAAGCACAAAATCAGTTAAAAGCAAAAAATAAAATAAAAAAAAAAATCACATCTACCACCAAATCTGTCATTTATGCTAAATGTCAAAGAACTAAACTTAAAGGCTACATTACTTTTCCTATCAAGTGGTGAAATCCTGTGATCTGATGTGCTCGTACATGGTCACCTGCACATAAACCTGAGCGTTAGATTAACAGTGCACTGAAAACATTGTACGAGTAGTAACAATCCTGAAGCTGCCCTAAGGAGAACTTCCCTAATAGCAATAGTTGTCACTTTTTTTTTTTTTCCAACTCATCCTCACACATGTCTTTCCATCTGAGTCAAATTAGATAAAATCTGAGTGCAGACTGTGCACCTGCTAAGCMACATTGCACATCTCGACTTAAGAGCCTACTATAGAAATGGTGTCCCATGACTCCTACAAGCAACCAGGCCGCTGTGGCTCTCACCGCGCTGCCCAAGACGGCTACTGGAACCTCGCGGAGGCCGCAGCATTGGAACCGGGCACCCCCTCTGCTCCAAGACAGAGACTCCTACCACTTTACTTAAGAGAGAAAATTAAGGTTCATATAAGTAACTCAGTAGTCAGAGTACCTACGAGCAAGTTCGGCCTTTCTATGGCTTTTTTCACAGGATTACTTGAAATTTGTTCATCTTGCTCCTCTGCTGGAGTCTACTGCTGCTATATGGAAAAAAGTACAAAAACTGTCACTGCAGTCAACATTTCRTAACGAGAGCCTAAAACACTGTCAACTTTGTCCTCAGCTCATCAGTTGGACCGCAAATGGCAGTGGCAGAGGAGACTGTATACTTTAGCTTCTGCCAACTGTGCTTACCCTCAAGTCACAAGAGTTCATGTGCTAGTACCCTCAGACTCCRAACAGCTCTCCTCCCACTTCCTACAGAAACTCAACTGTCTTCAGATACATAATTTCTGCATTCAGAAGCTCTTCAATTTCCAGCACTTTTCTTCCTTCACACTGTAACTCTTTAGAGAAACACATTCAATTAATGCTGTCCTCTTCCCATTTTTAAGTACTGGAAATACCTCTGGGTCCCAGAATAAGAAAAGGGGTCAACATCAGTGAACAATCTTCAACGTTTTTCTTATTGTTTAATAAATATTTCAATATCCACGAAGAGTTTTGCACGCACTGAAAAGCAGAAAAATGCGTTTGCAGGTAAACAAATTTTGAATAGAACTAAATAACTATTTATCAATGTTCATCACAGTTAAAAAGATATCTAGCAGAATGTTAGTATTACCCATCTCAAAGGTTGGAGGTTGGACCTCAAGAAAGGCAAGCACAATGCAGTGAAAGTATCCCTTGCAACAAGCTATTTATAATAATAATTAYCCCTTCCATTCTTAGCTTTGTTCCACTTTCTAATTTTAACACAAATTAACACAGTGTTAAATGTAAGCCGAAATATGTATTTCTGATTGCTTCTTCATAGTGCTCCAAAGACTTGAGAGTCTGAAGGTGATATTACCTCACTCTGGTTCAACCTTACAAACACTGAAAGAAATGGCAACTCTCAAATCAACTACATAAAACATTGTGATGTAAAATTTTGATTAGAGTACCACTCCTAGCTTTAAACATAAAAATACAGGGAAAAAAAGGGGGAGGAAACCTGGAAGGAAAAATAAAAATAGCCAACAGATAATTGCCACATAAGTTTCAGCAGAAAAACAAACATGCAGCCAATGTGACACGACACAAAGCAGGAAGAGAAAGGCATTTTTTATTTCTGTGTCCAAAAGATGAGGTAAAACGATTGTTCCGACAAGGCATCTAGGACCACACGTAAGACTGCAAAAAAGTCACCTAAGTGACTTTGGAGCACCAGCCTCACTGCTTTGTGGTCTAATTCACTTAGGGCATGCGTTCAACACAGGAAAGTTACACTGGTTTACGAACAGATTGAGATCAGCTGATGCAAAACCCTGCAATGGACACTTTCAAGCCATGTTTTAAACAGTTTACCTGTTCACCTCACACCCTACATGATACAAACTTCAACCAATTTAAGAGCAGTCGCATCAGAAGTTGCAACGATTAGAAAAGAGTAATACCCCATACTTTTCACCTGAAAGTGGGAGTGACTACGTTGACAAGACCAAAGCGCGTTTGAAAACGCTCCCACTGAAACCTGTGTCCCTTTTCCGTAACGTACATCTTACCAMCATTCACTGGGGTTTGGGCTCCCGTGTCACTTCCACGTTTTTGAAAATCACAACCCAGAAAGCTACGCAACACGGTCAAAGCAGAGCAGYATCGGCCCCAGCGCAGCCTGCCACCGAACCGAACCCGCACCCAAACCCACCGACATCACCGAGCGCCCAGGAGGCTGCTACACYGGGGAGACGCAGCGCTGCGGCCACAGCCGCCCTGCGCGCAGCTGGACGGCGAGGGCCTTTTGCAGCCGCCGGCGATATTTACGCAGTTCGGCGCAAAACGAGCCMTTTCGGGCCGAGCCGCTGCAAGGCGTCCCCGCTCCGCACGCAGGCGGCGACGCCTCCCCGCAACGGGGAAGGGCCCCGCCGTGTCACCGGCGCGGCGCCGCGGCAGCCGCCTCCCCGCCCGGCCCAGCGCGGGGCCGA
>NW_028186516.1:138969-159397 GCF_003343005.1 Rhea americana | reverse complement strand
ATCGCCGCTCCGCCAAGCTGCGCGGCTTGTCCGCGCTCGGGTAGCGAGTAAGCAGCGCTGCCAGGTGTAGGCGGGGAAGCGCTGGAGCCCCGCGGGGCCTCSCAGCGCCAGGAGCGGACTAACGGCGCGGCCGGCACGCTGGTCCTGCGGCTCCGTAACTGCGCTTCCTCGGAGGGAAGATAAGGAGACCATGACGATGAAACTGCAGAGCAAACGCAGTCTGGCATCGTGAGGAAGGACTGATAGGCTTGGTCGTTCAGCTAGGGAGCTGAGTTACAATGTTTACATTTAAACCATGGTTTAAGTATTGTTTGAAAAATGATTAAAAGCCCTAAAGCTAAAAAAAAAAGCTTTTTCTTGCTCTCTCTCTCTTTTTTTTTTTAAGGAAGGCCATTTACTTAACGTCAGCTGAACGCTAGGATGTCAACAGGATGTCAATAAAGCAGTATTTCCATGTAAAGCCTCCAGGCAAGCAAAAAACCCCCAAATGTTAGTATTAAACAAAAAAAAGGGGGGGGGGGAAGGGAAAGGAAAAGAAAAAGGAAAAAGAACAGAACAGTGGCAGATTCTGAACTCAGTCTTGCTACAAGAAGCAGCTGGCCAAAAATGAACAAAAGTAAAAGGATCGCCAGTCTAAGAAGCATTAAACAGCTAGCACACATAGCTGCTTGTCTGTTGTTTGTTCACCAAAGACATTAATAATAGCCTACATTCCCTGCGATTTAATTTTGTATATTATTAATACAAAATCAAGCTGCTCRATGGAGGAGGGCTGGCTTTAAATTCTGATTTTTCCTCATTTGTGGCYGCAGAGGAGTCCTTTCACAGCTTTAATTAAAAAGCTGAACACCTTGTAACAGCACGTTGATTTCCCAGCTACCAAGGGAACTACAARCCCATTTTAACAGTACAAATCAGAAGCACAACAAACCCAAAACATTATCACTCAAACCTATATGATACTTGATAATGTTATAAAAACAAACACTTCAAATTGGGACAAAATCACCCATCCTTACGTACCAGTCCTGGTGCAAGTCTTYGACAACTTTTACACAGAACAGAAACTTAGCTCCATGTCTTTTTTCTTGAAGTTCCTATATGCTCTCCCTCCCGGATAAAAGCCAAAATTYATCCCCAAGAAAATATGTTACTTTTATTCCAAGGCTTGCTGCATAGACAATATATGGCTTGACTAGCATTAATAGTTCTTGCTGATGAAGATGCACAACTTATTATCAAAGGGAGAAATGTGAAAACAGTTTCCCAAATATCTCACGTATGTGAACTTTTTAAACTAACAGTATGGGTCATGGTTAGGAAAAAACTCCTCCTCCTCTAGCCTCAACTTACTTCACTTGAAATAGAAATTTTGGCTACAAATCCTGAATTTTAGATAGATTGCAAACTATTACCTCCTAGGAAAAGAAAGTATGTTTTGCAATCTCCAACAGAACACATTTTGAGTATTGAAATCATGTAATCTGAGCTATTTCCCCCTGYGGCTGTGCTTAAAGTACCTGTTCCATAAATCCTGTCACCAAACGCTGTCGACGTCGATTGCTTCCATCACACAATACAGCATTATCAGATGACTGCCTTATATACAAACAGGCTAATTTCTCCTAGAAGCATGGAATGAGTCACATCCTGACAAAAAAGCACACCTCCACCTGTAAAGTTTCAAGATGACAAGAATTTAGATTGCTRTAATCAATTGTTCCTATAAAAGAGAGCACTAGAATAGCTTAGGAAACATAAATGGATGATGTAYGTTTTCTATATTTGAAACTGGTGCAAATAAGTGCAAAATGATCGTCTGCCATTTGGCCATTTTTATCTACGGCACATCAAAAAAATAAAAAAGAARTACTTTTGTTACAACAGAATCATTTTTTGAATCATTATTATTTTAAATGCAATACTTAATGGCAATTTTTGAAAATGTAACAGTCAAAAAACTGGGCTGACCTGAAAGTTATGGTCAACCATTTAACTGAAGAGCCCTCTTTAAACAAAGAACTCCAAGAACATCACATACCACACTGTCACAGTGGACAATGAACATCTAATAAACTATTAAGCTAAACTCTGAGCAGTCATTACTACTGTTTGCCTCAAAGTCCAACAATGTGCAAAGTTTTGGGGCCTTGGGAAGGGGGCTGGGTGGGGAAACAGCACCTTCTAATGAACGCTGTTTCTTTCTATAAACTAAGCTTTTCCACAGAGGTTTCCTTCAAAGGTTAAAACAGAAGGTCCTAGACATTTGCTCTGATGATTTCACCACGTTGGGCTGTCATAATATCACAGTTTATGGTTATTGTTAATGCTGTGAATAACACTGATTTTTTTTAAAAGACAGTAAACTTGTTGGGTCAGCACTTTTTGGTCCCCTCCATGTCACTGAGAAATTATGCCCAACTGTTGTAGCATTACTGAACACAAGGGAGYTGTTACTGCCACATGGGAGTTGTTTTTATTGACTCAGTATATAAAGTGGCAGTTAACTCCCCTCTTGACTTTATTCAGAGTTGAGAGTTCCCCTATTGCTATATACCGTACTGACACAAACAAAAACTGCCCTAAAGAGCTAACTTTTTAATGGGACCAAACATAGAAGATGGGATGCTAGTGTTACGTGCTTCTCTTTCCAAGGCAGAGCTTGAGGAACCTGGTCAAGCTTACGGAGCAAATGTGCTGGACATGGAATCCTTTCAACCTCAAGATCACAAGACATTTAATCTTCGGTCTCAGTGCGTGCAGGCCGAATTTTGTCCCACTTGTACAAACCTAAACTCYGTTAAAAACAAGACTGGAAGTACAAACACAGCAGCAGAACCAGATCCTTACTATACCTGAAAGAAATTAGCACTGCTTAATTAAAGAATAAAGACCACATCATAAGAGACACATTTTATTCAACATATAAAAAAGCTATTTTGCTGTTTAAGTATTGGTATATATAGTGCACTGAATTGACAAATTAGGACTAAAATGTTCTGTTTTTGAGAAACTAGAAATACTACCAGCCATTCTGTGGCTTACTCATGAACGAGAAMACAGCAATTGCATTTGCACAAGTTGTCTTTTGAGTAGTATCAGTCTACCTCAAGGGCATTTTTGTCACTGATACACCCATCTCTAAGATCAGGCACTGTTTATTTTCTAAGAAAGTAAAGAAAGTACGGTAATTTCAAACTCAAAATCTGAGCTGGGTAATTTAAATGACATTACTACTACTACTACTACTACTTTTACAAGAAARCTAAAGAACTGTTTTGTTAACATATTAATTCTCAAATTCCTAACAAGCCATATGAAGTTTATGCTTCACACATGCTGATCCGCATACTACAGAAAAGATCCTCCCCTKACTTATCTGATCCAGTTTAGTGACTCTGTGGAATTATACTGGCAAGGAGGAAGAGAAGGGAACATACAGGAGATTGTCAAACCCTTGCACAGAGGTTACTACTATAACTATAAGCCAAACAATGACCACAAACACAGCTCGAGTGTCACAGCACAATGAAGAAATAGTAAACCCAAGCCATCTGCTAAAGCTAGGCACCAGGAAAAACTTAAGTTCTACATGTACAAGAAATAAACAGAAGTGCTTGAAAAGCCCAACTTACGTATTTCAATTTCAGAACAATAAATATTTCCCTTCCTATAGTCTCTAAAACTGAAACGTGTTCTACTCTGCCACGTCCTCCCTCAGCAGGGCAGCCAAGTTACACATAAGCTGCGCTCTTTGGCACTGCAGAAGGAACAAACAGGATATAGCATAGGTAAACACATTAATTTTCTTTGCTAAAGTACAGATGTAATTTGTGCCCTTAAGCATTGCACATTCATCTTGATGGTGGAATATTATGTTGAGAAATCCTCTTTTGCAAGTTTAAACAGACCACTAATGGGGACGAAACAATTTTACTTCTAAATAAACTAATTAGTTTCTCTAGTTACTAAAACTGATAAGGATCATCTTCTAACATTTATTTAAAAAGATAGAACTTTTGTAACAACTCACATTTTTTGTTTCTGTTGCTATTGTTTGCGCAGTGTTAAGGAGCAAGCAGGGTAGGTAACTTCACAAATGCGGCCAATATTACATCCTCTAAAATAAACAGTTCAAGTTGTCTATTATTTTCCACACAAAACTGACAGTAATCAAAACCTTTAAAAAAGGACTCCATAAAATTAACATTCCTGCATCTCCCATTTATAGAGCAAGGGCAGATATTCCTGCAAGCCCCATAAAGAGGTTTGGAAAAAAAAATTAATATTTCTATTGCACAAAAAAGTCAAGAAAAGTTACTTCTGTTCCCCTCCTTTTTATTTTTGAATTTTTTGTATGAAAGAACAATGGAGACATACATCACCATTTTTAAATACCTGCCATTTGTTTCTTAAAATACAGTGCAAAGCAGTTACACATAGACCAAAAGGATTCTTTTCTCAGTGCAGGAGATTTAATAAATTAGTGGACAAACTGCTTAAACTGAAGAAACATTTTCACAGGAAAAAGTGCAAGATTTTTTCTGAAAAGAAAGGCAAATTTGGTTGTTTCTCAGCACATGGCTAATTTACATACAGCAAGAGGTAAATACTTATTTGGCCATAGATGATAGCTCAAGTAGAATTTGCTTCTTTCTCCACATCATCGTCGTCGTCAACAACCTGAAATCAAAATCCAGGAGTAGCGTAAGTAAGCAGTTTAACATTCTAGGCACCCCACAGGATTACACACAGAATTTATTACATCAACCCTAATACTATTGAGGTGCTCAATCCTCGTGAGACTCAAGGAGAGAAGTAGTTATCTTGCTCAGTGACAATGGACACAAGAAAACAGTAAGGAACTTAAAACTAAAAATGCCATGAGGAGCTGTGGCTGACAAGAGGAGGCTGGTCAAGTTATTACAAAAGCCAGTAGAACAATCACTACAGTGTATCTTATTTTTATTGAGAGAACAAAAAAATTCCATGTTAGGGGATAAAAGCTTGCCCTTTATTATCGCAGCAAGTCCCCAAARCACAAAGCTATCTTCCACTGGCAAACACAGAACAGCTACTTGTGAAGTAATCCTAGATCAAAATACAACAGTAATGTTTTTGAGACTAGAAATAAACAGTGCTTTTGAAACTATGTAACAGGAAAAAAAGGCAGACAGAGGAAGGGATACCAATTTTCCTGAGGCATGCTACTGGAGTATTTTTTAAATCAAGTTTAGAATTACAACAATTGACTGGGGGAGTGGGCAACCAGATAGCTCTAAGCAGCTAGAAGTAAGCTGTAAGAGCAAGAAGTAGTCTTGCTTTCTTCTGTTTCACCTGAACACAGGTTTTAACAGCTGGATCAGTCTAGGAAAATGTACACTGTCCTCAGTTTATAATCCAGATACTCTGGTCTACCTTAATTCAATACTTCATTCTCTTCACACTCGATCTATAATCCCAGAACTGTACTGGGTATGAATTTCCAAGGARGATTTTGAAGGAAATAGAGACATCTTCAAAGTGTTCAAGACTTCATGAAAAATATTTTTTTTCCAGTAAATTAAAAAGACAAAGAACATATTATTAAATAAACTGTGCAGTACCAGAAAAATTTCTGAGTTGAGCACTACAGTACTCTTCATACTGCCACATATAATTTGCTTAAAAAGATACAAGATCTTCTGCCTTGGAAAAAATGCATCTACACATGCTGTAATTTTGTTTCAACTGACAAAGACCTTTTTACAATTCCTTTCTCCTATCTCACCCACCTGTTCCACACCTTCCACTTCAGGGATGTAGAACTGCAGCATGTTTTGTATTCCATTCTTCAGGGTTATGATCGAACTGGGACAGCTAGTGCACGATCCCTGCAACTTCAGCTGCACTATCCCATCTTCAAAGCCTTTATAAATAACATCACCACCATCTTCTTGCACTGTTGGTCTGATGGAACACAATACCCAATGTAACATAAGTATGGCTGAAACACGTCTCATTCCATACGTCTTTAAAAGAGCTCTATTTAAGATATCCAAAGAACTGGCAAGCTTTAGTAACTAAAGCCCTGTTTCCCTACTACCAACTGGTTCAGACTTCCAACAATTTGTATTTTGGTAGCCTCTCGCACATTCATGGCCACTGTCTTTCTATAGCATATTAAGCAAGAAACTTGAAAACGCTACAGGCTACAGGACAGGAAAATGTTACTTTCCAAACGTCCACCCTCTATACYGTAACTTTCTGTACACTGAATGCAGTAACATATGAAATCTAATTTCTAGGGACAAGGGTGAGCACCTTAGAGGGGAGGTTGGATTCAGCCTGCAGAGTAATACTGATTTGCTTTGAGGTCCTCCTCAGTCTCCACGTGACGATGCATGCCTCAGTTATGCACCAAAATCCAGGTGTCTACCACCCTGTAATAGATGCACGTCCTATCACATTATGCAGATGTGCATCTGTTACATGACTARGAATGGTGATTAAAAAGTCCCTGAGTATTTCCATAAACAAATACGTAGTTCATCCTTGTTTAAAAAAGGGAGAAAAAAGTTCTAAATATTTAAAAGCCTAATCCTGTTAACTGATGAAAAAACTAGCATCACTTAAGATCACATCCCAGTACTACTAGCATTTCTGCAGCYTGTACTCCTGTTGCCACCAAATACCCAGCATTTTAACTCCATCCCCCAGCAACATTTTTCCAGACCAAGTTAAAACCATCAAGTTASTCTAACAGAAGCTCTTTATACTGATTTCCAAAATAACTCTTTTGAGAACTACASTCCTAACAGAATAATCTACAAATCYAGCACATTTATTAACTTACTGTAGCAAATTACCTCCATTGCAGAAAGCCAATAGATGTAATACATGACTAAAAATTCAATTTTTATTTAAAAATAAGATTTTTAACATGCTACAGTACCTTTCAAATCTCCATTCCTCCCACCTTCTGACTTTTTTGCTCATATTTTTGACTAAACAATAAACGTTCTGTATGCACCACTAGTTCATATATAACTTCTGTAAACTGTCCTGCTGTATAATGAAGTAAAATACACTGCTGCTACTATTCTCATCAACAGTTTCTTGGTCCAGCAGAAAAAAAAAGGGGGGGGCGCAAGTAGTTCCAACAGAAATTCTGTGGGTTTTAAGAAAAGTCACAGAGAAATCTGAGACTAACATACCATAACGATTTTAAGTGACCACATACCCAGCAAGAGCGGGGCTTACTGAATGCTACTTTCTATCACGATTTTGTATAATGTTACACTTGGGTAAAACGTTTCAATGCTTAGTACACACATCAAAACACTTGGGGAAAATGTTTCAACTTATTTTTGCCTTTCTCCCTCTTTCCTTTGAGGCAAACTAACCCAAAACAGTATTTTAAAATAGATCTTTTAAAATTTTTGAAATTATAAARTATTATAAAAGCCCGAGTTCATGGCACCTTCTGGAAAACAGGAAATGAATTCCATGATTCTGACCCGCGTACAAGTTTCTGGTTACTGTAATTTGCGAGCTGGGGAAGAAGGTGCTATCAGATATAAGTCAACTTGAAAAATACATCAGGCATTTTTCACTGCATCCAGAATGTCATGTTTCTTATTCCTTTCAGTTCACTTTGTGAGGCAATTAATGAACATAAAAACATACTTCAGGTAAACWACATGATTCACTAGCCACTCTCGAGACTTCATTAGTGATCACAATATTCCAAATTCAAGCTGCGTCAAAATACAGATAAAACTGCACAAGAGTGTAAGGATAAAATCCATTGAAGCTCAGACAGTCAGGGAAAACTGCTAGTGTATCTTCCTTCAGAGTGAGACCAATCCAGAGTGTAATCTACTTTGCCTAAGTACTTGGAAGGACAAGTATAATGAAGACAGAGACGAATAAAACAGAGAAAAAAGAAAGAGGTTACCAAAGATTATTTCTGTTGTTTTCATTGCTTAGCAATAATCAGGTTAAATCCAGTCCTGCAATATTCTAAAATCACTTAGCAATATGGACTCTGTTCAGCACATACTTTGTTTAAACAGGAAAACTAGATAGAAAATTTTCAATTAGAGGAAACAATATTCGCTACTCTAGCCAGTCTTGCATTTCATACCCCCACGCTAGATCCTGAACTGTGAAATTAAAAACAACTCAGGAAAAAAAATGCACTGTTCTCCATATCATTCCAAAGCAAAAGCCTAACTCACTTCATCTAGCAGTGTTCCTAGTTTACCTTATTCTTGTGTCCAGCAGTTCTTTAATCATTAATACAACTTCATCATCATCTTCTGATGGAGCTTTGGGGAAAAATAGAAAGGAGTTGGGGGGCAAATCAGACCACACGAGGAGTTTCATTATGGTTAATAACACTGTATCTATAGTGGCAGTATGAAGCAGTATAAACATTGCTTAGATGACTGAAACCAAAGGCCTAATTCAGAGTAAACACCTTCATCTGAATTACCCACAATGGCATCACAGACTTTCACTGACATAAAACAATGTTAGTTCACAGTTCTCCTCAAATACCAGGCAAAGGCTATAACAGACAACAGTAGTGCAACCTTTTCTGATAGGGAAAGCAGCACAGGAAAAATAAAAGCAACAACTAACACTGAATACGGATGCCTGGGTTAGGGAAGGGGCCTTAGAAGGAACGCTTTAGCTGCCCAAGTGTTCTTGGACTCACCCACATATGGTGAAAAATACAGGGCTCCACTGCCTAACTCTTCAGAAAAATACTAATGTGTATCGGGTAAGAAGTGACAGATTCCAGTTTACTAGAATGTCACAATCCACATCAGTTTCTCGAATAGCCAATTGACTGATTAGCTCATCAGTATTTTTTCCTTTGGGAGGAAGAAATTATGAATGGCTCTGTTTTTAGCATTTCARTATATAACTTCAAGTTCAGTGTCTGTCTTGTAGAATTATTTTAAGCACTTCTTTTTTCATCAAATAAAGTAAAATCTACATGAATATTAAAAGGAAATTCAGACATCATAGAGCAGAGAGGAATTAAATAACCACAATCTTCCTTAAAACACTGGGGAAAGAAAAATTGTAAGGTAARTGGTGAATGAAAAAATAAAGGGCAAAAAACTCTCCTAGAGTTAAATTGTAAGCTAGTCTCAGTAGTTTCTACTACAGTTTGGTAAAGAAACACAGACTCACATTTCATTAAGAATCTGAAAAAATGGCAAWGAGTAGTATCATCAGGAAGTGAAATACCTCTTTAAAGAAGTTTGCAACCAAAGATCATAGCTTTCGCAGGACACTTGAGGGAAAAAATAGGCTTTTACTTTTAAGTATGCCCCTGAAGTCTCATAAGCATCTGACATTTTTAAAAATATCTTTTAAGTGGAATCAAAACATATAGCCTTAAATATTTCTATGTTACTCTCCACTATCACTGCAGACAGGCTTTCTAGATAGTCCTGTGGCCATCTTAAGCTATTTCTTCACTGTTATCTGCATATCTTAACATGTGTAGAGCACTTCTTAACAATACTTGTTCAYGTAAGACCATAAACCCATCAATAACACATGAGCATTAAGCCTGGACACTCCTTTTTGATTTAAGAAGGGAAATGGAAACATTTACAGAGGCCCATTAAAAAAAAAAGGAGGGTGGGGATTTGAAGCAATGTTCAATAGCTTTGTAAAAGGAAACTCAATACTTGGGGGAAAAACACACACACACACACACACACACACACACACACAGAGAGAGAGAATAAAAGCACACCCGGATAATATGGTCCACACTACCAAAAAACGTAATTCAGCATAGCTCCTGTGAAGACACAGATCTATTATACTATGTTAGGTAGGAATCAGGCTTTATATTTGTGGTTAAGTAACTGTTTTCGACAGTTTATCATTTCTTCCATTAAAACATACCCATTCTGCAATTCCTTTACTATGTTAATGTTAGGGGCTTTCGCTTTAAATTCTCTTGTATGCTTTTCTGGGGTACAGATGCAGGATCTTCTGGGTATAGTAAGGATGAAAACCAGAAGACGACACTGGCCTCTTCCCGAAGAGTTCTATTTACCTGTATCTGTCCTAGGTGCCTCTTCAGTAACTACAGGTAAACCAGARGCAAAAAAATCCATTATAGTTGCATAAATGTCTGGTTTCAGCAAGTTCCAATCAAGGTCTTCACTCTCCTACGAAAAACAGAAGAAAAATGAATACAAACAGAGCATCTGTCTCTCAATAATAAATAATAATATATTACATTGGGATCCTTCTTATGTTAAAAATAATGGGCACTCATATTTGAAGCATGGACTTGATTGCATAGTTTTGTAAAGTGTAGCCTGGTCAAAAAAGTTTAGTAAGATTGGATTTAAAATAGTTAATAAAAGGTTTCCTTGTTTGTAAGCCAAACGCTTAAAAAAAAAAAAAAAAAATAGTTAATAAAAGGTTTCCTTGTTTGTAAGCCAAACGCTTAAAAAAAAAAAAAAACAGCCACTAGCAATGGACATTGAAAAATAAAGTTTCCTAAATACACCATTTGACACACATTTTTGCCAAACTGTTTCAGAGACTCAATTCTGAATTTAGTTCCATTTGATTCTGAGCCAAAGTATCATTCACTGAATTGCCCTGTGGTCCCCATACAATGAAAACGTAACTGCACGATTGCTGCGCAAAGTCTTACTTCTGCTGATACGAACTCCACGCCTTAGATAAACACAACACTGCCTACAATGTACTTGATCCCAATTATTAAATAATTTGATCTGGAAGAGATCTCTGGAAGCTATCTAGTCCAACTCCCTGCTCAAAGACAAGCCAGGCTGAGCAGGTTGCTCAAGGCCTCATCAAGTAAAGTGTTGACCATTTGCAAGAGCAGATTGCAAACCACTCTGGGCAACCTGTTCTAGTGCTTATCCACATATGATTTTTTTTGCTCTTCTATTTTACTCAAATTTTCCTTAATACCACTTGTGACTATAGCCTCTGGTACTTGCACTATGAATCTCCAAGAAGAGTCTGAATGGATCTTCTCTGTAATCATCTATTAGGTAGCTGAATAGCAGTTCATGTTTTAGCATATCTGAATCACTGTTCTGCTTACCTTTGTGACTGTGATGAAGTCTGGCCCAAAGAAAACACTTTTAACTCCTTCAATTCGGAATAACTGTCTAAAACAAAACAAAAGTGCACATTTCAACCAAACTCCTAAGAAGATTTATTTAATCAAGCCCAGAAAAAAAAGGTTCTAGAATATATTTCTAGAGAAAAAACAAGCACTTCTAAAAACAGAACCATTAAGAGAGACTAATTTGCTAATTTGTCTGCAGTTTAGCACCTTCTCAGTTTCACAAAGAGCCAGRAGATCTTGCTTTGAAGCTGTACATGAAGTGAAACTCACCACCTCTTATAGGACTTTAGGAAAAGATAAGCAAAATAGCTACTCTCTCTCTAAATCTTTTTTTGTAGGCAAAATTATATTCTCCATATAAAAATCATCCTCAAAACCAGCAAGTATATAACGTTTCAGGTAAGACTGGTGCAAACACAAGGAGTGTTCCTAGATTAATGCATGAAATCAAAATAATGGATCTTAATAGAAGTTGCCCTCCATTTTCTTGGGAAAAGTGGAAGACATTGCCATTAAATAAATGGTTGAGAGCTGAACAGTCCCAAGGCTTTAAGAGCAACTCATGCTGTGAGCAGTCTTCAACATTTTTCTTCATTCTTATGGTACATGACTAAGATCAAGTAAACATTTACGTCTGATACTAAGCCAAGACAGCACTATACAGCACCCACCACCTGGTAATACATTAGCACWCATCCAAACCAACACAAAAACTGAGATAGGACAGTGAGCATRCTTTTGACAATATTTTAATTATAAAAACGGAATGAGAGTTTAAAGACCAATTTCCACATATGCATAGGTAAAACCYAAGTAATTCAACTATAGAATAAATGAATGATGTTATTCATGAGGATTAAAGTAAAAAAGAAAAGAATCGTTAAATACAAGAAGAACCCAGAGTTAAATCCAGCAAAAGATTGTAATGACTGTTTTTAGAAAGAAAAGAGGAACATATTTTCTTTAGTTTACAGAGATGAAAAAAAGATATTCTCCTGAAGGAGTGAAAGACTAAAAAAGATGAACACAGSAATCAGAAGCATTATCACAAAGGTATGTGTGATGGAAAAAATGCCAGAAGAGATTTCACAATATCCATTTGAAAGAATTTCCACACATGAAATAGTTTTAATAGTTGTGTGTTTTAAATAGTTGTGTGTTTTCAACCGACTGCATTTTAAAGTTAATTAATCAATGAAATTATGAAAATGCACTAAACTATCCAAGAMCAATGAAACACTTTCCTTTGGAAAATGCATTTTCTATTTTAAAGTAAATGAGCATTCCAATTACAAAAACGGCCATTTGAGGTTTAACATTATATATTAATCATATAATTGTCTTCCATTAACCTGCACGACACACACAAGCAAAGCGTTCTTGCCATGGTACACACTTTAGCACATACATCATCTTTGATGAAAAGTCTACTTCCAGATATCTGACTACATAAAGCCACTCTCTGACAGTTGCTTGCATTCTGCAACCTAATGTACTTTGGCATAATCAGATCCTACTGCTTCAGCAGTCTGACAACATATTTTGATGTCTTGGAAAACCTTTCACATTGCATTTGTTACCTTGAAGTGACAGAGTTTTGCTTGTAGAGGTGCTGTTTGCTCTCAAACAATTCAGCAAGAGCGCTTTGGAAACATTACAGCTGTGTGGCTAATAACCCTATACCTCCTGGACAGCATCACATGGAATAGCTTCTACTTGCATGCAGTTCTTTCAGCATACACAAAGACGACATAAAATAGGATCTCTGGAGTTAACTTACTACAGTTCGTAGCATTTCTGGATCTTGCCCTCCAACCAAAGCCTTTCCACCCATGTTCAGAGGTAGAGGAACCTTATTTTCAGAGGCTAATGTGAAAGCAGTAACAAAAATGCAAAAATAGTGCTTCCAAGCATTTCCAGAGAGACTTGTGATGGTGCTCCAAACCCCCTTTGCTCAAAGATGATAAAAGTGGATTATCTGCATAATCCACTTGGGTTATGCATTTTGATACTGAGAGTTGCAGAACCCAAGACATGTTGTAGATCAAGCCAGAAAAAGCAGGCCAAGACCCGCCAATATCTGAAACGTGAACTTTTTTCAAAGTCCGTTAGCCCTGAAGCTCGGGTTAATGTYAACATTTGCCAAATAAAGCAAGTTCCCAATTTTAAATGTATAACATTTGTGACTATTTAGTTTCCTACATTGCCTATTTCCTAACTCTGAAGAGTTGTACAATTTCCAAGTAACTACTCAAAGTAGGAGTCTTCTGACAGGAAAGGCTTTACAAAATCAGAGCAAGTGGTCTCACCAATCATACAGTATTTCTTCAAGATTACTGTGCTTTATTGCTACTTAATCCAGCTGCATGAACTAGATCATGAGGCATTCTGCTACAATATTGACACAGGTAGTACAGAAACACAGAAACATTACTTCAGTAACACCAATCATTCCAGCTTCAATTTTATGCATGAGTAAGGCAACACGAAATATCAAATTCCAGCCCATCTGTTCCTGAACACTCAGCTATGTTTAAAACATCAGATGTAGACACACACCCCACGAAGGTCCCCCAAACAAATTTTGACAAGTTTAATAATACCTTGCTAAAGGTGAGCAAAATGCAGCAGCTGGTGAGGAAAACTCCATAGTCCTTGACTCCAGTACTTCTTTCCCTGGAATAAACTTTAAACTATTTGGATTTGGTGTGTCCTGAGTCTGAATAAACATGCATCTTACTGGAAATTAAAAAAAGAAAGTTAATGTAATCAGGCAGAAGCAGCTTAAGTGAAGAAATTCAAAKATCCTGCTTATTTAACAAGTCAAGACTATTAATGACCATTGCTCTGTGAAAAACAAGGAGCAGTCTGTGTAATGACACTTCCAAAACATGATTMAATGGGTTCTATGAAAGCATCTAAACATGAAGACTGATAAACACAGTCACTTTATCTTATAAGGAAAAAGCAGATAAATAGAACCTTGTCTTTGCTTCTCTTATTAAGTTTTATTACATTAAAAGTCTCCTACTGCAACAGTCAATGTCAATTAGCATGAGGACAGTACTATCCTCACTCTCTCTCAAAAAACAAGATTTGCAACCTTCATTTCTCTGTAGTTTTTTTTTAATAGTCTTCAAATGCTGCRAGGTCCCTCTTTCAGCTTTATCACTTACTGGTCACAGCACAAAAGGATACGTATAGCTGGCTTTACTAACCCTCTCTTGAAGGTATGCACGATTTAAGGTTTTTTTCACTCTTCCAGAATTATCAAAACCATACACAGTAACAGTTCCAGCCAACCACACCCTGCTTGTATTACTTTCACAGGGTAAGACATTACTGTAAACAGAAAATCTGCTTAGCTTTTCAAAGTTTGTATAGCTCTCTACAGTGACTCCAATCATTTTATTTGAATTCACAGCTCAACTAGTATCATCTGTCCTCTAGAAACTGAACCTAYCTAGTAATTTGAAGTAAAATTATCAGTATGTCACTGGTAAAGATGTTTGAAAGATAATGTTGACTGTATTTTACTATTTACTGAAGTTACTGGCAGAGCGAGGATCTTCTTTTAAGTGTTAGAAGAAAAAAGTTGGTCTTGAATAAAAATAAAAAAAWATATACATTTAATGGTGCACTTTTAATAGCATATTTCCCTGTGGACATGTCCACAGGGGACATCTAATATTCTACTGAAGGTAAATATCAATTAGAGACAGTCCCTCTTCTCTTATTTTTCTTTCCAGGCACTACTCTCCCTGCATAGCTAATCACGCCATGAAATAGGCAATATTTGCTCTTCTCAAAGCAGCACAGTACATTCAGCAAACAAAAAATGCATTTTAAAAACAAAAATCCCCAGGAACTAATATTTATAAATAAATCATACCTGAGAAACAAGCTCACATTAACTTCTAAGATATATGATACAGAGGGATTTAAAACAACAAAAAGAGCTGACATTTTCATTTCCTCAACTGCCATTTTGATGACGACTCTCTAGCAGTAGATGACAAATCAGCCTATTTATAAACTGCCAAATTGCTACTGCAGGTGTCTGTCATGGTAACAACCCATTTAACTTGAACACACACTATGGCAAAGTACGCACATGCTACTTGTTTAAAGAAAAAAACACTTAGCATAGAAACGCTTATATTTTAACACGGAAAGTATAGTCCTGCTTCAACAAGCAACTACTTAGCTTTATCCACAGAGAAAGAACAGATCAATGTAGCACAGAAAATCACATCCAGTATAACAATGTAAATTAGAAATAATCTACAGGGGTGGATTTAGATGGTGTCATCTGAGTATGCTCTGTCAGTTTTTTCAAAGTAACACCAGCCACCTAGCATTTCTAAGACTCCAAAACACAAATGGATGTATCATCTCTCAGAAAAGAATCCAGGTGGGTAGCAATTGCATTTTGATGCAAAAGACAGTCTTYTGCAGTTGAAAATCCATTTCCTAAAACTATTTTTTTAATAATCAAACTGGAGTTCTTTGTAGAATCATGAATAAGCCAGCCAGAATTTATTATTCAGTAGCTGGTGTATGCCTGTATTTACATGTAACATCTATATTATTTCTTTGAATTCTCTAAGGAACACYATATGTACTTGGTTATTATTCCATTCTATAATCAACTCAAATAAGAAGAAGATAAATAGAGGCAGACTTCAGAAGGACATTTGCAAGAGTGGGTAAAATACTTGGATGACTAAAGCTTTCATTGTCTACCTGTTTAACTATGCGATTAAATTTGAAATGAAAAACCATGGAGCTGGACCAGATAGGATCGGGCTCCCCTGAAATCAAAATTTAAAAGAAACTGCTGCCTGAACAGACTCATTTAAGTAAAATTTCCATATGTGACTAATTCCATGCAACAGCACCTGCAGATTAGTTTTTTAACACTTCTTTTGCTACAGCACTGTAGAGCAGTTGCAAAAGCAGAATGATTTTCTGCAGCACAAGTTTGGGGGGAGAGGGGAGTTCGCTGAGTATGCTGCCTTATGAAAAACTGTACAAGCAGATACAATAAACCAAATCTCAGCCTTTACTCTGTCAGGTTATCATCAAGTTACTACTGAAGATAATATTAATGGGGAACGTATCCTTTGACAGTATGCTACTGAAAGGACTACCTTTACTATATTGMATCATTTTCCTATTGAACAGAGACAGTGTTCTAAGCGAGAGCCTGAACTTCTCTGAACGCCTCATAYACATTTTTCATTTTCTACAGACGTCTTTAACCCGAAGTAAAAATGCCRGGTCAAGTCTGCATGACATACTCATGCATAAATTAAACTATATGCAGATCACTGAAAAGATTACATAAGCTAACAAGCTGGGAGGGCGGGAGTTATTTTATTAGTAAGATAGATTTGAATCACAATACACACACAAAAGTCACACCTTAACAACAATTCTATCAGATTCCTTATTGTTATCCCATTTTTTTGATCATTATAATACTTTTTTTTATTAGTCTATCATGTTAGTTTAGATTACAAATGTTAAATGGTTTCTGTTTAATTTTAAGTTACCTTATTAAAATTGTAGACAAATAGAAAGGAATTGGGGTAAAATGGAAAAAGCAAGATTTATTTCAAGCGTCTAGAATATATGACACAACTTGGCATTAAAATAGAAAGTTTGAAGTTCTGTTCTCATAAATGACCAGATACATACACTGGAACGTATTCAGGAGAAGAAAAACAAAAACAAACAAACAAGCAAAAAAGAAAGTATCTCAGCTCTAAAAATGAAAGGGTCTATCTTCATACTTGCAAGATTATACCCTAGATGGTCAGCAACTTAACCACACTGAGCTCAGCAGCTGAAGTAGGACAGAGGGTCTTTCATAAAGGATGCATTCACACTAAGATAGAATTTAAATAAGAAAGTGCAGCAAAGCCCAAATAGTATGTTTTGCACCAGCAAAGCTCCTCACAAGTCTTGGCAGCTGAATGACACAGAAAAGCACAGATAACGAAGTACAGAGTGAGCAATCCAGAGCAATCTTCTCTCCAAGCTCCGTATGTGTTTGTACCTCATGATAAGACATCCAGAAAATTTTACCAAATTAAGATTTCAGAAAGAATATACTTTCATTATTACCACTAAATAAAAAATCCCGTAATACATTCATTACTTATTTTCACTTATTTGTAACCTGTATTTACCTGTATTATGCAATACCACAGATGGGAGAAATGGTTTCTTTTGTACAAGGTAGTGGAAAGACTGTTTGGTTGTCAAATTATGGTCTTTTAACATCATATGACAGAACCTAGAGAGAAATCACAATTTTAATAACAATTTCCAAATTAGGAGTTTGCACTCCTTCAGTACCCRCAAAAAAAGAGAATTTCACAGGCTTCCCAGAACTCAGTAAGACACTCACCCACCTTCATCCTATCAGGTAACGTAGCAAACTTTACAGGTTAGATTGCATTATGTCCCCTTACTTTTTCCCCTAGACTCCACATTTGTTGCAGAAGTAGAACAGATGGTCAGCGCTTTCTCTCTCAGATTTCACAACAAATTAGACTTAACTGTGTCACTTTCAATCACATAAAAGTTACACTAGTCTCCTTTGCAGTTACTAAAGGGAGGCAAATCACTTTACATACCTATAACAGAAAAGGATAAGCACCTCAGAGGTGCCTCTCTGTCTTCTCTTTGACTGTAACAAGAACCTAAAACTGTAGCTTGGACTAGAGGCCTCATTTTTAGATTACAGACAAGTGAGATGAATCCAACCCTAAGTATGTGAAGCTAAACAAAGGCCAGAATTTACTCCTATACTCCAACAGTTTAGCTGATGGAATAAAAGACTCTTCTACATGTGACTTTTAGAAGATACAAGACTATTACCTGTTTATGGGTAATGCATTGGCTGCCCTTACACAAACAATTCTCCTAAGAGAAAAACTAACAAGACAGTATTTGGTTAAGAGACAAAAACTATGGAGTTTTTAACTATAGTTATACTTACTAATCTACACCTCACCTTTGTCTACTCCTATACCTGTATTTCTTCCCTTTTGTAAATAACCGAATTTGATATATTTCAGTTTAGGTATTAAGAAAGAAAAAGTAAACCATCAGAGAACTCAAGCAAGGCAGATCATAGGCCTAACTTTCAGAAGTTTGACTAGGTGCTTGCACATCTGATTTCTGTAATAGTACACACAGCCAATGACATACAGATACTTACTTTTACGTGTAAATTCCTGATTTATAACTAGTGAGAAACAGGAAAATCTGAACAAAGGGACAGTCCAAACTCGAGAGGCAACCTTACTGTTCACACTGGGCAAAATGAATACTACCAGCTTGGAATGTTTTAATAGTTGAGAAAATATCATGCTATGGGTTCAAGGTATGCTTGTGTGTAGGCCTTTCCCACAGGTCTAGAGAAGCCCAGGTATTTCAGAGCAAAGTAAAAGTTAGAAAATATAACCAAAGAACTCCATCATGGAGAAGATTGCTCGGATAAATATTAATACACAAGATTACTTATTATGTTTTCTTCCTTCTCTTCAGTGTACAGTGCGGGAAAAGTAGGTAAACTAAGTAAAACATATCTGCAGGGACTACTACAAAGCACAAAAGAAAATCTGACCCTCTAAGAGAGTCATAAATTAGAAAAGAATCACACTTGGTCCCCAATTCCTCAAGCACAGGAGAAAAGCTTAATCCCATAACACTCTCCTTCAAGCTAGCTCTGAGGGAGGCATGAACTCAGAAAAGGTCTAAATCATGCCACTTAGCTACTTTCATGTTCTTGGTAACAGGCAAAGAATCAACAACGGCACATATAAGGATGGTCCCCCAAGGGAAAAATTCTCCTTCCTCCTTTCAGCTTTGGGGAGAAAAGGTGACTAAACTTTCCACCTCCACAACTCTGCTAAGAAGAGCCCACAGTCCATGCTCCCGCTGTATAATGGGAACGGGAAGAAAAACAGATTTTTACTAACCGTATCCTAACTATCCGTGTGCAGAAAGAGAGAACTAAAAGGACAGACCCACCCTCTCGTTTTCTTTTCCCTTAGAGAACAAAGGAAAAGGACAAAAGTCCACTGGAATCAGTATCCATAAAYGCATACATGCATTTCTCTAACTTTTTTGGTAACTACCTGTAAAAATACATGCATGTGACTACACACAGGTACAAAAATAACTGTTCGCTACCTGACAAAAAATCTTTACRCAGTGAAAAGGAGAGAAAAGCAAAATTTAACTCATTGTTACTAGACCCTCAGTTAATAGAACTGAAATGTACTTTTGATGTGCGGGCCTTACTACCCGTGGGGCGAGGAGGTGAAATATCCCTCACTGCATGATCCTTGGTATGGCTGAGGGCACATTTCCCCTCACAGCACAGCTCCTCAGCACACGTGGGGAGATACATCCCCCCACGCACACTGCACGGTCCTTGGGGCGCATGTTTGTGCATGTGAACACCCTTCACTGCATGGCCCTTGGACCACGCAGAAGAGAATTAMTCCTCACTGCACAGCACTTAGCATATAGAAGGGGGGTAATTTCTCTTCGTTGCACACGTGTAGCAGATGAATCATCTCTCGCTACAGGCCCCTAAACACATGTAGGGGGGAAACAACCCCTAGTTACAAAGCCCTTATCGCGGGTGGGGTGTGTGTGTGGAGGGGAATTAACCTTTTATTACACGGCCCTGAGCACATGTGGGGGAAATTACCCCTCACTAGGTGACCCTTATTGTGCATGGGGGGAAGGAAAGGGGAAATTACCCCTCACCGCACGGTCCTAAGCACACGTAAGGGGGAACTTCCCCTCACTGCACGGTCCTTATCGCATCCGGGCGGTAGCCAGCCCCCCCTGCGTGTTCCTGAGCACCACGGGGGTAACCGCCCCTCACGCCGCGCACCGGGGTGAACAGCCCCTGAGGGCAGCGCCCGCGGCACCCGGGCGCGGGATTAACGTCTCGCTGCGCGGCTCTGACAGCGCGGGGACGGAATAGCCCCTCACCGCCCGTCGGCAGTKAGGAAGAGGAAGAAATTACTTCGCCCTGCTGCCACCGAGACGCAAAGGGGAGGGACGAGGGGAGTCTGACGCGGCCGCGCCGCCGTGAGGTACCGCGCGGGGAAGGGGCGACGAGGGGAGGGCCGGGCCCGCTCCTGCCCGCCTGCGGGCCGCGGCAGCGCGCAGCCCCGCAGTCACCTACCGGCCGCCCAGCGCCGCAGCCGCGCCGAGCCACCGCGCAGCCGCCATCTTAGCGCTCCTCAGGGCCGCCGGGCG
>NW_028186516.1:37822-138536 GCF_003343005.1 Rhea americana | reverse complement strand
GCTACAAAGTGGGGTGCGAGTTGTAGCCCCAGGCCTGCACCACCACCACCACCCCCCATTTTACTGCTCAGCATTAATGGGGCACCCAAACATTTATGCTTATGGAAACAGGCTCTTGCCTTCTATTTTTTTTTTTTTGGGGGGGGTGGAGTGGTTTGTTTTTAGGAAGGGACGCACAGCACGTAGGGAAGCCCCAGCAGGCGGCAGGAAATCCTCCCCTTGGTGGTCCTGAAGGAGTTGAAGCGGCCCCCGCTTGAGGAAAACCCACACGGAGCAGCTACGGAGACACAGGCGAAAGCCCACGCACTCCAGGAAGGAAATACAAGGTTGAGCAGTGCGTTTTAACCTCCGCTTACACCTGAATCAAAGCAAATACTTATTTTGCAGCATTTAGCCCTTCCTGGCCTTTTTGCCCCCGTACGAGGGCGCAGTGCCTAGCTCAGGTCTTGACGACTTTGCTGGCAAAGAGCCAACATTTCTGCTGGAAATAAACACCCTAGATAAAGTGAAATGCACTCTTTTTCTAAGAAGCAGCTTAGTAAGACACCAAACCCAAGTTTAACCTTTTTTTTTTTTTTTTTTTTTTAAACAGATACTTTTTTTCTTACCAGTTTGGGCCCTCGGAGCAGCGAGGGGCCTCGGCTGCCCCAGCCGAGCTCCCGGATCCGCTTTGCTTCGTAGCCCGGAAGCAGCAGGACCTGTAACGGAGACGGATTTTTAGAAACAGTCCTGGGCAGGGGASATTTCAGCCGTTACGTTAACAGCCGAACTAACGACCTAACGCTATTCAAGAAGCATGTCTTAATAAACTCAAAGCCATTAAAAAAATTTTTTTTTGAATCAGAGAATCAAACTCAGCCTCTCGCTCCTCTCCATCAGCTCTCTTGGGTCACCTCCGGTTTCCCTATGCTGCAGAAATGAGGGAACAARAGTAAATCCCTGGAAGTCGAGTTTTACCCTGGCAGGGAGACCGGTTTTAATACGGTTTTAATACCCTCAGGAGACCTTCGGGGAGAGCCACGTTGCTGCGTAGATCAAAATCTGCYTAGAAGTCATCAAGAAACTGAGAATTTAACCCTCTTCCCAGCAACCTACCAGCCACTCTGCCTGCAGAAAAAAATATTACTGGGTTAATGCATTTATTCCACTTGCAGTGTCTTGGGGGCAGAAGCTCTTGATTTTGCAGACTGCAGCCACTGCCTGTATTTGAGGCCGTGGCACTAGGACCAAGGCGAGAGCCTCTCTGGGGAAAGGGGAACATTTGCACTTTCTGCAAGATTAACACATCAGAGCTTGCACGTCTGCAACGGCTTCGTTTTCCCATTTAGTGCCACGATATCCCTGCCAACTTTGGACTGAAAGTCATTTCCATACCTCCTTACTCTATTACAGTTAATAGAATATAAAGTTCCTTTCGCAGAGTTTCCACCCTTCGCTTCAGTAATTGCTTCGTGTTCTGCTGGATTCGCTGTACCTCGGCACGCAGCCGTGCTCACGCAAAGCACGTCGTCCCCCGTCGCCCTGCCCCGCGCCTTGCCAAAACCTTTTCTCGGCAACGGTGGCGTTTGGCAGGGCCGTCGTCCGCGGGGAAGGAGTCACTCCGCGCAGCGCTTCCACGTCTACGCGGTTCGAGGCCGCCGGAAAAACGGGGCTGTCCRTGCTGGTGCGGCGTTGCCCTGGCACCGCCAGGCTTCTCTCCGCTGGACTGGAATATCCACTGCTAAGGAGACTCTGCTTACCGAAACAAGCTCGGTTCAACTTGGCAATTACCAGATAAAACAGTCACTAGTGAATTCAGTACCTCAGTACCAGCGGGAAGAAAATCTAGTTAAAAGCCAGAATCTTGGCATTCAGCAAACACACTTTCCGTGAACAAAAGAGAAGAAACGCAGCAGAGAAGGTGCATTTTAATCAGATACGGTTTTAATAAAATGTACATGTTTACAACTTGAACATTTCTTCATAATCAGAAACATAGATGATCACGCCTGGAGTGCAACGCTTTACTCCGTTAAATCTGCAAGTCGGAGGTATTTCCAATACCGCTAAGAATTACCCTAACAAAAACGCAGTTCAAATGAAACACCGGTCTTAGGACATGCAACCTAAAGTCACACGGAGATTGTTTGTCACAGTTAGCTGAGGACGGGGCTGCTTCCAGCTCAGGCTTCCTGCTCGGCACAGAAACGAYGGCTCAGTGGAGACGGCGAGTTTCGTCCGCGTCGGACTTGGTGGTAGCGATTCCCCACCGGCTGAATCCACTGGTGTTTTCCTAATCCCAGTTCCTCACCCAGAACAAGCAGACGCTTAARACAACAACAAAAAAGCCAACCCTCCCCTGCGTACAGTTACTTATCCCTTTGGGGGGGAGGATGGGGGTCTGAAAGGGGGAAATAGCTGATCACTCGTTACCCCTCTAACATCGCGGGGGGGGTAGTCTAGGCACGCGTGACAAGATTTGCCCTACATAGGATGGGAACGACAGGCCACAGCTTATTATTAGGAACACTGAACAGCTGATCACATTTCAGGAACGCGTTTCAGAGCTGCAGCAAGATTACGCCGCCGAGATGCCTGCTGTAAAAACGCTTTGGAGTCTTTTGGTGTACAAAAGAGGCCTTGATTTTACACCACACACACAAAAAAAAAAAAAAAAAAAAAGAAAAAAAGAAAAAAGAAGAAAAAAGAAAGAAATTCAACTCCCCAACGCAACGCTCTTTGGTGGAAGCTAAGTTAAAATAACCAATTACCTCTTTGGAGTGATTGAGAGTTTAGCGGTTACACAGATCTCAGCCTCGCTTGATTAAATCTGACCGAAGGCATGCTCCAGGCACCGCGGGCCAAGCCTGCTTACACGGCTGTGTTGCTGCAAGCCTAGTATCTCCGACGTGCTCCACGCATACCGGGCGTTACAGATTGAGTGCGCGCTGGCTTCGAGAGGCTACGATTGTAAACCTAACACTTCACCACACGTGACTATAGCACTGAGCTGGCTGGAGGGGAGATGAGATACAGTTAAAGTCTTGAAAACACCGCGCCAGGCTACRGGAAGGGCAGGTTAACGCGACAGCAGCTGGTCCCCCGTTGCATGCACTGGAAAAAATGTATCAGCAGTGAAGCACAGAGAGCCAAGCCAGTCGCTTTTTTTTTTTGCATGCAGAAACTCCGAGTAATCCCTTAGAAGGGACGGGATGTTAACTGCATGCGAGGTGAAGTCGGCAACGGCTGCAGAACAGCCAGTCCCTTTCCCCGTGCAAGATTCAGATTGTCACAGGAGCGACTGCTCAGCAGCGAGAAGGGAYAACTGCGACCTCCGGCCAGCCACGTCTCCGAGGAACCCGGGCTGCAGAGCTCCCAGGAGACTGCAGGCAGAAGTTTAGTACAGCTTTAAAAAGATGAGAGCAGAGAGTCTGTTCAGAAAACTGACTTTTAAATGCCAAGCTTAGGCTACACTGCTGTTACTTGATGAACCTTCCTGACTGTGTGGCAAAGAAACCAATAAGCATCGTTCTTCCAAGTGCATTGCAAACAGTAAACTTCATAAGCTATGGGAATAAAATCCCCGTTTATAATTCATCACGCTAAAGCTGCAGCACTGGCAAGGTAGGATTAGACAGAATACAAGCTGGAAATTAGAATGAGTTAAATTAAGTGGCAATAAAATTCAAGTTTGACTAAAACTAAAGATGCAYTGTCTCATCGGTCATATGTAAAGATTCAAACAAGCTTCCTTGCTTCTCCCCTCCCCCCCCCGTAAACTTAAAACCATTTAAACACTAGTTGTATGCTGGCAGGATCACTAGCTTTTCTGAGCACGGTTAGCTTGCTCTTTGTGTAAAGTGCTTTAAGAACGTGAGCTGCCAAAACGCTAGCTGGAAACGCAGTCTAACCAGACCTGAATCAACGGCTTGCTGTTAACAGCGAGCTGCTCGTYAGCGCATTCTCCCTTTCTCCCTTGCTGGGCAGTGTCCAACCGCTAGGTCCCAGTTACACACAGCTCCATCTCCACCTCGCCAGCACCAGCGGGAAGAGRGGGGCAAGGAGCTCTCGCGGCAGCGCGAAGGGGAACTGCCTCTTGCTTCCTTAACCATGCTTTTTTGCTAATTCAGGCAACCCAAGGAGTGGACGTGAAACACGATTGCGGCATTTGAAGTTTCACAGAATTATCCAAAAGCAACTTTTCAAGTAAAAATGAAAGAAAGGAAGAAGAGGCTGAATCCAGTTACCAGAGGTAATATCTTGAACACGCATCTTATTTACATGCTTGCTGCACCTGCTAATTCCAGCGAAGCATCTCCCGACTCCACAGATTCATCCGCGCGCTGTCAAGGTCTGACCTGCCTTCCATCAGCTCACCAAGAGCACCTGACAGCTCGGGGCCAAATCCTGGCTCCTGGCTGCATGCGGGGCCATGACACAGGCTGCACGTTGAAATGAACTGGGGCCCTCAAGCTCAGTCTCCTTCATACCCCTCGCATTTCACAGTTTGGTATCACTGTCATTCTCAGCATCTCTCATCGATCCAATCCAGCTGCAGCCTATTTGGTCAGTTGCTTTCAGGTATTTATTAAAACGCAGTTTCTCAGGAGAAAGCCAGAAATATCTTTACACTACTTTCTATTTTCCAGGGTTGGTGACAGAAGAGCACAGGAAAAACCCTCTAAACTACCAATGTGTACTGACACTAACTCCAGCTCAAAATGTGGCAGACCAGCTCCATACAACGTGACCTGATCTGGGCTCAGCAGGTCAGCCAGCAACTGAACCGTGCAAGCCAGCTTGGCCTCCTTGCTTTCAAATATTGGCTCTTCCTACCCTCACGGCTTTAAAGAGTTTAGTGCAAGTTCTCTCTTACTTCCAGGCAATSCCAGTGTCGAGCATGCCCATCAGCAACATTTGGCTCATCTCTTGCAGTTGAGAGAGATTTTGAAGAGGAACAGAGTTTGAGGACTGGAAAGGAAATACCGACTAGTGCAATATCTTATATATGCAATAGGGTAAGCCCGATTTGCACATGCTCCACTAGTCATCTCCTGGCGGTCAGAATTTTTCCATCCATCCTCCCCTTATGCTGCTCAGCCTAGAAGTCAGCAGTGAGTCAGCCCCAGACTGCATTCCCCTTCACGTGCAATGTTGTGCTTTGTCTGAGCACACTTCAGATGCATCTTTAATACGCCCATTGAGATCCTCTAACGCCCATTATTTGGGCATCAGACCAGTCAAAGCCATAAACGTAGGTAGTGTCACTTTTTTTCCCACGAGACTAGACTGAATTCTGTTTTCAGCTGCAGAAGCTTTCACTAGTGCAAAACCAGTGAATTTAGATGCATGATCTCTGACCCTTCCTTCCCTTAGCCTGACAGTACTCTCATAGTGTTTTCTCTCTGAGCACTAGCCCATCAGAAAGAGGGCAAGACAAACCTGCTCCATGGGCAGCCAGAACTGATCTCCACAGCCTACCCATTGCCAAGAATTCCCCTGTGACAGCCCAAAATGCTCAAAGTCACTTCCAAAGGCATAACGTGTCCTTGGTCTTCACTGCAAGGCTCCAGTTTGCATAACAACAATCAAATTCACAGTGGAAACAGCCACAGCAAGGCTTTTAAGAGACTTGTCGAGAAACTACAACAGCAATAGGAGTTCTTCCATAGATGTCAAGCCCTTAAAAATAAAATGACCACCGAGATTTTCCTGGGAGATGTTCTGCAGCACTGACAGAGAAAACAATACTACATGGCAAAGGCTCATCAGCAACTGTGAGCCCCCAAAGTCCCTATATCTGGGTATTTTGAAAGTCAGTCCACWCTTATGTATTGCATTTGCTGGCCAGAAATAGCAGTTTCAAGACACCTCATGCTACAAGGGGTTTTGAAAAAGGAAGAGGGGAGGATTCACTCTCTTCTCTCTATCTTACACCACCAAAAAGGGATAGGCGCAAAGTCTGCTTCGCTTCAGCCCAGCTACCAGCCCGTGACAAATAGTTGGAGAAAACCTTCAGGACTATGTTTCCTCCAAACACAATCTTGGGGTTCATCAAATCAGTGACAGAAGTGATAACAAGCAGGTGTCTTTAGGAGCATGGCAGGAAGTACAGTATTTCTAGAGTAAAGCAAACATTACCAAATGGAGTGCAAGTAGATTTTGTTTAGATTCATCTTAATCGACACAAAAACCAAAGGCAGGTTCTATAAATATAGAGTCAAGTTCTCTGCTAGTATAAATCAGTGTAACTGGATTGCAGCCAATGCTGAACTACACCAAATGAGGTATGTAGGATGAGGACCTCTATCAAGTTGTTTCCATAACGTACTTTTCCATAGGGTCTATTTTAATACTGTAACAACGCCTAGCGCTCTCCTTCACAACACCACAGGCAACATTTCAGGGTCCTACACTTTGGCATAAACCAGACAGGAAATACACATGTAAGAGTTAAAGTTCCTCCTGATCTTTTTCGATTTTCCAAATAACAGTAACAGTTTCAACTCATGCATCTGAGACATTTTGCAAGACAAGCGATTGAAGGCACTGTAAGTCCTTCCACCAGCTCCTCTGGGCTCCCAAACAGGCCCGAGGGCAGAAGCACCTCCACAGGTTACAGAGCACAGCGAGCGAGGAGACTTTGCACACAAGGCCAACGCTCCTACACAAACCTCGTACCAAGTATCGACTGCACGGCTTACGCTCRGTGTGCCTATAACCTACCAACACGCACATAATTCATGACAGAACTACTCTCAAGCTACAGCTGCCAGGTTAACTATCATCACCAGCAACAGGAATATTCTACCTTGATCTCTTCCAGAAGTTCCCACTGGGGAGAAAGAAGTCACGACAACCTTTTAACCGTAAAACAGTTTCCTTGTTTCCTTTCCAGAGCACTAGCCAGTCCTGCTTGACTTGCTCTGTAATCAATAAACACAGTAATTCATCTTATAATGCACTTCTCCAGCCACAGCCAGAAAGTACAGAACACTATTGGTTTGGAAAAGCATCTAAAAATAAGGGCGGGGGGTAGAGGGATGACAGTGAGAGGCGAGAGGTAAGAAGTAACTGAAAAGGATATGAAGATCCTGAGAGCCAGGCATTCAGACTAGCTAACATAACTTAAAATGGTTCAACTATGTATCACTGCAAATAAAATTCTGACAAAAAGGGGGGGGGGAAATATATATATATATATATATATTGCTATGTTGTTCAATTCAACTAAAAGGTTCAAGGTCCTATGAGAGATGGTTCTGGCAGAAGCACACCTCCCAGCTCACAGCAGATTAAGGCTTTTGCTTTCCTGATTTGGAAGGAAAGGGTGCTGAAGCAAAAGGATCCCCACTAGGCAGCTCCGTAGTCCTGGAAGACAGAGAAGCAATAGAGACGGATCCTGCTATAGCCTGTCTGTTTGTCTGAGAAACCACTTTGTAAGCAGCTATAGGTTTCACCTCGAGACCCTGTCCATCTTCTGGACTGTAATGACGGGAATACTTTGACAAAGACTGTGGACGGAAAGGCTTGTTAACCRTTGAACCCAGGATGGCTTCCTGGGGGAGTGCATGTCCTCCTTGGTTTCTCTCACTGGGCGTGCCACCATGCTCCTTCAGCACACACGTAGGAGGGCTGCTTTCCTGGGTCTCCATTGCTCTTACGGAAGAAGGTGGAAGATTAACTGGCTGAATAAACCCTACAGAGGGATACTGAGATCTAGCTGAGGCAGTGGACCCATGCATTGCTGCATCCAGACTTTGGAACATAGGATTAATCACATGCTGGACATCGCCCATCTGGCTTACAAAAACAGGTGATGTGAATGGTTCCTTAAGAAYACTGTGAGAAGTCAACTCTTCCATGCTTTTCTTTTTAGTGAAAGGCGCTCTCAGAAATACATCCGTCTCTTCTGGGTGTTTAAGAGTCATATTGCCCTTGGAGATGAAAGGAGCTTTGGTAAAGACATCCACCTCCTCAAGCACTTTTCTCGAGCTTCGGAAAGGGGCCGTGGCAAAAACATCCGGTTCATTAAAAACCTCACCRGTGTGCAGCTGGAAGGCAGGGAATAGCGTCTCCCCTATTATATTCTTGGAAGACTGGGAGCGGGAGTCTTCTTTGGAAGCCTCACGTCTTTCCTTCGGCACAGACTGCAACTTGCAGGTTTCCTCCTCCTCTTCTGAATCCATCAGCAAAGGCCTGGACCCACTACAATCCAAAATATCTCCTTCGTGATCTGTCCCCTCTCCTTCACTGCTATGGAAGGAGCTGTTGCTTGAAGGACCATCTCTTGCTAAATAGTCCAAGTCAGAGTTGCGCTGAGTTTTCACCTCCAGCGTCTCAGACTGACCCTTGTACRAAGGGAGTCCATCACTGCCAGAGTGCCCTTTACAGAGCTCAAGAGCTACAACYGGAAATAGGGCTGGATCCCTCTGCAGACCTACAAATGCAAAAAGAAGAGCGTTACTCAACAGGCTACATATCCTTAGTCATCAAAAAAAAAAGCATGAAAAACGCTTCTTACACAAGACATGTCATGATATTCAGATTTAAACCACCATCACGCATGAAAAATGGGAAGGGAAGGAAAGGAGAACAAACATGGAAATGAAAGTGCCAGGGAAGTTATTTACTGCACACAAATTAAAACACAGTTTAGCACTGCCTCACAGTTCAGGGACACCAYAAGTACAAGATTTTAGAAAGAAATGGAAGATGCGAGACACAGGAATGGTCACACTCAGCCTTCTCTCAACACCATTCTACAAGCTTTTCTTGTGCCACCCACAACATGACCCTCAGAGAGGTTTTTAATTTTTAATGGAGCTTTATACCAGGCAACAGTGTTAAATAGACAATTTCTGTCATTTCTTTCAGCATCGTTGCCTATCGACTCAGGAGCRCCCTTTAAGCAGGTTCATTGCTTGGCATAGCCTCTGTTCTTGTGAGCCATCTCACTGAAGGGGAATTACACTGCACATGTATGCATCTAACACACACCGGGAGGCCTMGCTATCATTCAAGTAACATACACATTTTTAAGAAAGAACAAGTGTCAGTCTATGGTTTTTAATGAAATGGTTAACTATAGCAGTGTTGTTTCAAGCCACTGCAAGACAGAGTGCTTTTAAACAACCTATATGATGATTTCAAGTGAAATATTTAGCATAACTATAACCAACTGGCTTTCTTCTATGTTAGTGTATCACACACCAGTGTGGGGAGAAGCTTGCTATTCTGCTATTCTCCAGTTACAAGAGGCCAAGAGCAGGTTGTTCTTTTTTTCTCCTTCCTTTATAACTGACACAGACAGAACAGAAGATATCTTACCTTCAAAGAACTATTAGCAGGTTAGAAGTATGTCATTGGACTCATGTTAGCAAGAGGATAGGAAAAAGGCAGATGAAACTAAGCAACGTGAACTGCCAGAAGAAAGGGATACGAGGTTCTTTGGTGGCTGGTATCCACTGAACGACGAGACAAGCAACCCACTAACCAACCAACCTCGCCAAGACAGAACAGCATCCCAACTCTGCCCAAGTTAAAAACTCAAATTTATATACCCGTTGCAGGCCTCAAGGCATGGCTTTTCAAATCAGGTCTTATGATGTATAAAAATTAACCCACTTTCAGTCACTTCTCATAATTAAAGACACAATACTCATTCATTAGGCATCAAAATTGTTATTTATTGGGAAACTATTCACTTAGATACATTACACTGCTAAATAAAGACAGTGTAGATATGTGAACATTTTATAAGTTAGTCTACAAAAATACTATCTATCTTTCCTGAAGCCTATGTTGTCCACAATGGTTTAACCTTAGATACTAATCTCAGATTACAGGAACAAAAAATTTGTCATTGTTTTTCTTCCAGGAGGTTGGTTATATATTTACCAGGTATTATTGTTAGATTTTAAGAATACAGGCTGAAGCAGAGCAAGACCAGTTGCCACATCTCACAAATGCCTTTGAATTATCCAGTCCTCATTGAAATATTATTATGTACAGGAAAACAAGAAAGGGAAAAAGGCATTTATGACAGTGAACATTATGTCAACGCAAACCAATGACCCACTTTTCACAAGAATAGCGTTCAAAGCACAAAAGTCATTTGATCAGAATTTCTTCTTTCAAGAGCTGCTTGCATCAGTTGGTGTCTATATTCATGTAAATGAYGACATTTAGGACCAAGAGAAAGGCTGATTGCATATAAGCCCCAACTGGTTTAGGACAGTAGTAACATGCATCTCTGAACTCAGAGGCCATGTATGATGGACAGAATGGTTTACTTTTAAAAAGCAACTTTTTTCCAGTGCTTTCTTACTCTCTCTACTGTTCCAAGCAAGAAGGGCCCTGAAGGCTTGGAAGCAATCTCCTCCCCTGCAGAGGCCTGTACAGGCCTAGTGAATTACTCTGGGAAACATCAAGTGATGCTTAGGTGGGATCTCCTTCTGGCCTCCAACTAGCAGCTGGTTTCACTCAAAGCTACTAGGCAATACAGCAAGAGGAGAACACCTGAGAAGTTGAAAACAACAACAGAGGGAACAGCAAGGTTAAAACAGAAATGGTAAAATGCAGCGGGTTACCTGAGGAGTCTGCGGATTTGCTGATGGGACAGAAGCATTATCTACACTCCCACGTTACTCTTCTCCAGCATTCAAGGAAGACCTGGCTTCCAAACGCTCATGTGGTACCTGATCACAGGCACAGCTTTCCTTTTCTGATAGATGTTGGTGGGTTCCCCCAGTTTGTTTCAGCAAAGGGAACAAAAAGCAAAGGGACACTTCCAGGAAGAGCTCTAGCAGCACTGCTACAACCAGGGAGACRGCAACATCTGATGCCTGGGTGTGTGTCTGACTAGAAAGTGCCTTAGTCCAGCACATCTCCTCTTACAGTYAATAATCATACATTAAAAAAAATCTGAGCTATGTTCAAACATTGAAAAGTCCAAGAAAAAACACAACAAAACAAGACTTCGTTTAAAGGTTGGGTTAGAGTTAACAAGACAAATTCAGTGGATTCCCATAAGCGGCCACAGCTACAGGCTTTGCAGTCTAACGCTTTGGAGGCGCGTGCAATGTAACTGTTAGAAGGACGGAGAGCTTAAGCGAGCCAGTGCTGATAGATGGCTCAGCGTGTCTGAGATCAGAGACCAATGAGAATGATGCACTCGAGGGACCATTTCACATTAAAAGGAATGGCAGTTTTATTCTGAGTTACAGTAGAAAGGAGAAGGTGTCACTCCAGGAATCATTAGGGCATAGAGGACAAGTCTTACGAAACTAAAACAGTGCCAATTTGTCTGAAGCTCTGTCCGTTCTGTTATGACTCGGCTCCCGTTCACACCAAAGGCACCCTATGCAAAAGGCCTGAAAAGATGCATGCAGATGGGTTGCTTTTATGAACACAAAAAGCACCCACATTCCCTTATGCAAAGAGATCCTCTTCTGCAGAGGCAGCATTTCCTAATGTCCTCCTATGCCAAGGGGGACACTGCTACCAGGCAGCTGCCTCTTTTGTCCCCTCTTCCTCCACACTCCTGAGATTTGTGTGTTACTTCATTAGGAAACACCCATTACTTTGTCAATGTATGCTCAGGTTTTAAAGCATGCACACTAGTAACAACTGCAAACTTCACTGCTTAGAACATTTACAGATCTTTGGGTTTATAGATTAGGTTGTACCCCTGTACAACATTCACAAGGAAGTTTTATTCAAGGGTCAGATACACATACTAAAGCAGCAATTCCTTAACTATACTCAGGCTCCCCGTCCGAGCACGAAGCCTCGCAATAAAAAATATATATCACAGTACACCAGGAGTATCCCTGCTTAAATACTCACAACAGACAGATCGTTCATGTGGCTTACGAGAGGTGTAGACAACAGAACGGTTCCTGTTTTGAGTCTACTGTTACGCGTAAAGCAAACAAGACAGGTRATCACCTTCAAGGTGTACAGCAACCTAAAGGGAAGACACCTTTTTCTCTTGAGTTAGAGCACTGGCGTGTGGCGTTCCCCTCTTTTATGAAAAATGCTGCACAGAAATTGCAAGGTACTGAAATAACCAGCAGGAAGCTACAGAACTTTTACTGTCCCTTTTACAAGTGGCTTCAAAAGGAGGCAGATTGGGCACCAAGAAGATGATCTCATTTTTGGGTCAGAGCCCAAAACCAGAACCTCAGAGCAGGCAGAGGCGTTCCAAGAGGCTAAGGCTGCTTTTCCACCAGATAATGCTCCAGATTTCATTTAGCCACAGCCAGGAAGGTCACAACATACGGTCACAGGTAGCTAAGAACCACAATTACTAGTATGCAAGGTAACTAGTTTGGCATTAAAAAAAACGGGGGGGGGAGGGTCAAAAGACTTCTCATGCCTTTGGTCGAGGATAGTGGAGGTTCTTCCCCTCGTATTTTGACTCCCGAGAGCAATGTTGTAAATAACAGTACAGAACTCCCCCACAGAGTGCTTTTAGTTATCAGATATCAAAGCAGAACACGAAGTCAGCATCATCATTACTATTTCACTGGACAATCCAGGCAGCGTAACAAAGTGGTTTTGCCCAAAGTCGCTCCACAGCACGGTGGCAGGTCTAGGAACACATCCAGGCTTCTTCAGTTCCAGAAGCTAAGCCACATGACCCCAAACAATAAAAAATTTAACGATCTATTTTTGGCATGCTGCTACAGTCACTAACACCATGCAAAGCGAGACAAAGCAGGTGTTAAACACTAGCAGCACACACTTAAATGGCACCTGTTTAAAAATCAAGATCCATMTTTTGGAGACAAAGAGCATCTTTTGCCCTCATTTTCACTGTGCACAAGCCACATATGTAAGACATGGTCTTTGACTGCTTAAGGAAAAACCCAGGCTACTGGCAGTTAAATTCCCCCCTCCTGTGGAGGGCAGAAGCACAAGTCCTAATCATCACTAATGTCCTTCAAACACCCCCAGAAGCCAGGTGACCAAYCCACCCTTCTTCCCCAGGAGCAGCAAGCAGATTTAGCAGTGTGCATGGCTTCTGCACTCCTCTGCATAGGGCTTGACTGTATCTGAAGTGCAGCTCCTTTTGGTTACAGAAGCCTAGGACTCAGGAAAAAAAATAGCAAAAAAAATCCTCTTTTTTTAAATCCCCATTTGCTGCTGGAGCGAAGCAGTTTAAGCGCACAGTGCCCACATCCAAGAGAAAAAAAAATAAGTCACTGGAGCTATTCTCAAATGAGTATTTATAACCAAGTTAACCAACCAGTCTAATTTCTCAGAGCACTCCCTCCTGTTACATCCATGCTTCCCACACATTCGCATTAGCTGCAACTCAGCTCCAACRATTCCTACAAGAATTCTTGAACCAGAAAAGGTATCTGCTCAGGAGACACTAAGTTACTACRCACAGACATGCACACATGCATCCACATGCTGCGAGGCCACCACACTACAGCCCTGCTCACGCTTGATGTAGTCGGAGGCCTGCAGGCCCCACGTTTTGGGTTTGCTGGGGTACAACTTGCTAGACTGTCTTTTGTCTGAAGCACATCTGACCTCTTTGAAATAATGCAGGGCATCTCTTGTGGTCTTGGAAAGTCACTTGAGGCAAAAATCCTAAGACRTTTCAAGCTCAAGAACGCACTGTTTTTTGTTTTTGTTTTTTTTAATCTGGAACATGACCACYGTCAGGCATTTTCTAGAGGTGCCCTCTAAAAATAATTTTACTCTCTGAAGAGACTCTCGAGTTGCATGCAGTAAACGAGCTGCTAGAGGATGCAGGTCTGCCCCAAAGCCATCCCTGAAAAGATTCTTCCACCCATCTCGCACAGACGTTTCCAAGCAGCCCAAAGTTTCAGGTTGCACAGTGCCTGCAGTATTAGGGAAGTCCTTAGTTAATCCTACAAGGCCAAAGGACTCAGTGAATACTCAGTCTTAAGACAGCCAAACCTTCTGGTTTGGGGACAGCTGTTCCAAAGATGCTTTCAGATACAACRCAAATTTGCTGATCTCTGAATTGTGGGCATTACACTTCTCCTAATCCAGTTAAAAAAAATGGAGAGATTCTGAAAAGGGGGCAGTTAGAAACCCAAGTACACTGACATTGAGTCAGAACTGACGTTTAACTTCCACTTGTCACTTTTAGCTCCTCACCACCCAGAGTTTATCTTGCATCCAAAGCACAACCCTGACTTCAAACAAAGACCGCTCTTTCTCTGTACAGTGATTGCATTTGAAGGTAACTTATCAGGAGGATCCCTCACAGCAGTTTATGTCAAAAACTGCTCTACAAGCTCCAGCCTGCTTGGGTATAAAGGCTCCTCTCTCATCTTGACACGAATAAACAGCACATKTGGGCAGAGAGGAGAATCACTCTGCTGTGATTTTGCTGACTGCACGTTTATATTGTTACTCGAGACCTAACCTACAACCCTTAGGAGGGGACAGGAAACAACTCCCAGGGTTTCCAACCAGCTTGCAACCATAGCTATAGGAGACGACCTTTCTTACGCGTTACAGGAATGCTGCGTACTGAACTTCCACGTGCATGTAGGACGAAAGTTCAGTTTGTTCCGTCATAGTAGCAGCTTTTGCATACCTCCTTAATTTTGAGCAGCACAACAACACTAAACTAACACCTGCAGGACAATCTAGCTTAAAATTAATCCCACATATCTGCCCATTTCTCATCTCTTGCATTTCACATTCATTTAACAAATAAGAGCCAAGTCTTTTCCGATGAACCAGGTCTAAATAACAGACATGTCTAAAGATTGACTCTTTCAATATACCATACTTCCCACTCAGATCCAGGAATAGCTACTTGAAAAAGCAATAAAAGGAACATTCACAACTGCTTATTTAATAGCATTAWTAACAACCCAGTGCATTTATAACTTTTTCCAGAACCCTTGAACAAGCGCTATTAGATTTAAAACCTTAAACATTCTTTAAAAGTACTTTAATTCACAGAAATCTTTGTTCTAATATACAGTAGATGGTTACTTTTTAAAATCCATTCTCTTTTCATATATTCTCCATATCTGACTATACAATAACTTTCTATCTATAGCTTCTTCATGTTATCCAGTCCAGCTTGCCTGTGTTTTAGGAATATAAAACAAACAAAAAAAAAAATAAAGTTCTATCCACAATTTTACTAAGGTCATTTCCATAGTTCTCATGTAAAGCTTCTCTTGGAAAGTGCAGTATACACATGTAATGATACAACACACTTAAGCAATACTTTTATTATTAAGTGTAGGTTTTAAAAGAAGAGTAACGTAGAGCAGACATGATCGGTGGTAGTTGTATTTACAGACTTTGTTAAACTAAGTGTTGGGGTGAGGGAATAGCAGAGAGGCCGGAGTTAGGAAAGGAGCAGTCACGAACTTKGATTTCTTTCCTTCTTAGCAAGAGGTCAGTACATACATATTTCAGTCGTTCATACTTTCGCACATGGGAAACTGCACTTTTACTAATACAGCTACGTACACATACACAAGGTTAGCAGTAAGCTATTAATTATTCCACTACAGAGGAAAAGTTCTTCTGTTCAGAAAGAGCTTTCAAATACATGATAGAAATTCCGGACTTCATAAGCCAATGAAAACAAGTTTAGCATATCCAGCTAGTTGACGAACTAAGCATATAAAGGAAAAAAAGAAAAGGTAAATCCCATCAAGTTGTAGCAGCACTTATTTCAAACCACCYGAACCAAGTGCATGCTTGTTCCACAAAGACTAAAGAGTGAAATAAAGTCTACAGTAACCTTTGTCTACTGAAAAAAAAAATGCTTCCATACTTAACTGCTTTGCACTATATGTAGTTACAAGAGAAAACAGGAACCCAGAACAAATACCAGATGCTTGACTAAAACCAGGATTAAAAGAGACAAACAACTGTAGGACAATTTGTTTCATACACAATTTACAGTAGGTTTGGGGAGATATCTTTTTCCAGTCAAACACACAAAACAAATCACAGAAAATACATCTGTTGCTGCCACAATGCCCTTTTCAGCCAAAAAAATAGAAAAAAAAATCCAACAGAAAGCTAAATCACAGCCATACTCACATGTATTTGGTTCAAAATTTTGTTCTATTTCACTCAGGGTCATTTTTGCAGCTTTAACCTTTTTCTTTCTTTTTTTTTGTTTGTTTTTTCTTCAAGGAAGTGCAGTTCATTCACAAGCAGGATTGTTAAATAGCAAACCATTAGCTGGGGGCAGTCCGGAAAACACTCTTCATATGCACCATCACCAGAGGTACTATGCAAGACTACTTCAGGGAAATTCAGTGCTCTTTCCTCTCCTGAAGCATATACTGGCAATTTAGAAATAGCAGCTCTCCTAACCTGTACCCTACAGGAGAGGGACATCCCTACCGATTTTATCTGTCTCCTTCCTCCTGCCCATTCATCAGAAAAATAAGAACAGAACAAAAACCAAACCCAAAAACACAAACGCAAAGATTGAAACACAGTTTTTTCACACACTAGTCTAAGGAGAAAGTCTGTTGTACGCAGGGATCATACATCAGCTACGATTATCTAAGTCATTTACAGTTAGGCTTTCCATGGTGCTATGTGTACATCTCAGCAGGGTGGCTAATGATGGTGCTCCCTTTAGACATATGCTAGCAAAGACAGGTGCAGAAGGAACCACAGCAGKTTTACCAGCTTTAGAGAGGACTACCTGGAGAACTGAGACAGAACCTTTTCCTGGGGCATGGGAAGACGGGGAGAAAGTGGGTGACTGTCTCCTCTTGGCAGATTTTTTTTTTCTTTTAATTAAGGAAAAAACCAAAAGAATCACAACTGAAGGTAACTCCTCTGGAAACGAAAACGGAGGATTAGATACGTTACAGAAACTGCRTCTGCTACTGTGTCACTGCTACAGGTCTATGAGCTGATCCACCAGCAGTAAAGACCTGGCTATGTTGGGAAGACTGGACTCAGAGCTTCCACTGTTGTTTCTAGAATGCCCACCTGAAAGTGTGAGAGATAGGAATTCAGTATTGAACAGGACACGCACACACGACAGTTTCAGATGTTTAAGAGCAAGCAAAGAAAGAAAAAAGTCAAACGGAAAACTTGCTCAAGATCTTCTGTTTACTTGCATCGTGATAGCAACAACATTCCCCTGCTTGCTCTTCCACCCTCTCCCTCCCCTCCAAACTTAGCTCACAACAGTTGTATGAAAAAACATCATAGCCACTTCTGCGGCAACACAAATTCTCYGCAAACCCTTTCCTTTTCCTAAAATTTACATCCAAGTTACAGAATTCTGCCCTTCCTACAGGAGCTATAGGGGATTACAAAACCCACCACAACCTATGGCAAAGATTGTTCAAAATCTTATAGCTTAAAAATTAGTTGCTGTTTTAAGAGCATCTTCAAGTTTGCAACTACTCCAGGCTGAGTTCAGCTAGCTTGTGGCTTTCTACAATTGATGCTTCGCTACTGAAGAAAGAGGCTGTTCTTTAAGGTAGCCTATGTTGGCCCAACTTTGGCAGAAATCTTCTCTGACTTCCAGCAGGAGCAGAGTCCCTAATGTCTGAGAACTTTTTCTAGCAAGTATCAGTCTTTGAAAGCTAGTCTTAAACAGTGAGCAGCTGGCACAGCACACATCGTGCTACAAAAGAAAACGGGAGTTCAGGGAGTCAAAAAAGCGCTACCATGAAAAAAAAAAAATCAAAAAGGGAGCCCTGGAACATGTTCGTAGGCCTATGCTAGCATACCAAAAAACTGTAATCAAGATCTTTCTGCAGCTTGACTGCAGAGGAGATATTTGACCAGTCAGATTGCAAAATGCTGCCTACTTCTGTCCCTACAAGAGCTACAAATTCAGCACCATCATTTGTTTTAAGGAAACAGTGCTGCTTTTTAGATTCAACTACACGAGGCTGAAGTGGTTAGAAAGACCATGTTAATATGATCTAGGTGACAGGAATGCTGTTAAGAAAAAAAAAAAGAGAAAAAAAACCCAGAAGACTTCCCTGCCTGTGCTAAGGATTCTGACTCTTAAAACTGTTCAAAGGAAATGGGCACCCATCTACCAAAACTTCTAAACCTAGTTCCCACAAGYGCCTTCAAAAAGTATCAGTCAGAAATGAAAGAACTCACTTTCAGAAGGAGTTTCAGAGTTAGAAATTATTATTGCCTCCCCTTCCTGCACATTGTGTAAAGTTCACTTGGATATGCTATTTTCTCACAAATAAAGAAACCTGAGTAATTTAAGGACCAGTATAAATTGGAGAAAAACTAATACTGACATACTACAATGACAATATCTTACTGTTAACAGCTTGAGCTATTTCACACGTGCTGTAGCACCACTGCCCCAAAACTAGTTTGTGTTTACTATTTCTTTTCTCTTTCCCTTTTTCACCCCCAAACCCTGGCTTACCTTGTGAATTTTTGGATATCAACACTGGGATTGGGTCAAACTCATCTTCTGTCACTTTTTCAGTGCCCTCAGGAGCATCAAAGCCTGATATCAGGTTAGTATCTTCTGCAGCGTGAAGGAGAAACAGAGGTAAAGAAGCAAAGATAGCAGAGAAAGCAGGTTAGAATTGCCAAAGTGTTAGGGTGTTTCATGTTTTAAAAGACAGCGGTTTTAGAAGCAGGAGTTTATTTTAAAAGGTAAAACAAAGCTGGTAAGTCTAAGAAGGTAAAAGTAAAAGAAGCAATTAATTACAAAAGTGTGTGTGTGTGGGGGGGGGGAAGCAAACTGAAAAGTGAGCCTTCTTAAGAACCAAAATAAAACTGGGCCAGTCCAAAGGCTTAACAGTTAGCTGAATTCAAAGTTGCAGTAAAATCCTGAGGCTTAAGTTCCCAAGGACTGAAGGTATTCTTTGTCATCGTTCAGTGGTTCTCAAGTACTAATACAATTTGGGGGGAACAATCTTGCTCCTCAGGTACCAGCTCTCTCATAAATGGAGAGGAAAAGGGCAGGCAAAACACAGAGGGAGGAAATTCCAGTTCCAGAAATGAGAGACAAAGCCCCTCGAGTTTTGTTGCCCACAGGGATAAAACAAGAAAGCATAATATCAAATCAGCTTTCCAAAGGAGTTTAAATGCCTGAAGAGGTAACTAAGTACTTAGATTTTAAAAGGACTGCTGTTCTGGCACATAACTCCATCAGTTTCAAATGATGCCAGCCAGGCTGAGACACTTGGAAGGCGCTTTCACCTACGTCTGTACTAGGTCAGACATTTACCTGCCTTATCAGGCAATCATGCTCTTTTAGGGACTTTTCACACTGTATATCGCTACTTGTTACTTCATACACCTAAATACCATCCAGAATCTGGTCCTCGATTACCATCTGAAGTATTAATATCTATTAATAATCCGAAGTATTTCTGAAAGCCTAACAAGGATATAAKTCTGCATTTTCAAAGGAACAGGAGCGCTCCTGTTCAATTCAAATCATGAATAAAAGCTCTTTAGGTAAAGCTGATAAACATGCTAACAGGTTTTAGGTGAGCTGATACAAGAAACAGTTTGTAGAAATAATCTGATCCTCCAGAGGACAGCGTAAGAAAAAAAAAAAGCAAGTTCTACAGAAGACGAGGCTATAGAGTGACAGGAACWCATAGAGACTGTGTCTTAACAGAAAGTCTGTTTGTCACCACTCTGTCTCTGGAGTTATTTAGGGTTCCTAGTTATAAATAAACTAGTTGGAAGCCTTTGCAAGCACCTTATTTCCATTTCACTTCATTTATACATACAATTGCTGATACCTCTGGAGCCTGCTGTATAGGAAGCTATTCAAGGAGCACTGCTCAGTTGTGGACTATCTTTTCTAAGGAGAGGAAAAGGCTRGTAAGAAATAAAATGCATTTCTATTTGGACAAAACTCCTTGGGAGACATATTTCTCTTCATAAAAGCATTTGCACTGATCTTAGTAACTATACACCACTGTAAGTGAAAAAATTCCCCTCTCACCTACATTTAAGTTCAACACTGTGCTCAGCAAATGCAAATTAAGGGATCCCAAAAGATGAGCAAGAATTCAGGGCCCACAAAATACGATACTGCCTCGTTAGGCACACGGAAAGAAACACTCATGTTCAAACACTGCTGTCTTTTCAAGTCTTCCTGGTCTCACCGATAACTGGCAGCACTGCACTTCCACAGGCTGACTGCACCATGGACAGCAGCAYCTGCACCTTAGGTGCACTGCATCACTCACACCAGGACTGGGATAAACAAAGGAAAAATAAAAGACACACACAGGTAACGACCACACCAAGAGTTCTAACAGCACAGTTTGAAAAGCCACAAATGAGCTTTAGAAGAATTAATATCTTGCACCTCTCTCTCTCCTGCTACTAAGAGTCTTACTTCTCCCTGGCAAATCTGACCCTACCTGAACTCAAGTGGAACAACAGCAAGGCAGCCTGGGAGAAGTCACGCAGGAGTCCATTAGTTCATTTTCTCATTAAGTCACACCAACTACGTTTTGGCCAACTGTCTACTTTGCTACRTTCCAGACGTGGCATAACAACTGCTCAACATACATTTCAAGTCATTTACTCAAAATAAAGTAGCATAGACAAGCAGTATAGCAATGCGCAATTACAAGAACTGCTTGTTCAAACCCCAAAGCCCTACAAAACATAACCTCATTTTAAAATGTCATCAAGGGTAAAAATTGATTACAGACTGTTTCTACAGCCATTCCTCTGAGAACAGATCATTTTCTGTTGCTATAGGGATACTTACCGAATGAGCTAAGCACAACCCGTTGTCAGTTGGCATCCAGTGGTTTGTATTCATGCTTTGGGCTTGTCTTTTCAAGGCAATAAACAAACAGAAGCCCTGGTCCTCCTTGTACCTCGCTGAATATGTACTACCCAATATTCACKATAAGCTTGGCTAACAGGAAGGTCACCCCCAAACACTTCTGCATTGTACCCAAGAAACACAGGCACTGCTCACAACTGCTTTAGCCTTCAACAAGAATTTGTCAGAACAGAGCAGGAAGAGCTCACCATACAAACCACACTCCAGCTATTCATATATTTCTAGTCAAGCTATTCCAGCACCACTACTCTACCTATGCTGCATGAGGTGTCCTAGATTTCAGCAGGACACTCTGCATTTGGCAAAAAGTCACCTGAGCTAGGATCCCAGCTTCCCAGGGTCCTCTCTTCTTGCTTGTTAGCGGAAGAGCAAACAGAACCAGATTAGTACACAGTACTTCAACCTTTTTTTGGARGCTCATATAATCATGTACTGCAAAGCCTGATCTGCAACTCTTAGAAATTAACACATGTAGTCTACCACTCTTCTGTAATTCTGCATTTTTTCTGCTATTGTAAACTACTCTATTTTTCAATTCGATATTGTACTTGAACTTCTGTTCACATTTGCTGCAATGTGATACTGCAGTCTGACTCAAGGGTGCTCTCCTGATAGCCTCTGGAAAAGGAAAATATAGTCTGCAAATCTGAAAGAGCTCATTGCATGCTATAGACACGCACATCGACAAGAGTGGTTTTAAAAATTTATGACATCAGTAGAAACTATTATCAGGATCCCTTTCAGACTTAATAATGCAGCAAAAGAGCAAATCTTAAAATATGCGTGCAAAAGGTAAAATTGAAGGGCATTCATATGCAGACCTRAAGACAGGCTGCATACTTAAAAGCCTACCCATTCAGCCTAACGTATCACTTGGTCTCACAGGAGATGCTACCTGTCTTGACAACCCTTGTCCGTATTTACAATCAAGCTAAATACCTTGATCTTTTCCCCTTGGCATTTCAATGCAGATTACAAGCTTCACCAGTTTGAGAACAAAACAGTCTGAAAAAACACAACTATAACGTGTCAGATCACCTGCTTGTGTAAAGTGGCATCATATGTCAGCTAAAGATCCAGTCCCAGGATAAGTTGAGGTTCGAGACACAGGGACAGTTTACCTTTGTGAGGTTGAGCTGCAAAAGCTACAGGAGCAAACTCATCCAAGAGGTCAGCAGCAGGGTTAGAAAGCAGAGAACAGTCAAGCAGAGAGTCTTCTCCAGTGAGAGAGTCTGAATCCAGGTTAACATCCAAAGACCGCAAGGCAGCATTGAACAGGACACAAACACTGTTAAGCTCAGATTTGCACATTCTTGCCCCCCATCCGCTTAGTACACAAACAGGTATTGCTGCAAAGCTGACACTTCTCGGTACTTCCGCTTTTGTGGTGGGAAACCTTTCTTAGTGCTCTGCAATGAGGCTAGAGGGGTTCTCAACACTTTTAGCAATACACAGCACAGATTAACTGAGGTAACYACCCTCCGAAGCTGACGGCACAACACTGAAATCCCACAGAAGTGATGGTTTAAATTAACGGGGGGAGGGGGGGGGAAGCAGAGGAGGGAACAACAGTCCTTACTTCTTCTGAAAGCAAGTCTCACATGTACCAGAAACACGAGCTGCTACTTGAACCAGAAGGGTTTTACTGTGATACATAGCGCCCATGTTACCTTCCAAAAGACAGGACCCAACTGGAGGACAGAAGTGACAAACGTGCCATTTCAGGCACATCACCATCCTTCTCAAGCCACCTAGATAAGCAGGATTCTTAAGCAGCAAATTGTCTGCTACAGACTAGACTAGGCGACATCTCCTTTAACACACAAATTAACAGCAACTGGAATTTTAAATATCTGAGAGCTAAACTTTCACAGGGCATTGTAACACTCAGGGTTGGAGGCACTCTCTGGCAAAGCTACTTGCACTAGCGACTTCACAACAGACCTCTAAAACAACGTAAAGTCCCTCTGTAGCAAAAATTGCCAGATCTAGGCCTTCGGAATAAGGAAGGGACATGAACTGCTAGCTAAGCCCCAGTGGAACAGCTCAGTGACTGCTCTGGCGCTTACGGATCTATAATGATGGGCTGAAGGAGTACTACAAGCATGAATGCAGTTCTTAGTAAGGGAAAAGTAATGCTGACATTTAAGGACCCATGCAAGATCCACTTACAAAAAAACACAAGCAAGTACAGTCTAAACTGGTGGGAGAGTGCATAGAGCAGGGAGAGCAAAGAATGCATCTTCAAGCAGACAGTGCTTTCTGGTTTACTACAGTATGGTCACACAGCTCACAGAAGTACTACACAACCTTGCCCACCCACCCTCCTGTCTCACCAACCTGTTCTGTTGGAAGCAACCGACTCAGTCTGTGACACAAGGCGTTGGGGCAACGGAGCCTCGAGGCCCGGTATGAGACTCTCAACAGCTACGTCAGGTTTTCCTTTATCAGTGTGCAAAATATCAGAGCAGAGAAGAAGCCAGAGGTTAGACAGACACAGTACAAGTAGCAGCTAACAAGGCAGTTGTCTGAATCCTTAAGTGACCTCTTAATCAGCTATATTGTCAGCTATATTGGCAGAAATGAGGGACTGAAGCTAGACTGATGCTAATCAAATCAAGAGGGAAGAACATAGTATACTAAAGTTTTTTTKGGGGGAGAGGGCAGGAGGGAAGTGTTTTTGTTTTGTCATCCTTTTACATGTGCATACCCATTGASAGACATCTGGAGGCTGAAACGGATGGTTAATAATGTCTGCTCTGTAGCTAAGCAGAAAGCCCATGGCTAGGTAACTCATTACACGGTTTTTCAAGATTCTTCTCCAGGAAGCAAAAAACATTGATCTTCAAGGAGTCCCCTTCCAACAGGGGAAACAAACCATTAAAATACCTGCTGCACAGCCCTTAACAGGTTGCAGATAAGTTTGTAAAAAGCCAGTATCTGGGATCTTCTCTTCCTTTTAAGGTGCCCAGTGGATCAAAGGTTGCAGATCCTTCTGAGACGTGATAAAGTTTTGGACCTCAACATCTTATTGCAAATACCAATCCCCAGTTTTGTCCAATATTGATATGGATACAAGAGGAGATGCTTACAAAGGCTGGAGAGAAAAATTCGCTCTCAAAGGATCCTTAAGGGGAAGGAGGAGAAACATGAAAAATAACTATCAACACAGTCACACTAGCTAATCCAAGCCAGATACAACGCTTAGTTGGGTCCCTTCTTCACGAGCAAACATCAAGGTAATGAGCCAGGAAGTGAAATGAACCAGGATGCACTCGTCATAGACTAGGATCAGAAAAGGTCTAACTGAACAACCTAAGAAAACCATGAAAACTTTTGTTTTGATAGTGGTCAGTCTTGGAGATCTGTAAGATTCAGACAACTGCCTGGAACTGCAAAACAGGAAAAAAAAATCCATCATACAATTAAGACAAATCATTCCCTGCTTATCCGTTCAAAGCTACAAAGCTGCAACCAGCTAGCCAGGGGACCCTGGCTGGGCCTCAAACCCACAACAGCAGCTGATTGCAACTAACTGCAGCCTGTAATTGTTAGTCTTTTGTACAGTTGGCAAGTAAGGAAAAATGTGATTCTGCCCCACTCTGAGCTCTTCATACTGCCTTGGATACTGCTGCATCCAGGCTCAATCTAGCACGTTTATTCCCCTGCCGCACCCCAGAGCAAGAGCAGTGCTGTCACCCTCGCCCCGGCGAGGGGCAATGGAGACACAGACAGGTTAAGTGCCTAGGGCACAGTCACATGGTAAGTCTTTACCAGAAGTGTYGGGATTTTCTTTGCATCTTCTCCTTCAAGTCAGCAATCAACTCTTACACCCAAGACCATAAGAACACAGAAGGTGCAACTACACCACATTATTGTGCCAGATCACTAAGCCTAATTTTAACGCATATTCCAAGTCTTCACTATTCAGATGTGATTCCCATGGGGAAAGTGGCATACCCGTCTCTGCATAATCCATAACTTCCTATCATATCGTGTTCCACCAAGATCAGCTGTTTTCAGAGCCCGGGGGTAAACATGCAAACTTGTCAAGCAGAACAAGACACAGGGGAAGAGGGGCCCTGAGGGTGGGGGGTTTTTTTGTTGTTTTTGTTTTTACCATTCACAGCATCTGAGGTGCTACCGAAGGGGTCAGCGAGAGGCAGGATATCAGGGAGCAGAAGCGCAGTCTCAGGAGATTTGAGTCCCTCAATCAGTTTTTCTGGGTTAAGCACAAAAAGGAAGAAGGAAGGCAGGCAGCAGAGAAAAAGCAAAAAACAAACAAAATAAAAATTAGATTAATAAAGTGCTCGATTCAGGGTCTCAGTCTAGTATGTCAGCCTCAGAAAAGCATTTGCACAACTGTGTGTGTGCAAATCACATCATCATTTCCAGARTATCTTTCCACTAAGGTTACTGGAGCACATTAAGACAGGGCAGCTATTCACTGGGTGGCCATAGTCATCCAGACATTCGAGAACCTTCCTCACCCACCGCACGCTGCTCTCCCTAGGAGGCAGCTGTAAAATAGCATGCAGTTCTTTCAATCCTACCCAAAGCAGTAAGGCTTAACAGTTCACGACCCACTGAAAACCTGACAAGATACCTTTCCCTCTCACCTTTAAATACTGGCAAGATTTTTGTTTGTCCACGTGTAATGAGAAAAGGAACAGATGACACTAGATATACAATTATTAATTTGATCAAGAATTAAATGCCTAAAACCCCTAAGTGCTTAGTCAATCCCAGAAAACGTTAAGACACTGTAGTGTCAGACCTAAGAATACGCCCTTGGATCAAAACAGTTGTCTAGTTACCAGTTATTTCAAATACCAGATTTCAAATCAGACATGTCATTCCCAGCAGTGCAACTCCTATGGTTTCCATTTTAGAGATATTTTGGTTGCCTGTTTTAAATATTTAATCTCAATTAATAATCTAGTGGATGAGTCACTCTGCAATCATATTAACCAGGTTTTCAATAGTGAGCTTCGTTATTTAGCTTTCACAAAGGTTTCGTCACTTAAAGAAAAATTTCAGGATTTGCTAGAAGTATTCACAGTCAGTAGAACAACTTTGATAAAACTTGCTCCATGTGGACAAATCTGGCCATTTCAGCTTACTGACATGACTGCATTTATAATCTAATATTAGCACGAGCCATGGCATGCCACAGCTATGCCTTTACAACACTCATACATCTACACTATTATTGATTTGAGTTCAAAGTCTGGCATTATGTATTATCCAAAGAAAATGTGCTCATAACTACAAAAATAAGGCTCTGAAATACTGCTATTCAAAAGACCTATCACAGTTAGAAAGTCAAAGAAAAGCTTAAGTTGCATTGTTACGTACATTATAATAGCAGCCCATCATTTTTATTAGCTGATATAAATAAGAAAATGACCTGGTAGCTTTGAAGCTATTTATTCAGAACAGGACAAATCCTGCTCCCCATGATGAACTTCACAAACAGCACACTAAGGCAACCATGAGGGAAAAGAATCTAAAAAGGGAACCGAGGTACAGCTGTTTATCAGTAAAGGCCTGAAGGAGATCAGCTAAAAGGAAAACCCTGATGGGGAGAGCAACCTTGCATGTCCTTGAAGCCTTCTCAACTCTACAAAGAAATYCCTCCCCCCACTCCCTTTTAAGGCCAAATTTGCCAAAGAAAAACGCGTCCCAACTGCAGAGGCATCATCTTTGGCTTCTCAGCTGCACAAAGTGAGGCTCCTTCCTTGGAGGAACTGGGAAGCTTGGCCAAAACAGAGGTAGCARCGTTATCAAAAGCGGGCTAACAGGGGTGGCTCCAGCAAAGCAGACAGGAACTGGTTATAGCCCATTGGGAAAACATAACATAAGGGAGACATCTRGGGACAACAAATCAGGGAACATGCTCAGCTCTTTTTCCTGAGTAGGGAGGGAAGTGCCAAGACAACAGGTATCCATCCAGAGTACAGTTGATTTAAACAGTATTTTAAATCACTTAATACAGACARCAAGGCACAAAACACAATTGGGGGAAAAATTATGGATTGGCTCTCAAGAGCTGTGCAGCTTCAGGTTGGGTTGGCTCCTCCTTCAATATGAAGGTTGTAGAACTGAAGTGGACCCGTAGGTGCATTTTCGAGATTTCAGCCCAAGATACTCCTTGCAAAGTCAGGCTCTTTGAGAGAGACTGCCTGCCGGTGCCCAGCTYTTCTCAAGGCACTTGAATGAGCCTGCATCTTCAAAAGCACATWCACAGTACCAGAACCATTCCCTTTATGAAACCATTCCCCTTTATGAACCAAATTCCAAATGTTTTGCTCCTTGAAGTCCCTCTCCTTCAACCTTACCTTTTCAGTTTCCTCCTTTTTCATCACTGCAGACTTTCCATATAACAGTGTGGAACTGTCTCTTGGTTACGCAGTAAGAAGTTGCATATTGAGCTCAGTCACACTTTTTAAACACAGAAATCACAACAAGAAGCATGGTATTCTTTTCTCTATGTCTTAGTTTTCCCTACTGTCCCCAAGGCTCAACCTGCTTCATGGGATGCYTTAGATCGTCAATGGTTCTTCGCTGTATTTTGTTACTTGTCTTGTGAGACTTCCTTTGTTTCACTGGTTCTGTCAATGCCATTACAGGCAGCAACACAGTGCATGTTTTAAAAGGAACTTGATCCCCTTTGAGCAAGGCTGAGAAACTCTACAGAAACAAAGCTGTCAGGATGAATGGGAAAGCAGACACCAGACACCTCAGCATGTTTTGAGGGCCTAGCAATTAGTTTACCTGATTTCTATTTTGCATTGCATCTTGTATTAACCAGCAGAAATATGAGCTAAAGTAGAGGACGAGCAGAGTTGCTTTAAGTGTTAGGAAACTCATGTTTAACTAAGAGCAAAGGAGCTCAAGAAATTTGTGAAGACCCAGAGGAATCTATAGTTCTGCATTAGATAACAGGAATACCTTTTCCGTAGGAGTTAGTTTCATTTTCTTTAGCATGACACGCTTATTGCGGACATACACATCCACACTAACRGAAATTTTCTGAGTCCTCAGACATTAAGTCCAAGAATACTACATGCTTTTGCAGGGGCAAGTAAATCCAGCTCTTAGGTCTCTGTTCTACCACTGCTCCAACAATCAAAGCGATAAACCAAGAAGGAAGCTTTTTGTGCACTAGGCTGTTTCCCTACACATAGATTTGGGGCAGGTGCAGTTCASCTATATGCAGATCTTAAAAGAAAACCAGAAAAATTCCCTAGTGGAARTTTAATTTTTATTTCCAAGAGAAAAGCAGCTTCACCTGCAAGCGAAGTCACTGTTGAGATGCTGAGAAACCAGCAGTGCAAAAGAGGAAAAAGAGGGCAATTACTAGTCTCATTTCTGTTATCTGTACAAACACAATCTTTGCAAGTCATGCATATATGATGTAGTCAACTGCAGAACGGACTCCACCAACAAAGCAAACAGCAACRTAGCATACATCTACCATTCATGGAGGAGATCATTGCTACAGCCTCAGGTATGGACTTCTTTGGAACATTATGTCCCACCCGCCATTCTCTTAGCAAAGATCTTGTACTGCAGGAGAATCAAAGGGRACTTTTGCTACTACAGCACCTGTATCCTGCAACTCTCACAGTATGTGGGCACACAGCCACAATCCATACTTTGTAAAGAGTAACAGTGGGAAAGATTGGATCTGCAGCGAACAACAAYGTTAACAGGATCTCAGGGCCCATAGCAGCAAGTTTTGTGCACAYAGGCTCAAGCCTTCGAGCTCTGTAACAGGACAAAACAGTTTGTACCAAGCACCATACTGTTTAACCTTACAGTTTCATAGTATCAGAGGTTCTCCTGCCTCAAATCCAACAGACAGATTCAGATTATTCAGATGTGGATATACAAGTCCAAGGACAAACAAGGTTGAGGAGTAAGCCAACACACAGATATTTTCTATCTTACAGCTTCCGGAAGGCCCTCAAAAATGGCCTTTATCAAACTCCACCTGGGAAGCGTGTTCTGAACGGATAACCACGCTCCCACATGATGTTGCCTGCTAGAGATATCCTCTCCCCCAGAGAGCCTACTCCAAGTCTGTCAGATGGTCACAAGCAAAGCAGGCTTCATTCAGGTTCAGGATCGATCCAACCTTTCGTATTTTGTCACATTGTTCACTTTGCCCATTTTCATTCCTGACAGGAGGGCAGCAAGTTTGTCTAGTGCTTCTGCTGGGGGCTTTGCATCAATCAGTAAGGATGTTGGCGGAGTAAGCAAGGTTCATTAGCAAACCTTAAGGTGGTCTCAAAGCTCAAAAGCATGCAGGAAGAAATCGAAAGCACTTTATCAACCTTTCCCAGAGCTYAAGTCCAGCTGCACACAGCTGCTTTTTAGGTGAACGTTCTACTTTCTTCCTAGGTTTCCAGATCCACACAGTAAGTTTTTTTTTTGTTTGTTTGTTTTTTTTTTAATCACAGTCAAAATAAGCAACACACAACCCWGAGAAAGCAAAGCAAGAGTATCACCTACATCTAACAGCTCTCAAAGGCCACCCCAACTGGCAAGTACTGGTAGCTTGACAGCTTGAAAAACCAAATCCCTTCTTCACAGAACGAAAGGGAGAGATTTTTCCTCTGGTTTGCACCAATATACAAAGGGTGCAATGTCACCTAGCAACAGCAGAATTACTCTGGATTTACATCTGGTAAGGCTGTTTTGGCCTCCTCCTTCAGAGCCTGTTTCTTCAACACATGCACATATCAGATACTCGAGATGTACAACTAGTCAATTTGCACAGACTTTGCATCTGCAATACTACCACCGCCAAAGACTGTAAGTTGGCATGCTGTGCTTGTACTTGGTGATACAATCCTCAAATGACAAAGTATATGCAGAAAGCATCTCAAAAACAGTTGCAGTTATAAAAATCAAGACATAGGGGAGGTAAATATGTCTTTAGTTACAGCAGGCTATTAGAAAGAAACAAATGAAGATTTCCTAGAGATTTGCAAGTTAAGAAGGGAGCGAGGGGGGGAAAAAAAATCTAATCACGCTTTGGTAACACTGAACAATCAAAATGCAACATCTCAAAGCCAAGGATCTCCACCAGCCAGGCACTGCACACAGTAGGAATGTTACTCACTCATGTGCTGCGAAGAAATAGCAAAAAGAAAGATAACTCAACAGAGCACACAGCAGAGTTTTCTTCGGATGTCAACTGAGAAAGAAAGACAAGGTCGTAAAAATCCTGACAAGTCAATTGTGCTATGGGTGGGAGGGCAAATTGCCAAGGTATAGATTAGTCACTCAGGAAGACTTCTTCCTACTGATTAATCAAGTATTAAAGACTAAGGGAAGCCTTCCACATTATTCAGCCTCAGAAGACTAGGACTAGTCAAGGGACACTACTGGACTTCAATTTTCCCAGTGGGGTTTCTGTCAAAGGGATTTTCTTCTTTAAAACATAGCAAGAGAGAAAGAAGGAAATATAGCAAGTGACATTATTTTAAAAAAAAGTTTTTTTTTTTTTTTTAACACCATACAGAAGAGTAGGACAATGTTTAACAGTAGGTCCTTAAGAGAGCAAAAGCAAACAATTTTAGCTTAACATTAACAATCTCAGAAATATTTGTCAAGTAACACAGCTTCCGGTCAAAGTCAACCCCAGGCAGAGACAATTCTAGATACTATTTATACTTATTAACTGGGGTTCAAATGATCCATGTGCTTTGCTGCTCCAAATCATCAAAACTTCTAATTGTACTCAGTTCTGCAGTTAACAGTACTGCAATTAATTCATCAAGTTACTAAATGAGTAATTCCTCCTCTGCATTTTCCCAACTCAAAACGCAAACAATTTGTTAATACATATCCACATGTGCATGCCTGTAATTACTTTAAGTTCAGTCTACATGTCATCCTGGTACCGACATGAGTTTTTTGATTAGAATTAAGATTTTCCTATTAAAATAAACATCCTGACACGGGAGGGTACAGCYACATTTTCAGAATACACTGGCCAGGGTGCAGGGAGTCACACTGCTTAAAAGCATTTTGATCAAATACGCAAGTTGTGCCAAACAGTAAAAGGTCCCTATTACATTAGTGATAACGACACGGTTAAAGCTGCCGAACTTGTGAGCTTTGACAAGATGCTGGAAGCTGCCAGCATCTGCAATTTGATCTTAACCTTTCATGATTCTTCTGTGCTTCCATTTCTTCAAGTGTTACAATGGCACAAAATTCACCTCCAGTTCAGAGCACCGCACTCTTGCCACGGCAGAGAAAGCTTGGAAACCCAGTTCCCAAAGGCTGKGCAGTAGAAGGCAACAAGGAAAGCAAAATCCCGTTTTGCTTAAAACCTCYCATTTTATTTAAAGCTGATTATGTGTTTAGCAAGAACTGATGTTAGGCCCATACATTTTTGATAGCTGGCACTATAAACATGCCGAGGCTGCACAGAGATACTTTTTATTTTGAAACTGCACTACAAGTTATATACTTCCTTGTTCCTGATAAGTATCCTTTCAGATTCACTAACATGTAAAAACACAGAAATCTATGAGCATCTGAARGAAACAAAAAGGCAAAAATCATCCTTAAAGTGCTACTTAATAGCCTTAGAGAACTCTAGCATGACAATGACTCTTTAATGAGCAATGCTGTTTGCCTTTTCATCAAAATTGAGAATCCAGTATGCACCCAGATGGCATACGTATGCTTTCTTGGCCAAGTTTCCTTCACCAGCTACGGCTGCATTTTTATTTAGCTCAGCAGGACAGCGAATGTCTCTTATCAGACTTTCCATTACGGCAGAGACAACGAGCAGTTCCTGTCACACACAGGAGCGGCTGGGTATTGCTATTCTTCAAACAACTAACTAGCTACACCAAAGACACATTTCATCTCTCAGCTGTAGTTAAGATGTTGAATTACTGCAGGGAATAAATGATTGAGTCAATATGTAAAAAATGACCTTTTTTTAAAAAAAAGGTAAAGCGGGAATATATGATCGGCTTATTGTGCAGAAASAGTATTTCCTAGGTGCTACCACAGAGAAGCCACCAGAACCAGGCTGCACGAACATGGACTCTGCTTGCACACAAGTCAGTGCGGTGCAGTCCACAGCACRGGGTAGTTGGCAATGTGGGGGGAGCAGAGCTCTCTCGCAGCTCACACCCCTCAGCACTGCTGCGCAAGACCTTTTTTGCCTACTCTGCCAAGGGTGCACACCCATCAGCTCAGTTCTACCCACCTCTGCAGAGAGGAGATGGAATAAGCCAGGGCTGCTAACAGTGCAGGGTACCTAGGGAGCAAAAGCCATCTGGAACTGATGAGAAAGGGGAAAACCCACAAACACTTAAAGAATTGGAAAGAAATATTTTTGGCAATATTTCAGAGGGCATTTCATTGGGCCCACCCATCCAATATTCAAAAACTTGTTCATCTGACCAGGTGCTTCCAGCGTGAAAAGCACCAGGAAAGGTTTTAAATGCATCCTAACATTGGATGACCGACAAGCATGGGTTAATACAGCACTTCATTTTCAAATTGGGAAGTTAATAACAGACACTGGCTAAGAGCAGAACTATTCACATGCTTTGGGTCAAAACGGTGATTAAATACTTCGGGAAAGTAGCTTGTTGGGGCTAGGGCCGAAGTCCATTCATAGCAATGGAAATTAAGTCAAAAGAAACAAGCGTTGCACATACAGGGCATAAAGAGCCTCAACTTTTGCCTGTTCAGAGGGAAGCCTTAAAGACAGAAAGGGAAATCTGCCTCGAGGCTTCCTAACTCAGCTGAACTGAAAGCCCTCCAGAACATGCTATGCAAAATTTAGCTTCCTGTAACAGTGTGAGCTAAATTGGTACTGATAGATACTAAGTAGCCACACGTAGCAGAATAATTATCATTCTGATCAAATACTCCATTAGGATTAATCAGCAGTGAAGCCTGCAACAAGCTTAAAAGCTTGGCTCATTTTCCTAGGCAGGCACAAAGAAAAACATTCTCAGCACGAGTATTTAATTTTCCTTTATTTTAACAGATGTTTTGCCATATTTTTACACCTCTCTTGCCAGCTCCTTTTACCAGTTACATTTCCATTAGCAGTTGCAGCCATTGTGTATGGCTAGAACATACTAAGAACAAAGAACGTACCAAAAATGATTCTATTTTTCAGAGTTAATATCATTGCCTTCCATTAGAAGCCACATCACCTGTTCTCTAGGACCACTCATAAGGAAAGAAGTTATCTATAACAAATTAAGCAAGTGAAGACATGACTTCCTCTGGGAGATTACGCATCTCCAACACCACAATCCACAGAAATAGTGCAGTCTGCTAGACACTAGAGTCCAAGGTTTGTCTTTGCTGTACACTGAACCGATTACACAAAGCTGAGAATATGATCTTGCTAAACCTACATGTGAACGATCATACTGAAAGCAGAATCTGTTGGCCATGCCTCCTTGGAAGCATGCTCCTCCATCTGCACATATTTAGGCTGTCTGGGGATGCATCCCATGGCTATCTAATGTGTCAAGTATCATCTGCTTGTTTCTCAGGGATCTGTCATAGAAAAGCTTGTCTGTCCTTCTAAGCATACAGAGGAAGAATGGGAAGGCACAAGGTCTCCAGTCAGCACTCAAGTGAGGGCACCTGCACCCTCAGGTACCGAAGACAGCAAGTTCAGAGCTTAAGGAAAAAAAGCAGCTGAGCTTCTACCAGACCCTCAGCTGTTGCAGGTTGAGGGCCCAGACAAAACCAGCTCTGTATGGCAAATGGGGAGAGAAAAAAAAAAAAAAACACTAAATAAAAGCTTCACTTATGCCCATAGCAAAAGCCTCACTACACAGAACTATTCTTGTAACCAAGGAGTACAGACTCGTGCTTTTACTCCTGAAAGGACTATCCATGCTCAAAGACTAAAAAAAAATCCTGCTACCAGGATTTCTTCGGAAACTAAAGAACAGAGCAAACAGAAAACTATTATTTAAGCAAGCATTTAAATATAGTCAGCTGTTTCTGCAGACAACTGAGGTTGTTTGAAAATGTGCAGTTGGAGATGCTATCTACTAATAGGCCAAAGTCAATCGCAGCTCCGCTGACCCAAGGGGCACAGTTAAAAGAATGCCTTCCGTGCCCAAGCCAGCACATCCCTTACGTCCAAGTCCTCTGCCAGCTGTGGGGGTGTTTCAGTACCRGGCACACGCACAGGTAATGCAGACACAGAAGAGCAAAGAGCACTCTGCTCTGCATGACAGACACACTCAGAAAATCTGATTCCAAATCCAGGATTATCATCTTTGCTGTTGACTTTATAAGCACAGACAACCCCTCTCACTTTTCAAAACCAAGGGTAAGCCTGTAGCTCTAGCCCTCGGAAACATTCACGAGCCTCCGGCCTGATCAGATTCTGCACAATAAATAAAATCAGAGAGCTGTCACTACAGTAACCTGCAGGGAACCAACAAGAACAGATGCTGTGGATGCCCTTGTCCCCAACTTTGCCCACATGGCAGCAGATCCACTGAACTCAATAGGATCAGTCACACAGAGGCAATAAGATTAGCCAGAAAGGTTTAGCACCTGCCTGTGAAGATAYGCCACCAGTCAGGGCCAGATCTGTGGCACAAGCAACCTAGCACCGCAACAAGTGCCAACAACTGCTACTCTGATTATTTGCACCCAAGGGCAGGCTTGAAAGGCAATTCCTCTGCAGTGATTTCCGTGCTAAGAAGAATTTCAGAGCTCCTGCAGCTCAGGCTGACTGCTGCTTCATATGGTTGTGCTATATCAAAATTCAGCAGCTAGTAAGAAAAACAGCTGCTCAGTGTGGAATCATTTGTGTTGAGCACACTGGCAAAGAACTGAATAGTAGTCTGGGCTGGCAGAATTCAAGCTAGAAAAGCAAATGCTTCCAATAGCACTTGGTGAAAAAATGCAATGCAGTATGATCTACCTTYGTTAGGTCCTTATCAAATTATGGCTGTGCAGGTCAGCTCCTTTCAAGTGCTCAGGTAAGGGAGAAAGACTGTCAGTAACTTCTGCTTCATAATAAAGTTTACGCAGCTAGAATTTCCCAAACTGCAGCATTTATGAGTGAAATCACTTTTCAGCTGTAACGCATTTCTCATGCTCTTTGAACCTCAACCAGAATGGAGGAAGTACCACCCAACTCTGGTAAAGAAAAAAACAAACAAACAAAAAAAAACACTAAGACTTGTCTTTTTCCTGAATCACTTAGCTTTCCATAGATAGGTGTCTTTATGAGCACATAGGTTTGCAGCTTGGGTCCTCTACAGTCAAACCACCAGGAACTCCACAGCTTGAACTGAGGACAGGGGTGAGACACTTTCTCTCTGGGGCTAACTGACATGAAGGGACCTGTSTCTCACACATTCACCACAGGGCTTAGAGCAACTCTAAGATAAAACGTGCCCATGTTCCAAATCCCACTGATTTGCAAATAAGCTCCTAAGCACTTATATAATCTTGCGCTAGAAAGTGCTGGCTGCTGCAGTCAGAAATGCGCACATGGAAGAGACATTTAAATAGTACTGCAAAGTAAATGGAAATAGCTACCAACTAACTGCACCAAGAAATTTTGCCAAAACAGAAAAGGTTACATGTTAACATTTGCTTCACATGAAGCACAGGATTTGAAATAGAGCTAGGAAGCCAAAGAAATAGTGTCTCTTATGGGACAGAAAGATTAACAGCAATAATAGCAACTACAATTTCAAACTGAAAGCCAACTTCAAAGTAGCTTAGGTGAGCATAGATAATTACCCAATTATTATTTCTAGCTTTGAATACTGAACCTTTAAAGACACCAGTATTATTAGCTTTTGAAATAACCTGATAACTCAAGGGGCTGTGGTGGAAACTAAGAGCTCTTTTGTGCTCGGTGCTGTTTACACTATGCAGAGCCTGCCAGTGCCTAGCACTATTGACAAGGGCCAGGATTTCAGGTGAGCCTAGAAATGAAACTGGAAGATTAAGAAAACAAAGCAAATTATAAACAATCCCCACCCCATAAACCTCAGATCCAGTTACCTGGTGTGTCGGATAATGGGAGAGGAATGAAAGGATCAGGCACAGTCAGAAGAGGAGGGCTAGTGTCCAAACTCAGAATGTCTTTCGTTTTTTCAGCTGGATAACCAGGAAGAGATAGGGCAAAGTGAAACAAAAAAGAGAGAAAAGCAGAAAACATCAAGCAGAAAAACTCAGCACTGAGACACAGCTCAATATCAAAAAGTCCAGGCTGTGACCTAAGAAGCAYAACACACACACACACAGAACAAGCTTAGGGTTGCTATCTTTTTCCCCAGCAACGTATTACCATGTAGCTCTCCAACGCAACTTAACCCATAGATCTCAAAATATTCCTTGAAAGGGAAGTAYTATTCCTGCACTTTACAGCAGAAAAAGAGGTAAAAATGCCTTGACAAAGGACAGACAGCAGGTCAGCCCCCACGCTCTGGAGGGGGCTGTCTAAAATGAAACATACAGCATCTTGCACCAGACAGGCTATGAGCTACACCTGTAGCACATATGTAAGCGAAAAAAAGGCTAGAAGTGCCTATCCCAGTGCAACAACAGAGAATTTCTGAGGTAGCTTCCTAAGCAGCCCAGACCGCAGGGCAAAAGAGTCAAGGAGCAAATTTTAAAGATARTAACTACAAGAGAATTTAAAGTGCTACAGTGTCCAGACAGCCCAGAATGTATGGACACTTCTCAGGCTTCACAGGAGCTACCTTACAGCTGAATCTGGAGCTGTTGCTGCTCAGTATCTCTCCTAACACAGTTGACAGAAGACCACAAACAGTTCACAGGGCACCAAACAGCTGGACAAAGTCACAAAACAACTCCCTAGAGAAMTCTCTCATCATCTATTTCAACTCCTTAACTCTTACCTAAGAGTCAACAACACCAAGCTCAGTTATAAGCTCCTCTAAATCTCTTATTATAAACAGAAATAAGTGTAAACGGATTTGTCACTTCTTGCCCCACAGAAGGATTCTCCAGTCTCTTCCCARGATGCCTCTCTACAAGGGCTGGTATGCTCACTGAAGAAGCACGGCCAAATTTGCAGTTTTCACTGGTAAAAATGGCTGCATAAGATGGGGAAAGGATTACTTACACTTAGGGCTGCTGCCAGCAGTTTTCCAGGTCTTCACTGCATTCACTGAGAACCCTGATGTTGAAGAACTATAAACAAGCAGCAGCACTCAGATTCTGGGGCACAGAAAGGGCCACTTAGGGTAGAACCTTGATACACAGTACCAAAGGAGAGATCAGTCAGGATCTCTCACACAGGCATCTGCAACAAAGCTCCTTAGACCAGCCAAAGACCCCTGGTCTCTAGAAACCAGAACGCATAGCCAGTACAAACCTTGCCTTCACCATTTACAAGTCAATTCAGAATTTGTATCAACTTTATCTTCCTTCCAAAAAGACTATGGCAAAAGTTGCTGTTTGTCTGCTGTGCTTGTTGAGGGCATAGCTCTCTAGAATATGCTCACAAACTCACCTGATCCAGYGGTGAAAGAAGAGCCAAATGCATCTGCCTGGGGTGCAGCTGAAGCTGGCTGAAAACCTGGAATCAGGCTCTCTGTGGAACTGCCCATCTTTTCTGGAGCTTTCCCTAAAAGGCCGGGTGCAGATTTAGGGGAGAGACGTACAGGTAAGTAAGYAGCCTTCAGAATGGACTTTTAGGGCACTATTTCAGTACACGACTTGAGTCCCTTCCTGCAAGTCAAAATTTGTAGAAGCTGCAGATGAAGCAGTGTTCAAACTGTAGCTTCTACAACAAACTGATCAGGGCCACCTTAAAAGCAGCAAGTACTACTCCCTTTCAATATACTGCCTGTTTAATTGCAGTTGCTCACCAAGGAGGGCAGGGACACAGAAAAAGGGAGACTGGAAAGATTTAGCTCTTACAGGCACAGCTGACCATGACAGCATGGGAGCACTCAGGTAGCATCTGACTGAAAGCATCATCATTCCACATCACCTTCCTGTTTGATAGCAGGCTGGTATTAAACCCTCTCCATGAACCTACCATCACCCAGCTTTGCGAAGTCCTTGTTCAGCAGCTCCTCAGCTGTGAGCTTGGAGAAGTTGTCATCATCAAACGGATTCCACGTGGATACATCGGGAGGGTTATACACGTTCTGCTGTGAGGTCCTTGGGGAACCCGAGGGTGTAGTGGAAGCAGACCTGGACATGATCACCCCAGCAAAACAATAGTCATTAGTAACCAGTCTGAAATTCTCTGGCCAGCACTACAAGCTGGTCTGAGCTACTCTGTTACAATCACTTCCTTGTTAAACACTTAGCCCAAGTTACTGCTCTTTGCACATCCAAAAGGCTGGGAACCGCTTGCCTTATCTGCTCATAATCCTGTCTGAGCATCCGGCTGCTGTCAGGAATTCAAGAAGTTGGTACTTTTTAATTAACATCCCTTTTGAAACAATTTTCTGCATTGTCGATGTGGAGCCTTCCTTTCTGTAGATACTATAAGTATGATGCGGCAAGTACTGGGGAAGAACTGGTGCTGTGCAGCAAGCATGAAGCAGGCACCACAGCTACTGGTGAACAGCTGCAATAAGACTAGCATTCATAATCCACGTGAAAGCCCAGTTAGCTTAGTATTTTGGGAGATCAGAAGCACTCAGAAAGGTTTCTGCCCTTGGGCAGCTTCCAGCAACTTCCTGCCAAGCCCTGATCTGTGGTCTTTGGGAAGACAAAGGCTCATTTAGACCACAGAGTTTGCTGCCGACCTTCGCCTCAGAGTTTGGCCTAGGAAGCATCCAATAAGCCTCATCTATCCACTCCCTCCACACCATTTGACACCAAGCGATCGGCCACCTACTTTGACTTGTTGAGACTGGCTTCAGCAGCAGCTGCCTGCAGAAGCTGGGTAGACTTGCTGGCTGGAACCCCAAAAACAGCACTGTGCGTCACATCGCTTAGAATCCTCCTGTGTCCTGCACGCTGCGTCTTGGGCGACGACGGAGGGGTGAGAGAGCCCAGCTTCTGCCCTTGCACGGCCGTGGGGGGTGTAGTTTGAGGTTTCTGCTGTTGCCTTATTTGGGCCTGCATCTAGGAAAGAAAGCAAAATGGTAGGTCCTTGTTGGTGAGCAGCAGCCCTGTCATCGGAATGGCTATGTTTTGGGGAACTGACCTCAGAGTCATGAATCAAGGACAGTCTGGAGGGAAAAAAAATACCAGTGTCACTGACCTAATGTATTTCAGCATTATTATAATTGCACGAACAGAAGCTTTCTCCCCCTTCCGTGGTGCAGTTCTATTAATGCATGTTTGTCAAGGTCAACTAGTCTCAGCAACTTACTCAAAGATAAAGGTCGAGAGCCACGGCAGTGCAAAAAAAAAAAGAAAAAGAAAAAAAAAAAAAAAGAAAAGGAAAAAGACTAGGGCACGCAGGAATCTTGCCGTACAGACACACAGATCGGGGCAAGACGAAGAGCAGCACCTCTTCCAGTAGCTGTCATGTAACTGAGGACAAAGAATCACACAACAATTGAGGCTGGAAGGAAACTCTGGAGATCTAGTCCAACCCCTCTGCTCAAGCAGCGTCACCTAGAGCATGTTAGACAGGGTTGCATCCAGGCGGGCCTTGAAGATCTCCAGAGAAGGAGACTCCACAACCTCTCTGGGCAACCTGTTCCAGTGCTCCGTCACCCTCACAGCAAAGAAGTCCTTCCTCATATTCAGGCAGACCTTCCTGAGGTTCAGTTTGTGTCCTTTGCCTCTTGGCCTGTCACACGGGACAACTGAAGAGAGTTTAGCCCCATCCCCTCGATACCCTCCTTTCAGGTACTTATAGACATTGATAAGATCCCCCCTCAATCCTCTCTTCAAGGCTAAACAGGCCCCGCTTCTGCATCGCTCTTGAGCATGGAGGAAGTGGTGCTTGACTATTAACCAGCTCTCTTGGACTTCCCCCCTTCCTTCTGGGGCCCTAACCCATGGAATTCCACCAAGTAGTTCTCTGAGGAGGCTCAGGCTTGCTATCCTAGTTATTTGCCCCACTTCTTCCTCACAGAATCTTGAACTCCCCTATCTCTTGGTCACTGCAGCTAAGGCTGCCCCCAGCCTTCACATCTCCAACCAGTCCTTCTTTGTTAGTAAAAGGTCCAGCAGCACACCTCTCCTCGTTGGCTCCTCCACCTCCTGCATCAAGAAGTTATCATCAGTGTTCTGCAGGAGCCTCCTGGACTGTTATCTGCTGGAAAGGCGACACAGCTAGATACAGGGGTGGTGAAGTCCCCCAGGAGGTCAAATCTCAAAAGGAGTACAGGGCTTCTGCAAAAATCTAGTGCAGGAATTTGGGTTTTGCTTTCTCCAGACATGAGAAAGCAACCCTTGAGAATTCAAATGGCAGTTGTTTCACATTGTGCATGAACCCACAGCACAGTCATACTATCAGTAGATGTTGAAGCAGAACCCAGCCCCCCCCCCCAAAAAAAAAAAAAAAAAAGGGAAAAAAGTCAAGGGTAGAACTTAACCCTATACAAGGCAAAACTAAGAGGTCTCAACTCCAAGCAGCATGACCCCAGGCAATCAAACTTGACTAACAAGAAGCTCAGCTGAAAGACTACTGCTTCTATGGTATGTGACTAGCGCAGCAATAGGACAGGCTTAGGACCAGGAAGACAGACCAGCTAAACAGATCTGTTAAGCAGTAGCAAACCTACTGACCCATCTTCTGCAATCCCAGAAGTGCAGGAAACGGCAGGCAGACAGAAACACCTCACCCCATACCAACCCAATTGGGGAAAAAAAAAAAAGGAAGAAAAAAAAGCCTATAACAGCTTAAGAGATGCTATTTCCATAAGGTGATGCCAGTTTGCTCTTTTCTTTCTACAGTGACACATGCACAGCTCGGCTAAGGAAAACGAGACCGAAAAAAACAAGGAACTTAATTTCACAAGAAAAAAGCAAGGACCATGGGAGTACAACTTGTCATCAAAACCTAGAGGAGAAAAATACGCACATATATGCCAAGAGAGTCCAACTACAAACCCTTCAGGAACATCAAGACACTTCAAACTCATTTTATTCTCCCTCATCAACTCAGTCTCGTGTTGAATCACAGACATACCCCAAAATACTCAAAATATTATTTTCTAGTATTAAACAACACTAGAGATTGAGGTTAAAGGAAAAAAAAAACAGTCAATGGGATGTCCTAACCCAGTTATTGCTTGGATTTAAAGAGGGAAAACCAGAATGCAAAGAGCAGAAAGCTGTACACTCCATCTCCACCGCCTGGGCACTTCATCCTGCATCTGTTCCGTGCCCAGCATCATCCTAGGCTATCTGCACCCCAGGAAGAGAGATGGAAGACTTGGGATGGCCTAGGAGGACAACTGGAAAGGAGCCATATTCCTAGCGTGATTTTTTAACTACAGCAGGGCAAGGCAAACGAGGTTAGCAGTCTTGCTTTTCACCCAGCCTTTTCAGGCAGACTCTGTAGCTGAGAAGCAAGCTGAGCTGACTGCTTCTGATGCACCCACCTTACATCTCACTATATAGGTCACTGCAGAATGGTACAGTCAGTGCTGAGAAATAGAAGGGCCATGCTGAAATCTCCACAGAAATGAACGCAGAGCTTGTTAACCTGAACTCCTGCAATACGAAAAGGTTTTGACAGGGCCTGGCTTGGCATCTCTTGGTCAGAGACCACGCCTCACTTTTTTTTTTTTTTTTTTAATTAGTCTGCTACAGCTTCCCCCCTCTTAATTGTTGCAGGAAAAAAAGCCTCTGCTTATGTCAATTCTGATTAACCTCTGGGAGAAAGGGCTAATTTTCAATCCAGCTGATTTAATGAAATTAAACTTTTTGTGTATGTGAATCAAAGTTCTTTAGAGATGCACTTACTAATACATTTCAGGCATTCTTCCTCTAAAAAGGAGCAGGGTAATAACATGTGCCTCATCCAAAAGCTGAAAACTCCCACTAATGCTAATCAATTGACTTGCCACAGGTCATTCAGCAAGTCCATGTAAAAACCAGAAACACAAAAGCTCCAAGGCTCATCACCTGCCCTAACCATCAGCTCAGTGCTGAAGATTAATATTAAAGTACACAGGTGAATGACAGAGCCCTGAGACACTGGCATCAGGGAAAAAAGCAAGATAAAYTGTTCCACAGCATCATGCAGGTCAYTGGCTCATGAAGTTCATTAGCCAAACCAATTCCTCATTTCAATTTAAAGAAAGCATGGCCAAAAATGAATTAGCTCCGTGAGTGGYACTCATGAAAAACCAAGCATAAGTTGGCCCTTAGTCTGGGCTCAAATATAGCCTAGCTGAACCAGTCTGTTTTCAGATACAATTTGCTTTGTATATGTGCAAGCAGGTATAGCAGAACAACCACCAACTTCCTCTTGCCTTGTGTCTGTAGCTTGCTTTGCAACACACAACTATAGTAAGGGACATCCCTTCACGCTGCGGAGAACAAGCAAGTGTGAATGGGATTGCACAGTAATGAAGGCAAAAAAAATGCAGCTTCTTGCTTGTACTGCAGACACACAATGGCCATGGGGATCCTGCCCTCTGGCACAGCTCCCCTCAGACAGCTGGCTACTTCCATGTGGCACACAGGCCTATTTTCCTTTAAGTAAAAAAGTATTTATTTTGGGCACATGATCAGATGATTAGCAAAGCAGATGCTTTATTTATTTATTTTTAAAGACACGGTGCCTTGAAAAGTCTCCTTTCCAGAGTATTCAGAAGGGGAAAAAAAAGCAACCCCAATTCCAGAAACAATTGGGCAGGCTGCTTGTACCTGCCTTTACACCAGAGGAAAGTTCTCCAAATAAGCAGTGATTTTGGGTAGCTCGGTTAYCTTATGTCCATCTTGATGCTTCAAGTATAAATGACTTCTGATGAGAGTTTGTCACAAGTCTTCCTAGGGAGTGCGGCAGGGGAGGGATAGAGAGAGGCCTTAGGAAACCCACCATATTCTTTCTATGGGTGCAGAGTACAGCTCCTACCAGGTTGCAGTTTGTCCTCAGGACCTGGCAGGGGAGCACATGCCAGTATTCCTCATCCTGCTGCCCAACTCCTTCCCACAAGGCTCTTACCACTTGCTCCTGCGGAGGTGCTGGCTGGGCTGCACCCTGCTGGGCCTGGGGCTGTGGCGGTGCTGGGGCCTGTTGCTTCTGCTGAGCTGCTGCTACCGCTGTCTTCTGCTGCATTGCTGCCTGCTGGGCCATCTGCTGCTGTTGCTGGTAGTAGTTCTGCATCAGTTGCTGCTGTGCTGGCGCTCCTTGCTGCATCACTGGGAACTGCAACAAAATCAGTTGTTGAGCTGCCTGCTGCAAAGCTGGAACTGGGGTACAACAGTCAGATATCAGGGCCAGTCACAGGGCTGATTATAACCAGYGTAAGCAGCAAAGCACAAATGGGTTGCGATGGCTTGGAGACCATACGCAAAGGAGCAGTGGAAAACAGCCTGCTAGTCTAGCACTGGATCCTTTCTGTGTTACTCCTGCCCATACTGGGCTACAAGGACACAGAATCCTATGGCCCAAAACTCCTTCCTCCATTTTTATTTATTCTAAACAAAGGCCTTCCCTTCCTCAGGATAGAAGAATTTACTAGTCCTCTGCCTCCACTGTTAAATTATGCATTAGCAACGATGTGGGCTGCTATAAACACCTCAGTTAAGCATGCAAATCTGTCTTAGAGACATCTTGTCTAACACGTGATGTTTTCACAGGCCTCCCTGTCATCACAGTCTACCACAGACAACAGACCTGAATCTTACCGTTAACAAAAAGGCATGCCAGGTTTCTTGTCTCAGAAGGAGAGCAGAAGAAAACTGATGAGCAGAGGGGTAGAAGTTCAGCATTGACCTCAAGACCTCTAAACACTAAGATCTTAACCAGCCCTGCTGCTTTTATGTTTGTACCTCAAAAGACTCAAGGCCTTCCACTTTGACAGTTAAAAATACCAGTCTTGTGTAACTGCACCTACTCCAACACACAAAGGACTTAGCATAAATGCAGAGATCAGGCTTGAAGGCCACTGGCACACAGCCTGGTAGGAAGCATGCAACAAACATGGCTCACCTGCTGAGCTTGCAGTATCTGCTGCTGCTGGTAATATGCAGCCTGTTGCTGCTGCTGCAGTAGTTGCTGTTTCAAGAAAAGCTGCTGCTGATGCTGAGGCGTGGCTTGCGGCTGAGCAGAAGGGACCTGGGACTGCGCCTGCGAGGCCTGCTGCGGAGCCGGCRCCTGCTTGGCCTGCGGCTGTGCCGGCGTCTGTTGAGGCGTCGCTTTTGGCTGGGGGACACTCGCAGGGAGCGAAGGCTGGCTGCTGCCCAGGGCAGCAGGTCCTGCAACTGGTAGAAAGGAACAGATCTGTTAAAGCGCTCACTGCGCACCAAGGTCCCGCTGCACACAGAACCCTCCAGGAAGGCACCAAGCAGACAACATGGTCTCACCCTGCGGCTGAATGGCTGCTTGGGCTGTGGGCCTCTTCCTAGGAGTCAGGGCTGGCTGAATGGGTAGAATTCCAGGGTTGGGTTGTGTCTGTCCTGCTTTAGGTCTCTGGCGGGGTGCTATGGAAGTTTCCGTCGTAGGTATAGGGTCTGTCAGCCTACAAAAAAGGTAAGGAGCTCATCAGAACTTCGGCTGCATGGGACTGGAAGGTGTATAGGTGCCCAAGTACACAAGTCAACCCTTCCCACAGAACTGCAAGCAACATAAAACTTAACAGATGCATTTGCAACAATTAATCCAAACAGATTCCAACAGATTTCGACTTTTCCATCATTTGGACTTCTTCACCAGTTGTGGCATCRTCTCCTGTTAGACCGGTGGAACTTGTCAAAAATCACTCAAGTCATACAAATATTTGCTACAACATACTGTTTAAATCCACTTACAGAGTTACAGATGAGCAGATGAAAGACTTAGTAAGTTAGCTTAAGAGCAGCTGGTAACTTTCAGCAGAATTATTTAAACTGGCATCTTAAGTAGTACTTCAACTTTAGTATGTCTAACCCCAGAATCAGGTTGTTTGTCCTACTCTGATCCCTTCCTAATATTTGTCCTGCAATAACACAAAGTGACAGAGCCAAGAACCAAGGCAYCATCCTGCTGTTTTGTCAGTATATTTGCTTACCAGGTATCAAGTTGTTCTACTAATGTGAGGGTAACTGTGTTCAATTATAAAAACAAACAAAGCAGATTTCTGGGACTTAAAGACAGAAGGAGAGATGCCCTATTTCAGATAACTGCTGTTTTCAGAGTATCCAGTGCTGTACCACTCATTTTGCAGTAGTGAGATATGAGGTCCTTGTCCAAAATAATTCACAAATCTCAGTTACGATACAATAAGCAGAGCTAGCTGTAGAATGAGAGAAAGGAGAACCATCACAGCAGTAGTTTCTCCACTCATTCAGCTCTTCAGATGGAGACTGCTTGGGCTTCTCTCCCCATTCCAAAAGGAATTATACAGCTCCTGCAGTAGTCATAGCAATTGCATACAGTAATTACTGGGTCAGGTTATCATATGCTAAGGGTCAGRCTCAAACAATAGTCCCTGATGCAGTTCCTCAGCAGACTCACGCTCTCTGGGCCAGTTCCAAGCCTACCGCAGGCCAGCTGCAGTCTTTCTCCTGACTTTGCTGTGGGTRCTGCCTTAGGATGGATGATAGAGTACATTCATCTGAGCACATGATCTTCAACTGCTGCTGTCAAACAGCACCTTCAGTACACAAAGCCTAGATGTTGACTCATGCTCAGCATCACTCATGCCCCCCCTCCACGCACATTCACACAAACTTCCTCTATTATCTGCATTTTCAGAGTTCCAGATCAACGGGCATTTACATATTTGAAGCAGAAGCCTCAGGACTGCAGTGTTTGTTTCCATGTGTAAGTAATTCCACAAAGAAGCAGATAAATATACTCAGCCATCAATCCTACTAAAAAGGAGACAGACAATACACAGTAAGAGATCTGGGCAAAATGAGGGTGGTTACCTGGCCTTTGGTTGGCTCTTCTTTGCTGCAGCTTCACTTGCTTTGACCGGGTCTGGGAGCTTAGCAGGGATTGGAGAGTTCTGCAAAAGTCATTGAGTTTAGTGTAGTGAGGACAGAAAACAGAGCCAGAAACAATCTGTAGAAGTGCTCAAGTGAAAATGGGAGACTGTAGGATCCCCAAAGCAGTTATTCATCATCATGCTGGCTTCAGGACAAATCCCTCAATGTTAATGTCATGAAGACACCATAGTCAGAGAGTCTTTACAAATAAAAAAAAAATAGGGTTCAGCTTTTTGACCACTGACTATGTCTGGAATTGAACACACAGCTTTATAGCACAATACAGGTGTTTTTATAAAGGCAGCCTATGGACAATAGCAGCAATACTTATTAAAACTGCTGTAAAAAAGGTAGGCATTGTAACAGTAACAAAAGCCTGTCTTGCTCATGAAAAGCATAAATTACCATGTGAAGTTCCTTGTTAGTTATAACCTAGAGGCAACAGARTAAGATTTCATGTCACTGAGATGCCCACAAAAAATTACTGCCAACTCCACTTTTCAGCTGAAATCTGTAAGACACACTAAGCACGGGCAGATGGCTGTGTAAAGTCTGATGCAGTTCAAATGGAAATAGGCTATTCTCAGCCAGACAGCAGGCATAAAACCACTATGTTTAAAACCAACTGCAGTGSATATTACACACGCTATGATGAATTTGTCTAGAAATCAAGCCAGTTTCACAAGCATGGCCTAATTTTCCACGTTCACTTGCACAAGGCCTCTTGGATGGCCTCACACTGATAACTGGGTGACGAGGTAAGTCAGAGGCAGACAAATAAGCAACACATGAAACAAGATCCTAATTTCCTTCCCTTTYTGTCTCGCCTCCACCAAAAGCATTTCTAATTACATATATATGTACACACATATAAAAAAGCACTCATCCTAATTACAGGACTGATGGAATATATCCTTAATATACATCCATCCCCAGCCTCTGCCTCACACAAAACCTTGMATCAATTCACTTCTTTGATACTCACCTGGACATTTTGGACAGGGCACTCCTTCTTTGCCAATTTGAATGCAAAGTAGGAAACTTGGTAAATATCAGGTCTCTTATCAGGGTCTGGTTCAAGCATATACCCTTCAAAAAAAAAAAAAAAAGACATTAGCATCAGAGTACTAGAACAGACTCGTCGTCTGTTCTAACGGGATACTCTGCCTCTTTCAGAGCATCCAGTCTGTGGTCTGTAGGGCTGATCTGACTAAGAAAGGGGGAAAGATGGTCAGGCAGCATGGACTGGCAGGTCTTCTGCAACATTGCTATGCACAACTCACAGCTACTGTCAGAGCAAGGAGGGGGCAATGCAGCCTGCTTGGTCARGGACTAGCTTTGGTTTCAACTTCTGCATTTTCAAGTGAATCCTCAGGAAAACAGCTTGATCCAACCCCAGGTGTGGCAGTGGGGCTGGAAGACAGGCCAGCCACACACACCACCGCCTTTGCCTAAGGAAAACATCAGGCTCCTTTGTAAAAACAAAGCCTGTGTTACTCAAGATTATGGCTAGAAAAATAAAATGCAGGCTGAAAGCAAGAAAGCTGCCCCAGCTTTGCCGAGAGTAATGCCCTGTATCCTTAATTACACACTCACTCTAGTCAGTGGGTTATTTATAAGTCATTTCAGTTCTGTTTCACAACTCACAGAAGATAAATTCTTATCGGCAGCCTAAGTCACTGCGGTTCTTTTCAGTTCCTTATCCAAACAGACTACTGGAGAAATATGTTTCTGTGTAAATAGGCTTATTGTGCAAGCTTCTGTAGGAGTTTTAAACCAAATGGTAGTCTATTTCCCTGCCTTTACACAGAGTTCATTACAGCCTAGCCAAAGARAAATCTCTGTCATAAGAAGAGTCTTTTAAAGAGTCTCTTCAAAACTTGCGCATTTGTGTGCAGATAAGTCTCTTAAATGAGGAGAAACAACAATTCTTTTGTGGTAAGAGCAGGGAACGTAAAGAGTTACATATATAAATATATGTATATATATATTTTTATATATATATATATATATATACGCACACACACATACACACACACAAATATATGTATGTATATGTGCAAGTTCTGCAGAAGTAAATTATGTCACATAAGAGACACTCACGGATGAGGCAGTGCATGTCTTGCGAATGCCGAGAATTATCTGGAATGGTGAAATTGCCATCACAGATTGCTACCTGACTCTCCCCAAACGGCAACGTGAAGTAACACAGCTTGTACAGCAAACAGCCAAGRGCCTAAAGAGAGAAAACAGAGCAGATGATTTAACAAACAGGAGTAAAGCAGGGAATCACACAGCTCCCAATATCATTGCAGATAACTGGGAAAGCAGTCTGGCTCATTCTGCCACCAGGGTTCTGCATGGTCCCAAGCCAAGGTTTTAACCTCTCTGGAATCATCTGAAAAATGAGCAGAATAATATTCAAGATAAATACACGAAGAGCTCTCCCTCACTAAGCTGAGCAGCTGTAAACTGGGTGAGAAACATCTCAYGCGCTCCCCACAGTTCCATATACCACTCTAAACTGTGTAATCCTTCATGTAATCAAAGCCAAAGCCTGAGAGGTAGTAAGAGTAGGGAAGAAGCAGATATAAGATAAGATCCCCAAACCCAYACAAACTTCACATTAGTACACACTACTACAAGCAGGTCTACGATACAACTTACTGTTCACCACATACAGGTAGGAAAAAGCCAAACAGCAAAACTGAGTGGGACACAGCTTTAACACATTAATACTGACCAAAGACTTGCCCAAGCTTAAAGTGTACCAGTTCAAAGAACTTTTTGACCCTTATAGCTATACCAGCCAGAAATACTCAGTTTGTATCTATTGCAAGTTAAGCCTGAAAGAATTATGTAAAGCAATCAGAGAGAGGATCTTAAAACGGAATCCTCTGTCTGCAGGATGCTAGATCGTATCACTGCTCCATCTATTTCTGCACTGCTTTTGACAGCAAGAACCACCAGCTATTTCAAAAGAAGAGACAAGTTTTGCATAAAGGGGTAATTATGAAATACCCCTACCATCCCAGAGGGAAGGGGAGGGAAATCATTTCCTAGTCCTAGGCAACTCATGATCAGCTTTGTTTTTTGTTATAGGATTTCACAATTCAGTTGCATTCTTGTTTAAAGTAACTTCAATAGAAATCAAGGGAAGGGAGGTTACAACACCACACGCTCMTTCCAAAGCGCCCAGCAGGTCACTAGAACCTAATTCCTTCCACACTCAGAAGGAGTGTGCAGTTTGAGCCTTTGGGTCTAYTCCTTTCCACATTATCACAGGAAGGAGGACAAATCCTGGGTTCTCCTCTGGCTGGTTTCAAGGCCCTGGTAATCTTTTCATCCTGCTACAGCAGTGACCTTCCCTCCTGAGGTCTCTACCACCAAAGCAAGCGACCTGACAATGGTACACAGCTCAGTTCTGCAAGGCTCCCGTTGCACTCAGTCAAGCAAGAGCCCCACAGGAGCTGACTCTTAGCTCAGTGTTCCTGACTCTTAGCTCAACTCACAGAGAGGACAGAGGTCTCTCCCCAGCAGGTGCCACGCCAGCAATTTTCCCTTTTGTATATGCAGATGCAGCGCTATCGAGGGTACATTAAAATTCTCCCTATACAGCTAGTGCCTTGTTACTGCCCAGCTCAGGGTTTCAGATACCATACAGACACACTCTGAAATAGCATTCAAACACATCCCATTTGCTGAGTTGCCATTACACTACAAACAGCACAGACCATCTCCTTTCCAGCTAAACAGAAACCATCCTTAACTGGGTTATACAGTAACGGATTACTCCACAGTTGCATTTTGCCCTCAACACGACAAGCTGTCAAAACCGCACTGATCATTAGAAACACCAGTATGAAACCCTGGTCCTGGGCCAGGCTTGTTAACTCTGAGCTGTCCTGCGCTGTCCAGGAGAAACATACTATTGCTCTTGGGCAATAGTGTATTTTCTCATTTTTTTATTCTTCTATACACTTGCTCGCAACTCAGCCCTGGCACATGAAATCACAATACCCTGAACATTGTTTTAACTCTTAAGATATGAAATTAGGTTTGAATGGTTCAACCATGGAACTTCATACATCTCTAAATTAAAATCACGTGGGAAGCAGCACATAAAGCAGCAGCCATGTTTCATCCATAAACCACCCTATTTAGTAGTAACTTGGCAGAAACGTCAAGCAGAGAAACTCTTTATTCAGAAACAGTCCAACCTTTTACAGAAAGCAAGTTAGTTCCAGACAGACATTACCCTGTAATTATGGTAATGAAAGCAAGCTGCAGTCTGGTTCTACTATGTTAAGTGGGTTTTATACCTACCCATATGTCTGCTTTTGTAGTAATAAGTTTGCCACTATACAAGTTGACCATTTCTGGTGCTCTGTAGGACAACGTAGTGTACCTGTAGCAAAAAGATTCATCAGCAAGTTGGAAATGGACATCAGATGCATCTGCACTATAATTAAAAAAAAAAATTATCCCATCCCTCTTCATTTCAGGAGAAATGCTAGAGACTATAAACCACTGAAAAGTAAATACATCATTTAACAAAGCTTCTGCTGTGCACATCTAACAGGAAAACACTAACCATTGAAAACTGTACTGGGAAACCAAAGCAATAGCCAAGATGCTTTGTAAAGCCAGCAATTCACTCACAGAACAGTACAATCATTTTAAGAACCAAAACAGAAACATTCAAGGATTCAGAAGGTTGACAGTCAAATGTCCTCTGCAACGTCCTCGCTGCTGGGACTTTGGCCAACCTTCAAGATTGTAACTGCATACGTGGCTCCTAATAAACAGGCTCCCATATTGGCATTCCTGCTCATAGCCATTGCAAACAAGGGAAAGGTTATTTTGCAACCCAAATTGTAACTAGAATCTGCTTTGTTTTAACAAACAACTAGAAACAGAAAAGCTAGAGAAAGAAACGCAGTTTAAGAGACTTACAATAAGGTTTCATACCAGCAGTTCTATGATTTCTGYTGTGACGCCTTGTACACCATTTGCCTTAACCACAGAAAGCATTGCTAAGGCAAAGTTGTTGTAGGCTTGTTAGCAAGAATTAGGGCATCTCAGACTGCACAGTCATACTAAGAGAGCTTTAAAAACTTAAGCCAAACAAGTCTAGGAAATCTATGCAGCTACTATTTAATTCTAACAAAAACAAGGCCTTTGCACACACATGTAACATGATTTTACAGCCAGAGTACTGTATTAGCATAACTGGAAGTCTTGCAGCAGCGATGCTGTTAGAACTATAGCAAGAACAACAACCTGGAGTCTGCAGCACCCCTGATCTAGGCTCCRCGGGACTGCCAGTTGAGTTCGCTTTTTGAAAGCTTCAAGGGCCATCTCRCTGTCACTACTGGAGCTGATGGCACATGAGGCAACAGAAGGAGATGGATTAAACATCCCAAAGTCCTTCCATTTTCTATGAACAGTTGAGGCTCCCTTCTGAGTTAAGCAAAGCACTTCCTTAGTCACTGCAAGGATTTATGATGAGTGGCTCACAGCAGACAGATTTTGTCTTTTGCTGTATTGGCAATTCAAAGAAACCAAGACAGATCAGGGACAGAGACAAACTGACCCCATACACCAAGGTGGGTAACTTCCCTGTGTCAGTACAATCAGTCTTTCAGGTCCAAAGCAATTACACCAAGTTCAATGTATTATTTCACCTTCCCCCAGGCCCTTATTTACCTCCATCAGATATACCTCTACGCTGAAGTGTCCAGTCTGCTACAATGGGCATGAGCAAAATCTAGCCGGAGGGTAAGAGGCAAGTGCCCTCCATACRTAAACTATATCCAAGTTGAAAAGAAAGAACATGCTTACTTTTTGATCTCCTCTTCTACTGCATTCACCCCTTCTGTCTGAGGGTTCTGGAATTTGTTAGTAGCACTTCCAAAGTCACACAGGACATAGTGGCCACGATCATGAAGCAGGATATTTTCAACCTACGAGTATCACAGACAAACAAAATTGCTCCATTAGACAAGAACCATCTCTTTTGTGGCCTTCATTGCAGTGAGATGTTGACTAAAACTTTTCTGGTCCTTAATCTCTTTTGGAACTGTGCTGGAATTGCAACTCGCACCCTGTCCTCGCCACCAAAGTCAATACCCACAAAGCAAATCTGAATTTCAGATGAATATAGGAACACCCCTCTCAGCCAAGCACATCATTCAGGCATTTTTTGAGCTGGGCAAAAGGAAAAGAACATCTTTCTGTTTGTTTGTTTGATTATAGGCGTGGGACTTTCAAAGCTCTCCCTGCTGGCCTAGCTCTCTTCCCTGCACAGTTTTCCAATACACTCTCATGGTCAAAGTTGGAGGCCAGTTCTGAAAATAACAACTGCCACCCCAAGACCAACATCTCTSGATGTGAATCCATGCAACAGATTTATAGTAAGCTCTCTGTGAGTTACCTAATAACATCAATACTKCTTCAAGTGGTAAGGATTCACTGTGAATAACTCATCAGATGCATTCTGGCACATCATCTGTGCAAAACAATTATTCATRAACATTTGTGTTTAAGTAGAGCTAAAGATAGTTAAACATACGGTAAGCAGCAATGAGAGGCTCTTTTTTTTTTTTTATCTTCCAATAAGGAGAGGTATTTACGTCCGCTTTTCCTTATTATTAAGTGCAGAAACCCAGTTATCAGCATTCAAAGCCTGTCTGCTGTTATGCAGGCAGTGAACACACACACACGGAGCACGCACTTCCTCCTGCATTACTGTGGTCCGCAACTCACCTTCAGATCCCTGTGGATTATTGGTGTCTTACACTGGTGCAATCTCGCTACAGCTTCACAGGTGTCACAGAAGATCTGCAGAACCTCGTTCTCTGTGAACCCCGTTTGCAGGCGTTGGTTCATGAGGTTCACCACTTGACCTCCTGAGGAAAACAGACATCATACAGAATACTTGTGCAAGGTTAATTTTGTGCTGTGTTCAAGACTCAACCCTGCCTGACACACCTAGTCTTAATCTGCTCTCCATGAAACTGAGGTTGCACAGGCAAAGCACAAGTAGTTCATGAGTTCAAATTCAAAATTCTTGCCAAGCCCTTCCCCGTGGCTTTTGGCAACCTCTCTCCTTGCATAAATCCAGAGAGTCTGCCGATATGCCGGCAGGCGTTACATCCGATCTTGTCTTTGCCAGTCTCAAACCATTGCTCAATTTAACTTTTCAGGCCCTCATTTACTCGGTTCTATTAACAACCAAGTGTACTTCTGACTAAGCCACATTATCATCTTTCCTRCTCTGCTAAAGAGCTTTTGTCAGACTAGAGAAATATCAAATTTGGCATACTCACCATCCACAAAATAGCCTGCCACGCATAAGCGAGGAGGGGGGGGGGGGCATGGCAGAGGGGCACTCAAAGACCCATGTACCGCTAAACAGTTCAGCTGAAGTCAGGCTGGCACATAGGAAGGGAACCTCCAGACCAACAAAGGCAAGTCTTCACAAGTGAGTAGTGAATTTGCCTCAGCCTTGAGGTTTTGTTACTGTCAAAGCCTTTTCAGACAATTTCCACATAAGATTTCCCCCTCAAAATTCAAAAGATACGTAGAYGAAAACACTAATTTCTGAACTTTTGGCAAAGCAAAACAGCATCACTTAAAATGAGAAGTGATGGAAAACTTGAACTTTTGTAACATGAGGTTAAAGAAAAACTGAGCTTAATAGGACAGTTGTGAACATTTTGTACTCTTAAAACAAGTAAAATTCTGCACAAAAAAAGAATCAATATAGGTTAGAAGCTATGGTTGTCACAAGAGGAAGAGTGTAACAAGAAAAAAAAATCCAATGTATAATAGCAGTTCCTACGGTTCAGTCTGATTGCAGGAGATAGAGGGAGGTGTGTATTAAACATTAAGTGTCTGGCAAAGGCAAGCCAAATAGGAAATACCACCTTGCAGCTCTTCTCCTTCGAAGCTGAACGAAGCACCTCATAGAGAGAAGTGTTACTTTATGTCCCCCAACACAGGCACAGAGGAGAGGCTAAGGAAACTGGAGGAAACGCACACTGAAGCATCAAGATTTACACTTCCTTTCACAGTGGAGTCTGCAATGTGAAGCTGAGTGTGGATTGAGCAGTGCTGGCTGGCCTCTTCTGTACAACACTCCTTGTGACTTTCCAGATTAAGCTTACAGAAAACTTATGTAATGATCCCATCCAAAAAACGTCTCATTGGAGTTCTTCTTTGCACCAGCAAACAAACCCAATCCAAGCTAGTTGAGATTCTTGCATCAAAACAAAGTAGTGAAGACACGATGGCAGGACAGAAGGACGCACACATCCGAAGATGTTTTAAAATCCAGTTGTCCTTGTTACAATACACCTGGCTTTGACTAAAAAGCTGAACAGTCCCAAGAACACCTATTTTCATCAGCTGCCGCCATACAAAACAGCTACAGACTTCTGAGGTCACCTGGCCAAAACACTGTTCTTTGCTTAAGGCTCTCTTCCTGCAACAGGCATTGGAGCACAGCGTATGTGTAATTTTCCAAACACCACATCCTAGCCACAAGACATCAAAGCTCTGGGACAGCTCGAAAATACTGGCAGAGTCTGCCTGGTGGCTAGAGATAGCTGAGCAAAAACGGCAAAGGTAGAAGGCGTACTTCCTTGGCTTCACATTATCCATTTCAGGCTTCCAGAATAATTTCAAGTAAGGTTGAAATGGAAAACAGCTTGCAATACAACATAGAGCAGAGAAGCATTTTATTCCGCAATTTAGCAGCTTTAGAAGAGCTGCTTTAGAAAAGCTGTTATATGTGAACCAGCCTGTGGAAAACAAAAGCACCTATTTAAGGGTGTTTTCTCAAAGCAGGAGGGCTCTAGGGAAGTCCTGGGCAGGAGCAAAGATGGTAACAGTCCTATCAGAGTCAACATAGCCCCATTTCTCCACCTTTAGTTTTGGCTCTGCTTTGTTCAGAATTGCTTATTGGTATAGAAGAAAGGGCCAAGCCTACAAATAGTTTTCGTAAGGGAAAAGTTATGCAAGTTTCCTGTAATGGCTGAAGAGGGACAAACCTGCCACCTACCAACGCACTGTGCCCACGCTCACCTCGGCAGAAGTCCATTAGTATCAGCACTTCCCACACGTCACCGCTGCTTACTGAGTTTATACTGGAGTCAATGTATCCAACAATATTCTTGTGGCCAGACAGATCTCGCTGCAAGACAAATATATTCCGAGTAAAAAAGCTGAGACTCCCAGCTTTACACACACTTGCAGGAACAGTAGCCAGTCCAGTTCCTCTGTTCTACATTCAGCTTTACTACCAGAAGAAATCACCATTCTACTGGAAAAGTTTTGCTCTCTGCTGCACTTTCTGCAATCCTACAGCATTGCAGTTAGGCTCAAAATACTTTACTACACAAAAGCAAGGGAAGAAGCAAAGATTTATTTTAATTGCTGTACTGGTTCTTCAGGACCAAGATTAGCACTTCAGATAGGAGTCAGTGCAAGAGTGAAGAGACCAGCCAAGTAGGACTGCATCTCTGTTTTCACCACTTTCCAGGTTAGCCACACATTTTAAATAGGCACCAAAGTCACAAACAACGGAAAGCATTGGCAAGTAAAATGCCAGTAAACRAGATTTGTGAGCATAGCTAAAACCTTTTAATGTAAGATCTAATCTCAACTTTTTCCATGTAGCATTAGCTATGACGATGAGAAAACATGCCTAAAAGCTTTACTGCACAAACTCCAGAAGTTACTTTTAAAGRTACTAACCTAATTAAAGCTACTTCAAGAAACACACTTAGAATTGCTACAGGTAAGGGCTTCTGACATGAAGATCCCCTGTATCAAACCCATACTTCATGTTATAAGTTAGCAGAATAAGGATTTTGCGTTTTCTTCCCTACCTTGCAATCACTCTATAAGTTCATCAAAATCTTTAAATGCAATTTAAACATGGACATTTCCATATTTGATCAGGTTCCAACCAAAACTAAGCAAATCTCTTTACATGATCTCAATCCTTTTTGAGAGATTCTGAGTTTAAAATAGCTACTCAAAACAGCTATCCTATTGTACAACTCCTTGCATCTAGTAATCTAGAAAAACATCCTTTTTTTTTTTTAATATAACCCTTTCCCTATTTAAAAAGCCCAGGCAGTAACTACCCCACAAATACCATTTTTATTCATCAGCCTCATGAATATTCAGATAGCATTCATCCCCACCAAAAAGGCTAGAAGCTGTTGTGCTATACATTCATCTGGGCTCAGAGGTCTTCCATTTGCATACAACTTGAGTTCAGAGACGGCTGCATTAGAATCAGCAATCTTCTCTGGGTGTAGTCTAAAAGAGAACCTCCCCCCAACCATGTTCACCACTCCAGCACATTCTCATTAAGTTATGGGGTGAAATGCAAGATTTTTGCCCTCCTAATTAGTCTCAGATTCCCTCTCCTTTTCAGTTTGTGTTTTTCTTGACCAMACTATTTCAATTTTAAATAGCCCAACCCAAGATCTTCAGGCACACATGGAACTCCAGGAACTAGGKCTTTCCAAAAATAACGACAACAATCTTGTTAAGAAAACCCACAGAGTTTACAACACTTGACAGATCACAGTCAGAAGGTGACAGGGTTCTCAGGCCATTCCACTCCCAGTTTGGGACCCCAGTGCAAAGCAGTGACTTACCATGATTTGGATTTCTCTTTTGCAGACTTGCAAGTCGTACTCGTTATTAACATACATCCGTTTCAGGGCACATTTCACTCCATTATTAGTCCTTACAAGAAACACTATTGCAAATCCACCTGTAAAAAACACAAAACACCTCATTCATTAATAAAGAAACCCCTCGGTCCCTGCTTCAAAGTCTTACCCCTGTCATCCTCTGCCTTCACAGTGCAGTCAGGAGGAGGAAGACATGCAGCAGCTACAAACGGTGGGAGCGCCCCTTTCATCAGCCTAGTGCCCCAGCTTACATCTTGGCCTAGACAGTTATTTAAGGAAACTTAAAACCRCACGTCACTAAAAACAACCACAACTCTAAAAAGATAAATCTTCAACCAATGGAAGCAAAGGTAACAGTTACCATCTCAGTAATAATGAGCAATTACTGGTTACTTATCCTGCCATATAGTCCTTCACTGCTCCAGTAGTTTTCATTATGAAGAGCAAAGCCGAAGTACAATCACAATGTTGCCTTGGATAGAAATCAAGAGCTACAAAACATGCACAGATTTACTAAAAGCCGAAACTTAAAAGGCTTCCCAACTTTTGAAATATCTTTAAGTTACATTACAAAGCTGATTGACACAAGAAGCAGAACCTCTTCTCCTATATATGGTTTGATATTAGTGCTTAAGAAAAAAAAAAAAAAAGGACAGAAGAACAAGGAGAAAAAAAAAAGAAAGAAAAAAGAAAACACATCCCCCCCCCCCCAAACAATTCATTGTGTGGTCACTGCTACAAGTCAAGCCACAACCCCAAAGACATACTTGACTTGTTTAGGATGAAAGCCTTTCATATGGCATATGGTTAGCAATGCATCAAAATAAAAGGATTTTTCATTTGCAGTCCTGCACAGAAATAGGAAGCACGCTGAGTATAGAGGCACACAGGCTTTTAAGTTTAGCACCTGGCTCTCAGAGATCAGAAGGAATCAGAACAAAAGAATCACCCACATCCGAGTAACGAAGAAGTGATGCACAAGGGTAAAGAGGGAAGCATGATAACATTTTCAATGCTGTAGCCTAACAGCAGTTTGTTCGCTCTGTTACCTGAAGTTACAGTAACATTTCTTTCATGTTTAAGGATACCTAAAGAACCAGTCCAATAGTAAGTTATTAAAGTTATTATTYGATGCTGCTGTAGCACTCAGGAGCCTCAGGATGCAAAGAGCTATAGTTACTACACACCATAACAAGCTAGTCACACCCCAAAGAGCTCTCGTAGTAGAGGTCTGAGCCTTTTGGTGATTCTCACTGTGTTCTCTTTCTACAATCTGCCAGAAAACACCAGGGCAACAATACATACATCATTATATTTGGCATGCTTGCATGTAATTATTACTAATGGTTATCTGGCATCCAACTGATTTCTTCTTATCGTGTGAAAAGTGACAAGCAAAACAACACTAAACTTTACCCGATACATGGCTAAAATAGATTGCCTTTGACAATGCCCGTCTTGCAGTATCTGGTGTTTACAAGCTGTTCACAAAATCAGCAACATAACCATACGGCCCATTGAAGCTATTACTCAAATTGAAATTATTTTTACCAAGAAAATACCGGGGAAGAGCAAGTGACCAGACAACGCTGCCACGTTCGAAGTACAATGCTYGTTTCCGTTATCAAACGGTTTTTATCATGTCTATTATAGCCCATCTCCCAAAAAGCCACAGAAGAGTTAAACCTGCAAATAGCATGTGTGTCAGCACTGGAGCCATTCAATGAAAAAAATCTCTCCGCAAACAAAGTCCTCCATTTTACATATCTATCACAGTTTGTCATAACAACTAGACTTGCTCAAATTAAGACATAAAAATACCCCCTCCCCTTAAACTGCTTCAAGGTTGGGATCTCAAATTACAAGCCATTTTTATAAACTTCTAAACCCTCAGCAGCAGCCTTATTGCTCCTTCCTAGCCACATTCAGCTCAGTTCTGGAGAACAAACACATTGTGCTATCTTTAGTCCAAGGAATGTCTACACCGAAGAAAGCATGAGAGCACTCTAATGATTTCCCTGCCTCCCTTAGAGTCTTTAATGGAGCCACTAGATAACAAGGGACTAGCACCTAGTATGATTTGCCTGATCCCTACATTCTCAAAATATAGTGGGGCAGGTTGGTTTGTTGTTTGGTTTGGTTTCAGTTTTGGCCTTTTTTTTTTTTTAAAACTCATTGAGGAGATCAGATTTGGGCTTTTTTTTCCTACTTTGTGTAGCTTTCCATGGACCACAGATGTACTCTAGAGGAAATATTAAACAAACAAATATATATATATATATATATATATATATAAAAGAGTCTCAGTCATTATCAAAACTTTTTTAGAATCACAAAATTTTTTTTATTTAAGTCAGAGGAAATCCATCAGAAGCCTCCCCTCCCTTCCCAGCCCTTAGTTCTCTTCTCCCAGGCACAAAGGCCAGAAGGATACTGTATCTCTGTTTACAGTCCTACACAGGGCAGAAAGAAACATGAGCTGAGCAGCAAAAAAGAACAATTAAACTTTAAAAATGCAGATCCACTAAATTCAAGGTCTGTCTTCTCCTTTTAAAGGTTTGCTTCAGCTAAAGTGGGACTGGTACCTCTTCTSACCAAGTGCTAATGTCTCATTAGCAAAGTTCTCCTTAAGGTACCCTTCTTCTAGCCCAGTTCCTTGTCCCAGTACTGATTAGAGTACATCCTGCTACCATTCTTACAAGCAGCCACCACCAACTGGCAAAGAAAACTGCAATTTATGCARCACAGAATATAGCTAAACCATCCCAAGAGCTCAAAGGAAACAAACATTTATGATCTTAAGTTATGTATGAAGTTTGTGCTCTCTGGTACAGGACTGCAACATCAACACACTAGGTCTTAACATAACTATGCCCTGGAGCATCTTCCAAACGGAGCAATGGGAGCTATACAAGCCAGGCAGAACAGCAYCCAAAAAAGAAGAAACATTTGTTGAGAAGTTGTCATACATATRTAACAGCACTTAAACAAGTTGCAGGAAAATTGCGTCTTTGTGTCGTTTTTCTCCATTATCTTTAACTCCTGTGAACTTCAGCTGACACCACCACAGATGGAAGYTGTTCAAAATAAGTTATTTTGCTTGAAAATACACCTACCAATTTGGTTACTATATTATTAAACTCCCACTGATTGCAGATTAAAGCATGACAATTTTTCTTCTAGTAAAAGCAGAATGCTTCTCTAGAGAAAAGAAGTATTGATTTAATCACAGTGAATGGCAACCTTGTTCAAGAATCTAGAGCAAGCGACTTTGCCACAAGAGAAGCAAGACAGACAACTCGCATTCACTCAAGAGAGAATGCCTAAGTTTTACTTCCTAGATGTCTATTACATCATCTAAYGCGACCACCTTGGTTACACCAGACCATAACATTCCTTCCAAATAACCATTTACTGAGCCTAGTTTTCGACTGTACCCAAGATATCATCCAGGAAACTGTAACAAAATTCATTCCACATTTAAATCAGAAGCGGTGTAAAAACAACACTTGAATGTATCTGGATTTATCATTTTATTATGGCTTTTACTGCTACTTGGCTTCAGCACCCCCAGCTTTGCATGCAGAGAACGAGACTGCAAAACACGCGCTAAAACAGCATGAGAATGGTCAAATGGGAAAGACGGGAGCAGAAAAGGCACAAAGAACAGCAGTTTCTCACTGCATTTTTCATACACAAATGGTTTCAAGATATTCAAGATCAAAGCCCATTCGCAAGACATACAGGCCAGTTTTCAAAAAAAAAAAAAAAAAAAAAAAAAGCTGAGCACCTACACCTACAAATCAGCTTCCTTTGGAAGCAGCAGGTGCACAGACATACAGGGCAGAGAAATCAGGCCACTGAGTTTTATGCATCGCGCACGTATTTACAGAAACGAGGCCTGACCGTATTCAYGTGACAAAGCAAATCAGAGCTACCACAGGAATCTTCTCCCCTACAGTAGAGGGCTTCAGGCTGCAGGTCACTCCAGGCCAAGGTCAGAGGTGTATCTGTCTTGGTGTTTTCCATAGAACAACTGCTGTGTGCCCGAACATCTGCAAGCGACAGAGATGCCCCTACCAATCTGAACCTTTTAGGTTTATTTCCTTTGGGATCTCTTCTCCAAGAGATATTAGTTTGAAGCTCTGTTCTATCCTTCACCTCGGAATTCCCTCACACATTTATTACCTACTGCTTCACTAYGCATAGCAATGGTTTTGAACCGTAAATCTTGCTCAGGAAAGCAGAAGTCGTCCCAGACTGTTGAATTCCAAAACAAAACAAAAAGTAGAGRTAAAAACAGCACTGCATCATCATTTTAAGGTTAGAGCTTAACATCTGTAAATAGGTTACCAGCTAATATACCTGAAGCATTTTGAACTACTCGAAGCCTTTTCATTGGCAACTATGGCCAATAATTCAGACTAACACTCAAAGAGCAGTCCCAGAAGGACCTACACTTCCATAGCCTTAGCAGTAATTTTGTCAGTAAGCAGCAGACAGAAAATCCAGTTCACATTTTCAGCAAGGTATTACAGAGTACAGAGGAAGAAGGGCCCAGAAGATTGCTGCAAGCTTTGCTTGGCAGCATGAGACTGCCCAGGGCAGTAACACTGTTCAACACAGCCCAGGGAAGTGACTGAGCTACCCAGTATTTGGGCAGCAGCCAGCACTGACTTTCTAGTGGCCTTCGATCATTCTTTCACCTACTATGCAGTGGTACTCAGTTTAAAAAAAAAAAAAGGAGAAAAGGTCTATTTGCAGAAGACGATGAACATCTCCTACAGGTCTCAACAGAAAGGATGGGCACYACCCAGCTCTCACAGACTGCCAAGGGCAGCCTGGTCATTGCAGCGTTGAACAAGCAGATTTTGGTTAGACCAGTCACCCAGCACTCATCTGAATGATAACGGCATTTCACATCATTGTGTTGAAATTACGACACCTATTTCAGCTTTTCACTGTCTTGTGAACAGCTGCTCCTCACTGTCATACCCCTTCTCCTTGCATGCTACCTACCTACTACATTACCTGCCTGACAGCCCCAAGGACTACTCCTAGTCAGTCTTACAACACAACCAATTTCTCTCCGGTTATCCCAGTCCAACCCCCAACTTTGCTAAAATCAAAGAAGAGTTGTCAAGCAATTACATTGCACTACCAGATGCCCATTACAGGACCACTCACTTCTCAATGACAAGCAGGCAAGACAACCCTTGGAATGGCAAGAAATCTCTAGTTTTGACGCAATATGCCAGCTCCAATTTGATAAACAGCCATGCCAGGCTTTGTGCAWCTCCAAGCTAGCCAAGGTCAGCTCAACAGCCTCTGCTGCCTCAAGTGAATTTACATAGCCATGCCATACGTGCAGCCAGGGAGGGTAGGTCGTATGCAATAAAAAGCATAGAAGCAAAAGTACTCCAGGCACTAGGAACATTGTCACAGTCTGTCTTTGCAGGCAGAGTATTTTTTCCCGGTACAGGTATAGAAAGCAAAAGGGAAGAGACTAATCTGGGCGTCCCATGGAAAAACAAAAAACAGAACAAAAACAAATATGGAGACTTTGCAAGCACCAGAATGGAGAAAAGCAACAAACAAGCCTGCAAGATGGTTCAGAGGACATTCTCCCTTACATTCAAAAACAAGGGCCGCCACGTTTAGAAGTCTGGAAGGGAATTAAGCTCTTTGCCCATAAAGCTGGCAGAAGCTAGAATATAGCTCTCACTCTGAAACATAAAAGAATATTTATATGCTCATAGGTATTGACCACCTTCTGCAGGTAGTACACAGCCAGCATCACAGTCATCATCTACTGAGAGCTGCAACAGTCAGAGGAACCATGGGGATGATCAGTGTCATTTGTATTTAACCCTGGATTCCTGTCCACTGCCATCTACTGCTACGAGCGCATGGAAACGTGGCTGTCTTGCCACTCCCTGCTGGCCTGACTATTCCTGCTAACTGCTTTTCAGATGAGCTGAAATAAATAAATAAATAGTAGATAATAAGGGAAGTTCCAATTATCTCCAGTCAATACAGATGTCAGAGCAATTTTCCATGAGGGCTTGTGCAAGCATACTGGCCAATTTCCAGTGCTTGTAGTTATATTTTCAGCCCTTCTGTAATTTCAGCAGGATGCAGAACTCTTCAGTCATGCAAGCTCTGCTAAACTAGGTAAAACCAGCCGCATAAAGCTGCGCACGATCCCCTCTCGACTCCTCACGAGAAGAGAGCGAGGTAAGAAGACAGGATCCCACTGCCTTGATGTGCTTCAGGTGTATTAGACTAAAAATCCCTACACAAGCCTGGAGTATTCTTGTAACCAGTTAGTCACAGGCAGTCAGCAACGCCCATCTGAAAATAAAGTGTAAGATTATATTTGCAAGCTGATGCTGCACTAGCTAATGGTGCCCCTCCCCGCTTTCCCCACAGACAAGATCTTGATTTATACTGAACGTGAAAGAAGATGAAAAGCTGTCCCAAAAGAGAGCAGTGCTTCAGCAGATGTTCTGTCCAGCTATTCAGGCGTCTTCCAGGGCTTCTGCAGCATTTGATTCCCAAAAAACAGTAATGATGCAGAGAGGGTTCACAAGCCACCCGAAGACACTGTTCATTACAGAGCACCTCATGGGAGCTACGAGTCTGGACTAGGATTTTGGTTTGCCAGGCTAAAAGCTTGTGCAACTGGTATGAGAGGCGAGCGCTCCTCTGCTCTGAGCATGCCCAAACTGTCTCATTTGCTTCATGCTACAGAAATTCATTGCTTTAGAGCAGCAGCTGAGAGTTTTACAGCTGCATGTTTCAGCGTTGGAGCAAGAACTGGTAGACAAGAGGTCTACAATCTCATTGTAGATGACTTCAGAAAAAGCATTTGAAATAGCCTTACCTAGGAAACAAGAATAGCAAATCACAGAGATAGGTAAAGCTGGAATGCCTGTAGCAGCTCTGGGACACAGGCACAATATAAAAGTATTCTCAAAGCCCTATCCTGGGGGAAGAAAAGTACAGGGGAGAAAGTAGTAGAGTCCAGACTACTATCAGCTCCTGAATCATTAAAATTGTTTCAGGTAACTAGAATAAAACATTTAAAAGACTTCATACAACACTGCATGACAGAGCTGTTACAACAGTCCAACTTGCTCCAATATTTAAATACTTCAGATGCAATGGAATTCAGTTACTCAAACTTAACTGTAAGTGAATTTGTTATGAGAGATGAAAGCACTAGTTTAATCAGTGCCTTAGAAGTGCGGAAGAGAGATATGCCAGATTCATACTCAAGGGTAAAATCCTTTCCAAAAGTCCTTTTGTTTCCTAGTTATTTAATATCCTTTAGAAACAAGTATTGGAGGAGTCTAAAAACCTATCAGCAAAAGCTGCTGTTAGATTTTTATTTCTATAGCATAGATGCTAAATTATCTCAGACATAACTCATTCCAAGACCCCCTCCCAATACACATCATTAGGTTATCTGCATACACAACCCACTGTTTAAGCTGCATTTAGGTTCTGCTCCAGATCCTCAAATACACCCTATTAGATAATTATGTGAACAGCAAAGAAGAAAACAAGGTATTATTGCAGCCAGGTTTTGTGCCTGCCAGGCAACAGGCCCCCATAACAAGCCTCGTTTTGTTCATGCCGAGTCAAAAAACAGCAAGTTCAACCCAGAGGAACCCTCTCAAGCGCGACAGTGGCTAAAACATCAACTCAAACTATATAACTTGAGTTAATCATAGCCCAACAAAAGACCTAACTGGACTCTGCCCTATACACATAAACCAAAAAGCAAGTTAAGACTTCAGAGTCTGCAGGGTCAAACCCATTTCACAAGTCACTGGTGTTCCCAAAAGACACTGCCTTGTACATGTTATCCTGCTACACTGATCCACCACTCTCCCCTGCAAGAGACATCAGGGGAGCTGAGAGTAGAAATACCAAAGATGATTAGATCTTTAGGCAAAACATCTCCTTTTTCATATCCAGGTCAAAAGCACCTTCCTGAGACCTAAGTGCTGTTTATACAGGAGGACACGAGACAGGTAGCACAATCTCTTCTTCACCACGTATTTGAAAACGTCTTCAGAGCATATACGCATCTTCCTCCTGCAAACATTTTTAAGCTTTGTTTTAGATCACATCTCCCCTCTCACACCCCAAGATTACATYGGATGATCCAAAAGTCACCAGATTTGAAGAGAAAACACTCTCTTTTCGGTTAAGTCACTATGGTGGAAAGTTAGCTGCCAAATCACAAATCCCAATTGGGGTAGGGGGCAGAGAGGTTTTTTTTAAAAAAAAAAAGAAAGAAAGAAAAACACTCACTACTACATTTTAAATTTGCTCCATCATCCTTCTACAAATAACTTAAATAGCTGGAATTATCACAGTTCCTGATAAATATTCTGGATGCCACAAAAAAGCTTTACTGAAATTCTTTTCCAAGCTGGACAAACAATGCATGTGAGTTTTGACCGAAATGCTTCCAACYTTCTGTATTTTATAAGCTCTCTCTCACCCACCTCAGGGCTCCATGGGCTGCCTCACACATGCATCAGTGCTGAGGSGACAGCCAAGTTTTCCTTCAGATGTCCCCAATAACTGCCCCAGGCATATTTAGCCTGCAGGAAGAGCCAGCAAGGCATTTTAAGCCCCTAGTTGTGCTAGCAGGCACTTAATTTTAAGTGCTTTGCTGAACCAGGCACAAAGCCATTCCTTATTTGCACAATACAAATACTTATCGATTCATACCCATCAAGAATTATGTCATATTTTGCCTTATCTTACAAGCCAGAAGAACTTCCTTGGCATTTTCTTTCCTAAGTACAAAGGGCAGGCTCACTCGAACCACTTTTTTTTCCCCCTTCCTCCTCTCTCCAAAGTCAGRATGCTGCGATCCAGTTACAGGAAAACTGTATCAACTCCCTTGCACAGTGTATTTGCAGCCCACCRTTCCCGAAACGTTGCTAAAATGTAAGTTCCCAGCACTACTTTGTTTCATGGCTGTAGCCAGCTGACACACAGATACTGCACATTACCCATCACTGGGCATCATTGCTTGGCAACATCAGAACCATTTTCTCTGCTGCTGTACTGAGAAAGCCACCCTGTATCCTGGACACCTCCTTCCAGCTGGAATAACATGCAGTCATTTAACACAACAAATGTTTTTCCCCAATCGTTACACATAACAGCCGTTCTTGATCATAAAGGACCAAGACACTCACATCTTCTCCAGGGACAGAGACGGCTTCAGCAAACCACAATTTTGGAATCACTTACCCTTTGCTATGAAGGAAAAAAGGCCAAGGAAAATACTTAGGGCAAAGTTAAGCAATACAATATTCTGTAATTACCTTGAATGAAGGCCAAGTTCAGCTGATGTTAGTATCAAGCTCTGTAAGCACATCAGGGAAAAAGCACCAAGACGTGCCAATACTTCTCTCCAGCTCTCAGTGTTAGTTTTCAACACAGAGGCAGATGAATAACCTGGTCTCAGTTCTGCCCAGCTATAAGCCAAGGATGGAAGGGGCCAAGTGACTTGTATGTAGAAAGATGGGGCAAGAGAAGGAGGAAAAAAAAGTAGTCAAGGTCTTCCAGGGTTCTTTCCTCAAGTGCATTGTGGATGCTGAGCTGCAGAGAGTTTCTGAAAGAGCTCTCATTCCTTCTAAAAAATTGTTATTGAGCATCACAAGTCTTGCTGTCAAGCAGAGACCAGCCCAGCAGCTGCTGCAAAAGGCTCCACATTCAATCCCAAGAAAATGGGACAGAACAGCAGTCCATTACTGACTATGCTCCATGTGGGAAGATACTTGGTCTCCCTTGCCACAGATAAATATTTGCTGGGTTATTTTTGAGATTTTTGTTTTAATTATAGTTCTACTACTCAATTGTAATGGTGCATTAGGATTACAGTGCTATTTTTGTTGACATTAATCTGCACTGATGTATTCTTTTTGCTATCTTTCATACCACTTTTCAATTACCCAGAAGGGAGGTATTAATATAGCATACCTTCTAGAAACTATAGCATTTCAAATCCCATTTCCCCTCCCTCCCCCCTTTTTTAATGCAGCTCCTCCATCACTTCTGGGAAATTGCCAGAGCAGGATATTTCACCAAATCAATTTTCTGTTCCAATATTACCCCCTTTTTACTGCCTAATCCTCCCACAATCTGGGACTGTGATTGTGAAACGTTCTGCCCTTGACACTTCACAAGGAATCAGAATGGCTGGGATCCACTGCACATTATTTCTGCTTTATCAAGCATTTGTAATGTCCTTAGAGAGAAATGCCAGAAAGAAAAAGAAAAAAAAAAGAAAAACACAAAACAAACCCCCCAGGACTCATTGTTAAAGTAGTTCAAGGTTTAATTAAGAAGCCACAGTAACGAGGCAGACTTTGCATTACGGCTGTAACATCTGTGATCAGATCTATCACTGCACAAGGAAAGTAAATATGACACTGGTGCAATCCGATTTACTGAGCTCAACCTGGAACACTCTCTCTGCTTCCACTTTCTTGAGATGGACGTTGCCGGAAACATAGGCATTTTGCAAACAGGTCTTCTGTCATTTAAATCATGGTCTTAGAGAATTGCATATGCTACTAGTGTAGGAGAGCCTAGCATTAATACAAAAGGAATAAAATTAAGAACCTGACCAGAGATGGTGTGGGTCAGTATGATAACATACGTATTATAGCAGCAGCATGAAGGAAAGCCCTGCTTACGCAGCCCATGTCACAGAGCTCCGATCTGCAGGCCTAAGTTCTCCAGGCGGTCCCCAGAAAGCATATTTGCCCCACAAGGGCACCTACAGCTGCCCAACCAGGGCAGGTCCAGAAAGGATCCTTCAAATACAGCAGCTTGCAATAAAAGGCTGGTACTGGCTTACTGTCCCCTTCCAAACTGCCAAAGGGAAAGTTGTTCTCTGCACTGGCAGGAGTTACTTGGGAGTGGACAGCGTGGCCTGCTCACCACTGCTAGTAACTCTTGTTTCTACAGTTTTTTCCCCCCTCGTTCTTTTCTCCCCTGAATCAGCTGAGGCTTTTGAACTATACCAAAACACAGTTTTAATCATTCAGGCATCAGAGGATAAGATTAGAGGGTTTAGGTAAGTATCATCTTAATTGGATGGGATTGAAGTTCACTCAGGAACCCCTCTCATTACATTTTGGATATAGCACAACATATTACCAACAGGAAAACACATTTGTAAGGGCTTCCCAGTACTGTCAAGTATCATTARTGGCCCTGACTGTAGCCAAGAATCTTGTCTTAAAACTGAGTATTAGACCCACTGCACACAACTGTCTTCACTGTGGTGAAAGGCTAGTCACCAATTTAGTCAAAGAGCATTTCTTCCACTCTCTGCTTTGTTAGAGGGCAGAACACACTAATCTACTACTATGAAGCCTGCAYGTGAAAGGGCACTTCAATTTTCCCCAAGCGAGGGTACAAGACTCCCTGCAATGAAACAAAAAACTGCAGAAACACTAGCAGTATCTTCTTCTTTTTCAAGTATTTTCTTCCTCCCCCCTTTTTTAAGTAGTCATCTCCACCAGGAAGGTRAGCACTTGAGACTTTCAGACTCTTGTCTCCAGTGGTTTCCTAGCGTTATTTCTGACACACAAAATTTGTACAAATAAGAGGATTTTCTTCTTGCCTCTCACAGAGTCACARTAGTCCAAAGCAGAAAGGTCAGGGATGACAAAACTGATGGGCAGAGGTAAGCCTTCTCCAAGCTCATTTCATCCTCTCCTAGTTGCAAAGGGTGTTGGTGAGCAATAGAGGACTGTCCCACTGAAACAGTAAGGCCCAAYGTCACTGCATCAGTCTGACATTTCACCTACCTCAGCCTCCTACTGACAGGGTTGACTACACCCATAACCACTCCTGACACATCTAACCAACCTGTTCTTTAACTCCTCTAACACATGCTCCACAGGTTCTCAAGCAGTTTATCTTTGGGGTGTTGTTATCCTCACTGTCAGGAAGTCTCACACTCTCCATTGTCTTGGATTTACTCTCAGGTTCTTATCCTGGACACCACAGACTTCAATAAGCAACTGACACTGTTTTCTCCACTGCCATCTGCATAGCTGGAGGCACTGTACCTGGATACATCTTTCCCAGATTACCTAGCACAAAAAGGCTTAAAATAACAGTTGTTGCTTTAATGTTCTCCTTCCTCTGTGTTTTTACTGGACTGTTTTATTACTACTTACACTGCAATGGAAAGTCATCAAGACACATAGGGTTTGGGGTTTAATTAATGCTGCTGACTCATTCTCCCACTCAATTCCATAATCCCTTGGTTATATTAGGGTATTTACACATTATTTTATATCCCTACAAGCAAAGATACTTCACCCTGAAGTTGTACACACAGAAATCACATAGCATATCCTAGAGCCACAGGCTTGTATAATGTCTCATGAGTAAGCGATCATAATTGGTGTTCGTTTCCCACAATCCAGGGTTCAAAATAAAGATTCTCTTTACAGAGGCTATGTTTTGTTAACAGACTGCAACATCAAGCATCAAGTAGTTACAAGGCTTTCAGCCACCAGCTGAAACATAACAGGCTGTCACACAGAAACCTACAACCATAAACGTGGCTTGAGCAATTTTCTTAGGATAGCAGTGAAAACAGAGGCGAGACACAGGACATACTGCACTGAGACAACAGAAAATGCAGTACTGTGCAAAACCAGGAAAGCCAGAGTACGAACTCTGTCTTACTGCAGGCCATGTTCCTCCAACTTCAAGTGGGATGGGTGCGTGCATGTGTTTTAAATACTAGAGTCCAGTTCTGAGCAGAAACAAAACAAGAAMCACTGCCAACACATTCTCCAGCTGAGAAAAGCAGATAATAATGCTAAACTAAACAGGTCTACTCTCAGCTGAGATTTTCCACTTCAACGGAAATAGCAAGCTTTAAAGTGTTGGGTTTTTTTCTTAGTTTTGGYTTTTTGTGTGTTCTTTTTAAAGTCATTTGACTTATGCTAAATCAAAATAGTGCCAAATTTTAGGGACTACTTCAGTCTAAAAGGCTTGCTCAGGCATCTCCTGGTTGCTTTTGGCTCATGAGCGTAGTATTTGCAGCAAGCTATTATGATGACCTATACGTATCGGGAATATGAACTACTGCTCTTCGCGTGGCAGAGAGCAGGGTCTATGCCCTGYATTACAGGGGTTCTCCTTTAGCTCAAGGGCTCTAAAACACAAAGATGCAAGTCCTGTAGTCCACACAAGCCTAATCATTACAAAGCAGATGAGAGCAGAAAAGAAAGCATGCACAGACGCATCAGACCTCATGAAGTTCACCATGCTCATTACCTTAGAAGATGCCTCTGCACAAAGAGGCAAACTCTATTATTAAAAACAAACAGCCAAAATTAAACTGTAAAATCTGGTTCGTTTACAAAACTTTCAATTGTGGGTTAGTCTGTTGCTTTAGAGCTGCTTCCATTGCCCCTAAAAGGCATTTTAAAAGGCTCAGCACTGGAGCCGAGATAGAACTGCTCTGGGAAACTTACCAAATCAGATCTTGAAACATCAACCACCAATTAAATAGTCTTAACATTTAAGAGTTATCTTCAGGGCAAAAAGAAAAAAAAAAGCACACCACTAATTTTAGTTGAAAGAGCTTCTTCTGAATAAGTAGGAATGGTCAAAATTACTCCAATTTCATCCAAGATACGACCATTTTAAGTGACTGAGGAGCCAGAGTTACATAACTGTGGAGGGAACAGAGAGTATGCATATATATATGTACACACACACACACACACACACACACACAAATATATAATATATAAAACAGAAACAAAGCCTCAGGATTTCAAGTCACGAAACCTGGAACAGGTACAAATACCAGAAACATCAGCCGAGACCTACATCTCCCCAGATGTAATTCTAGGCAGCTGCAAATTTAGCTAAGCAAGTCTGTCTGCAACAAGATCAGAAATTTAATAGTGACCATACCCAGAAGRAGGCTGCAATAGTGACACAACAGGAAGGCGTCATGAATGCTCCAAGTTAAATTGAACTTAAAGGAAACTGAGCTTCTCATTTTGTAAGTACTTTTAGTTTTACTAAGGTAAATAGTTGAAGAGCATCAATGCCAGTTTCATGTCAAATTATCCCAGGCTCATCCTACAGGCATGTGGCAAGCTTTTGCAAAGTACTCCAATTTTACCTCCCCTCKGTGCAGAATATGCAAGGACTGTATACAGTTTATTTCCTCCTAACAAAGGCAAGGGCTTCACAGGTTAGGGTCTACTGACAGAGGAAAGCAGCATCAGGAAGTCAGGGGAGACTATGAGAGTGAAATCTTCCTATAGCAATACCAGTTCTGAACAGACCAGGTCATCAACACAAACAGACGATCCTCTGTTTCACACAGAGGGTCTGTGGCAGAGAGGAGAATTACACATCCAACTCTAAAGCTCCATGTCTCAAGGTTTAAGTGCGAGGCTCTGCACTCTTTCACCAACAGTAACCACTTTAAGCAGCAACAAATTCTTCGTGCCCCTGCCAGGCTCACATTTGAGCTGGAAACAATTTTGTCTCCACAAAGTAAAATTTGCACATATGAGTAATAAAGTCTGCATGCTTCAAGGCTTAAAACAAGAGGAGCCCCCATTGCTGGCCAGCAACAATCCATTATGCAGCTCCACACTGAGCAAGTTAGCTGGGCATAGGAAGTCCAGCACCTTGGTTGGACTAGATGATCTCCAGAGGTCCCTTCCAACCTTACCATACTATGACCTTGGTAAGCTTTGTGCCACATACAAAATGCAACTACTCCACAACTGATTTAGTGGGAAAGGGGAAAAACAAACAAGAACAAACAGAAAAACAACCTTCCCTCCTAAACAGCTATGAAGGTATCTTCAGAGCCATGCACATCCACCAGATGATACACACTTWTAAGGCAAAAAAGACTGCCTCCAATACTGCAGCAAAACCCAAGGTGGGCAGCCAAAGTCCTGCCAGTAAGAAACTCCTCTCATTAGAAACTCAGGGAAGCCGCAGCTCACCAGTTCCAGCTGTAGTGTTGGTTAAGCTTCAGTCTTTAAATACCAACAGACAAACCTTAATAAAGCACCTAAAATATTTAATGTAGTGAAGGATTTCTTCTCCCAAGGTAAAACAAAGGCTTATACTTACTTAGAACTGATGGGTCAGATTCTCAGCTAGAGTAAAGCGCAGTCTTACTTAGCCCTACACAGATTTACCATAGCTGAGAACCTTAATGTGATTATCCAATATTACTAACATAATTATAGAGCCCCTTGCTTAGTGTCATTGCTGCAATATCTAGGCCATGACAAGACAGATTTGGATTTACAGGCTCCACCCTCTTCTGGGTACTTTATATAGGCAAGACAACGTCACAGTTAACGTTAGCATGGGAGTCAGCGGTCAGGAGCATCTAAACCTCTCCACTGTGCAAAATGATAGGACCACAGATGTCACCTGACACAGAACCAAAAGCATGTGCTTTACCTCTCCTAAAATTAGGAGAGCAAGACTAGCTGGCTAGAGTTTGTTGCATGTTTGCTAGGGTTTTGGTGGATGTTTATTAGCTATGACCCTCACAAGTGCAAACAGCCACTAAATATTTAAATCTTAGGCATTTTCATTGCACTGATGACGCAGGAAAAGGTTAATTGCTTCTCCCTCGCTTCTCTGGCTTTTGCTTTGATAGGCCTGATTTTAAGCTGTTTAACTTCATTTCTTCACATTTGCCATAGTCACATCTAATAACAGAACTTCAGGACCTCTCCCTCAGCTCCCAGCCAGTTCCCTGGAGAAAGTCAAAAARGGAGCTCTAAATTACAAGGTAGATGAAGAAAGGAAGGGGGAAAGAAATGGGGGGGGGGAGAAATTCATCTCTGGCATGCAACAGCATATTAAAAGCCTGAACCATCAATGGGCAAGATGCACGCTATGCATTAACCCTTCATTCCCTTTTAAGTTTTAATTTGAGGGTTGAAGTAACCTCTTGCACTACGTGTTCTCCAAGAACAGATGTGGAACACAGCCTGGACACCTTGAGCAATGGACTGAATTTTAAAGCATTTGAGACAGCAGTTCCATCAAAAGCTCACTGAAAAGATCACTGAAAGCTATGGGACTGTATTACCCTTCAAAGCAGGAAGCGTGCTTAAACGTTCACACAGATATATTTGGTGGGCATGTGCTCTGTTTTAGTCCTGTGCATCCACTTGATTCCTCCCTGACAGGCACACTTAGGAACTCAAAAGCTGAGGAAACAGTGTTTTATTACTACGCAACAACATACACTGGTTCCTGGCAAATTACTTTGCAAAGCAGATTCAGTCCATCTCTGTTGTGACAATTTTAGTCCTTGAACCTCCAATCTAAAGACTAAAGGAATAAAAATAAAAAATGAATAACATTATTGATCGTGAATAACTCATCTTTAAAAAAAAAAATCCATTTGTTCAGTTATCAGCCAGGCCTCCGAAAAGCACATTTCAGCTGCTATTATTCCAAGCAGCTGCTAATAGCATCCGAGATCTCATTCATCTCCAAGTGAAATTAGCTATGGCATAAACATGCTGTGGAGAATGACTGTTCTGAGTGATCATGATTGGAACTGCAAAGCCAGCAAGAAGCTGCAGCAACTGCATGCAGCTGAAAAGCTTCACTGGAAATGCAAAGACGACAAGAATCACATCTCCAGGAAAAGAGTGAAAAACAACACTAGCTGARTGAGAGCTGGTCTCTGCTGGAGGTTGGGGCGAGAGAGGAAAGAGAAAGTAAGATTAAACTGCCCAGGGCACAGAGTGGTTTTTAACTGGACCTGCTTGTAAAGGCCAGTCAGAGGRCTTACTAGAGCCCTTAAATGCTATGGTAACAGCAAACTCCATTCTGAAAGCAATTATGCAAGGATCCAAAGAGAGCTCACGGCAACAGACAAGTTAAATATTTAGGAATTTCAATTACTATGGCAGCACCCAGACATCCCTATTGAGCAAAGTAGCATGGAAAATGAGAGAAACGTTACCGTGGACCTTCGGGGGGGGGGGGGGGGGGGGGGGGGGGGGGGGGGGGGGGCCGCGGGGGGGGAGTTTACAGCCAACATGATACTTCACTTCAGGAGATCCACAACATCCTTATTTTGTGGAGGTTTGTTTTAAATAAATGCAGATTTTTCTTCTGCTTAAACTTAGAAATCCAGATTTCAACCTTCTCCAGTTAAAATACAGAAATACTCAAGCCACAAATGCACCATCTCACCGAGTAACAAAAAACACAAGCTAAGGACTAGATAATATTCCTCTAAAAGAGAAGAGGATATGCTAATCAAACCCTGAAGTCAGCAATGAACTTTTCAACTCCTCAGTATATGCCAAGCATGGAGAGAGGTTTCTACTATCACACTAGGCAGCTCTCAGGGAATTCAAACTACTTGGTTACAGTCAGGAGCACACGTTATTTGTCATTCAGCCCAGCAAAAAGCACAGCCCTGCATGRAGCAGCACTTTCAAGTTTTTCAGAGATACACAGGCACAGAAGAGAGACATGACAGGCATGTGCCCGGCCGTTCATTTATCAGACATCCAGGAACAGGAAAGGGTTGCAGAGGTCCAGAACAGCAGCTGACAGAGCGGCTCTTGTGACTGTTACTCACAAGCCCACATTCAAGATTTAATTCACCAGCCTGCATGAATTTATGTAACTACTTGAGAATCTCAATTTACATGTGTGCGCCCAATTTACAGATGTACATACCTCCAGCCTGCTTGGTGGCAGAAACAGCTTCAAAAGTACAATGCAAGTGCTTCTTTCTTATCAAGATTAAAACAAATCAAAAGGTAAAAAAACCCAACATCTGTTTCTTATGTTCTCAAAATAGCATCATTTGTATTGAAAAAAGTCAACATCTGTTTAATCCAGTCATATGTTCTGCTGACTGTTCTGTTTGAAAGGTTGAGTTTGTGTACTTTCCTGTGGTCTCTGAATAACACTGCATCTTTAGAAGATAGTGTGTTAACTCTCATGTCATGATCAGCTGCAAAATCACCGCTATCTGCATCTAGAGAGGCTCCTTTTCTAAGACAACACCTAAGAGGATGACATGCAAGCATATTTCGTTCCAAACACAACCATTGAGGCTCAGCAGGCACAAGCAAGGGCAGCCAGGGATCTCCCAAGAGCACGGGCAGTCTTCGATCTGTGTTTGCGTTACGTGACACAGAGGCCTAGTCCGTGATAAAAGTTCTTTAATACTACAGTGACGTGAATACTAATGACACTGTGGTTAAAACATTACATGAGGAGTTAGGCTTGCTTTTAGTCCAAAGGCTTTGTCACTGCTTTCCTACATAGTCCTCATCAACAACAACAGGTGTGCCAGAGCACACACGTGCTTCTCTCTCACAGATCCTCCTCATAAGGACATTTTATTTTTTGAGAATTCCATCACATTTTTCATGTAGTCAGCCATTTACATACCCTCTGCTATTGCATACTTTCTGCTAAAGGTCATAAAGACAGTTATTTAACCACAGCCCAAGAGTCAACAATGGTCACAAGTATCTTCATGAGAASGAACTGCAGTCGTAAGACAGGGATTTCCTATTGATCCACCTTACTCCTCTGAAGCAGCACCTAAATGTTTGAGAAGAGGTCTTTATTTCCAAAGCACTTTACAAGTCAGAAGCAATTAATCCTTCAGAGGCTCCTAAAAGGTAACTGAAGTATCACTGACTTACCAGATCAGCCTCACTGAGAAGACAAAGTAACGGGTGTGTACTTTTGCACTCCACTGCCATCACCGCTGGTTATCTGTGTTCAAGTCTTTTAAAACACTTTATGCCACTGCTTATTCCCACAATCCTGAATAGTTTTTGCACACAATGCAGGATAGCAGCATAGTCACAAAGCTTTTCTTAAAAAGAGGTATACTGCATCAAGCCAGAGGTTCATCTTGCTCACTGTGGTGCTTTGAACAGAAGCAGATATGCACAAAAAGCCTGCAAAAACCAGACCTTGCCATGCTGTTCGTGCCATGCTGCACTTCTTTAAGAGACAAGCTTTGAGTTTATTCTACTGCTGTCATAAGAGCTTTGCAGCCAAAGCACACATCAACATTGCAAGCATGATTTAGGTTACAGAAATACAGGAGACAGGTTAGATTTCAGCGTTTAAATAACAGCTTCACAAGACTATTTTACTATCACACCCTCCTGAATAAATACCAAATGTCTTTTTTAAGCATTCACACAAACACTTTGGGATCTCCTCCTTATTATAGCCCTATGAACACCAAATACAAAGCAAAAACACCACATTCCTAAGACTTGTTAGGAATCTGGTTCACACCTATTGTGCCCCTTACCACAGTAATAGCTTTCAGCTCAACTCTCACAGAGATGTACGTGTATGTATGCAAAGTCTCTGCTTGGGCAACTCTGCTGCCGATGGCTTTTTAAAATTTTAATCTATGAGATCATCCATCACTAGTACGTAATTTGTTTCTGCAGAACCATGAAGCAAACCAGATGCTAAGAGCATCTTGTTCCAAAAAGGTCTTTAATCCAATCCTGTGACACATGGCCTGGGGTCCTGATGTCAGCAAGGGTTCTGACACAGAGCAGGTATAAGTTCATGCACAAATCACATGGGTGCCAAGAGCACTCTCATTCAAAACACGTAGAGGCAGTATTTGGGAGAAAACACAGACTGCAATTAAAGCACTCAATCTGGCAGGCCAGAGATCCATCCCTGCTTTGGCCACACACACTGTGCATTGCTTCATCTTCTCACCTCAGTATAATATTTCCCAGCAGCCCTGCAAGGAGCGGAAGTACATTTTAAATAGTCCATGCCAGGATGCTCAGATACTCTGGCAACAGGGCAGCAAGAGCTCCTTCCATCAGGGGAGCCGCAGCAGCTCTCCTCTGATTTCATGCTACTGTGTCACACTGTAGACAGCTATCACTAACCTTCAGTTCATTCAGGGGCAATTTCTATAGCTTCAAAAAAAGAGAGGAGGGAAGACTCCCACAACAAAAAAAAAAGCCCCAATGGGACTTGTGTTGCACTTCAGCCTTTCCAAATCTTCTCCTTGTGCTTATAATTCATTGTCAGTATTGTTCTTGCACTCAAAGTAGTGCAGCAGACAGTATCCAGTTTAGGGAGAGGGGTTTCTAATGCATTACTGCCACAAGGGCATCTCTCTCATCCCTATTCAAGAACGAAGGCATCCTTTCCTGGAACATTGTTTATTCAGTTACCCCTTGTTATCAAAAGAACTCTGTAAATTGAGCCTGCTTTTGGCATGTTTCTCCTCAGAGACTTCCTGTCTTCTTCCAAATATGAAACACAAGTACACTTTCTTAGCACAAACCAAGGCACATGGGTTGTGACCTTCCAGAAGAGCAGCAACAAGCCTTGCAGCYGGCAAGCTGCTTTCCCAACAGACACAGCCTCAATTTGTCCAATTCACCGCTTGCGCTTCCTACCAAGGAAGCGGTTTTCTGTCTCCACGGCAAGTGAGCATACCTGATCGGTTCTGACTCCTTATTAGCCATGATTAATGCAGGTGGGAGAGCTTGGAAAGCAGTGAATGCTAAACTCAAAGCCGATTCCAGCTGGTCTTCAGCACATTATAGTTTACCACCTGCTCTCTTGAATATCAACAGCTCCTGTGCACAGGGGAGAAGGGCCATGGGACAGTAAAAACCATCAYAGGAGTATCTGCTCTTCTCGGATCCAAAATGTTATTGCTGGAGTCACAGCCAGAGGTTAGTAACCTCTTTGTATATAGCTACCAAAACTGTTCTGCAAGACTAATTGGAACGATTTTAGCCTGGTCTCTCCGCTTTCCCTCCTTCCCTTCCCCCTCTCCCCCAGCCAAAATACCAAATCCAAGCCTTCTTAAAGTAACTGATAACTTCAAAACTGCTTGAATTGGACACTTTTGTTTTTTCACGGAAGGCTCTTTCCTGGGAAGAAAACTGCAGGAAACTTGSCCTCCCATGACTGGGCTAACATAGCCAGTACATATGCTTTTAGCTACTACAGCTGTTATATAAGAATCCAACCGCCCCCATAGACAATCCAGACCCATTCTTTGAAGCGTTGCATAAAACCTACCAGGGAGCATAGATAACGCAAGTCTCCAGGGCTGTACAACTTACACAGTTAAACCCATTAACACCTTCCTTCCTGATTACATCCAGGAACATGGTACAAACACATCCCCAGCAAAACCTGTGCTGATAAAAACAACCAAGCACATGGGATACCTTGACATTTACCAAACAACTTGGCATTCTTTAACAAGTTGCCTGGGTTGCACATTGCACATTCAAAAAAAAAAAAAAAAGAAAAAAAGAAACCCTACTCTAAAATAGTAGAGCCAATCCCTTACCTACAAGCACAGAGCACAGTGTACATGCTTTGCCTCACAAGTTATGCACAAAGAGCAAGAAGGGGGTGGGGAATCACATCTCATTCCAAGAGGAGAAAGAGTTTAATTCCTAATCCAAATATCAGCCATCAGCTGGTTAGTAACTGGCACTTCATAGAAGCTAGAAGGCAAAAAATTTGACAAAAACACATGTCACAAGCAATACCTTGAATCAAGCCATATTCGAATYAGGTTGAGCATCAAACAAAATGGCAAATTTTATCCTGAATGGAGTTTTTTTGAAAGTAAAAAACTAATCCAGAAAATCAGATATAACTTTAAAAGATAGTAGTGACTTCAGGTTAACGTGCTGCATGGCCACAAGAGGCCCAAAGTGAGTGCGGGAGTAAGGCAGGCAGAAGTCCTCTGCATTTAGCCCACACACACTAGCTGCAGCTCAGGAGGCACCTTCTCCACTGGACACAGTTTGTCCATTCACATCCTTCCAAAGTTCTTCATGCAAGATGTTGTTGGTTTTCTTTAGCAGACCTGGAAAACAAGCAACCTTCTTGCAATGTCCTCCTTCAAACCAGAGGGAAAAAACTGCCAGCAAAATAAAACGTATTTGGCATTGGTTTATGACGTTTGGCACTGGATGTTTTGAAACATGTATTAGCCAGCAGCACACATGCTGACATGTATCTGATAAGCTTCAGTGAAATATCCAATAATCATTAAACCCATTTTCTCTCATTTACACAGTTTTAGGGGGAGAAAACCCACAAGCAACAACTCAGAAACTAAGATTAATTGAAAAAGCAACTTCTCATAGACACAGAGAAATGCAGCCTTTGATCAATGCTAGAAGACAACCAAGATAGGGAAAAAAAATCAACAATAAAAAAAAGTCTAGCAAGTACATGCATCTGTCAGCACTTATATACCTTGGGTCAATTCAACACTGTTAAAACCTTACAGGTATGCAGAGTAAYGCAGGATGTAGCCCCATGAAACCAGGACATTCATGCAATTCCCCATCTAGTTTGTTTTAGCTCAGGGGAACACACCTTGCCTCTAGTACCTTTGACAYAGATGCCTATCCACCAACTCCTTAGCAAATTTCTGGCAACATCCTTTAAACACTTCCGCTGCCCTGCTTCTCACCCATCACAGAGACATCCTCCTTCTAGCTCCAGGGTTTTATTTTGTTTTTAAAGAAACAAAAAGTAACATTCAATTTGATCACACCACTTAGTTTCTTCTCATAAACAAAAAAACAAAATAGTAGCCTGACTCACCCACCTCAGATGCCTTCTGGGCATTCACCTCACCACTCTGGTGAAACACCAGACACTAAAGTCCCCTCATTCACCATGAGAGCATAACTCCCACATCACCAGTTTTAACCCTGCTGCCCTTGGAGTTCTGCGAGACCAGTATTGGCTTTTCACAGTAGTTAATCCTCATGCAAACTTTGATGGGAATTTTTCAATAGATTAATCATGCTATTACTCTGACTACAAGATGATCACAGAGACTCAAAGAATCACCTATTGCATTAGACTGTTTGTAGAAAATACCAGTTTTCCTGTATTATAGTGCCACAAACAACCACTCAAATTCCTTCTACATTATTCCCATCTACTTCCTTCCAGATAGAAGGACCTTGGCATGTTCCTCCCTACCCAGGAAAGCAAGTATTCAGTCAACTACTTTGGGGGGAGGGGGTGAAAGAGACAGAGTACAAAACTGCATTGGATATTTTGGGGGAACCTGCCCAAGGAACTGACAACACATGGAGATATCTGCCAATCTGCCATCTGGCACACTTCACTGTGTCTGCATTTAAGGACTTCCCGTCTGAGCCAGAGAGCAATCATCTTCAGCAGGGTTGCTCAGCAGAATTGCGCGTGACTGGTCACAGCTTTGACAGACAGAGGTAAACCCCAACACTTCAGTTCCAACAGCTCTGGTTCAACYAGTTCCTCAGGCTTGCAACTGTCTCCTCCACACCATTCATCATCATTTCAGAGTCCTTCTTTTAAGTCATTTTTTCATTTCATTTATTTTCTATGCTTCACATGCTGCACCAACACATGGGCCTCTCCTCTCCCTTCTAAAGCAAGGGGGACRAGAGAGGTTTCTTTCCCAGACAGGATATTCCATCTCCTCCGACAAAGTGCTTCCCAGGGGAATCTTCCTTTTAGCAGAAACAGCCAAGACTTCACAAGTCGGCTCTCCAATACTGCTGAGCCAGGAAAATTAACACCAGATACAAAAAAAAAAAAAAAGTTTTCTAGACAAGGATTCAGACCTCAGTAGTGCAGAGTCTGGGTTGCCAGACAGCTACCCAGATCTCTAGCTGAGTCAGTGAAAAATGCTCCTTACTAGCACTTCCAAACCCCCGACCAAAACGCCAGAAGCATGCAAAGCTGCTGCACTTGACTGGTGCTGTCTCCCCAGATGACCTATGAGGCCTTTCTGATGTTGATAAGGGGAGCTCCATTCTCCCTCATTCCCCCCAATAGATGACAACCTGCTAATCTACAAGCCACCTTGCTTATTCTCCTTGGAGACTCCAGGTACCATTCAGAGGGATTTACAACTGTACCAGGGGTCTAATCCTGAGGAAAACATCTGCCCAGCACACTTCACCAAAGAACTTCCTTTGCCTTATGGCATGGTCACAAAAGGAGAACATTGTGCCTACTCAACGGGCCCGTGAAAGCAAATTAACAGCTGTAGCTAGTACTAGGCCCATTCCACAGCCCAGCAGAGAACCYAGGAGTCCCAGACAAAAGCTCTTAGAGGCACCAGTTCCTTTGGGACAGCAAGGTATGGAGGGGGGGCACCTCTCCCACAATAAGCCCCCACCCACGCAGTCTGTGCTGCAGCCCAGCACCTTTGCCGGCTGCAGCTTTGGTGAGCCAGGCCGGAGAGCGTCCAGGGGCATACAGGTTCACACCCTGCTGCTGTCAGCACCAGGGCAGGACCTGCCAATAGAGTATTCATCAGCAAAAAAAGTCCTTATTTTCCCATGTTACCAGGATGAGGCCAATTGTGCATAAAGGAAGACTGTGACAGCTACTCAGGTTTAACTCGTCTAGTTTCTTAACACCTAGGGCCAAAGGGCCTTAGAAGCATCAGCCAAGGCAAATCCATATTGCAAATCCAAGTTCAAGAGAGAAGAAAGAAACACAAAATAAAAACCCCACATGCTACATTTATGAGCTGAAGGACTGATTCTGGCACTCTTCTCAGCCTGGCATGCAGCAGAACCTATGCATCATAAAATCATTTCTGAGGAAAACGTCACAAATGCATGCTCTTTCACACTGAGATGATTTTCACAAATCCATACACACATGCACRGGTCCCTCTTAGGGCTCACATTTTAGGGTTCTTTCTGTAAAAGCCAATAAAGGTCCTCCCACTCAGCTCTAGTACACTAGCTACCCTCTCCTTTCCAATTACAAGATCAAAACAAAACACTTTTCACTGAAATTACAAAGGATGCCGTGCAGGATTTGGCACAGGAGCAGAGCTAAAGAGGCTAACATCTCTCTGAAGGTTGAGGCTAAGGTTACTAGCCAGAGACGCTCATAAGATACCCTACGGCCCAAACAAATGAAATGTAAAATGATAGTTAAAGCAGCAGTATTGGTTACAATAAAAAAATAATACCACCTGCTTTCTGCACTGCAAGGACACCTAGGGAGCTTCATAACCCCTACTGCTCATCTTTTTCATCCTACAATGTTTTATATTCAAGGGAAAAAAAAACACAACCAAGTTTACCATTTTCCTTGCAGAAGTCTTAAACAAACAGCAATCCCCCATCTCAGATAAAAGCTAGCTCTACTCAGCTTATATATGTGCATGATAAACACGCAAGGAATTTACTCCAGTGTTTCCTTCCCCTCTCCCTAAGCTAGGAAGAGTGGGGAACTGGCTAAAGAAAGTTAGAAGACTATTGGTTTATTTGTTTATAGGCATGTTGTCCTCCATCAGGATATATGACAATTTTGTCTTCATTAAAAAATATGTTTGTGTGTATACGTATACATATGCCAACTGTGAGGTAAGGAAAACATGAACTTAAACACCTGCAATTCCCCAAGATTTTAAAACACGAGAACTAAGGCAAACCCAGCACCCCYGCATCAGGCTGACATAAGGGGAAACCCAGGAATGCCCCAGTCCCTCAAGGGCGATGAAATACCGGGGGGGAGGAAGGAGGCCGGAGCCTTCGTTCCCAGGGAAAGGGAAGGAGGGAGAAGGGCCGCGAAGCAGCAGCAGGAGGCGGCGGCCCGGGCACCTCACCTTCGGCCAGCACCTCGTCCACCGTCACCTGGCAGCGGCCGATGCTGAACACCCGCCCGATGTAGCCGCTGCCGGGGCCGCCGCTGCCGCCGCCACCGCCGCTGGCGCCCGAGCCCGGGCCCGAGCCGCCCTGCTCCCGCCGCGAGTCGAAAAACTTCTTCATGGCTCAGGGCCGCCGCCGCGGGGGCGATGCCGCCGCCGCCGCCGGGGTCCCGCTGCCGCCGCCGGGCTCCCGTGAGGAGGGTGGCGGCGGCGCTGGGCGGGAGGGAGCCGCGGTCTCCTCGGGGATTCACACCTGCAACAGCGGGGTGCGGGGGAGGCGGTTAGTGCCGCGGCGCCGCCCCGGCCCCAGCTCCGGCCGCCCCCTCAGCGCGCCGCCGCCGCCGCAGCCCCGCCGCGGCCAGGCCGCCCGGTACCTCCGCGCCGGCGGCGGGTGCCTCCATGCAGCCCGAGCCGGCCGGTTTGCCCGCCACAGCCCGAGCCACCGCGGGTCACGGCGGGGGCCGCCTGCCGGCAGGGCCCGGGGCCCGCATCGCAGCCCGGCGGCCACCGAGCCCGTCAGGCACCGAGCCCGCCGCCGCCCCCCGCCGGCCCCATCCGACCAGGAAATGGGCCGTCACAGGAAGTCCCGGCCGCCGGCGGGAGCACCGCCCCCGCCTCGCCGCCAGCCTGGCCCGGGCTCGGCTCGGCTCGGCTCGGCTCGGCTCGGCTCGGCCCGGCCCGGCCCGGCCCGCCCGGGCGCGCCCCCTCCTCCCGCCGCCGCCCCCGGTCGCCTCAGCGCCGCGGAGGACCAAGGGGCGCTGCCGGGGGTGGGGGGGAGGGGGGTGTAATGGCGGCGGCCGGCCCCGCCGCGCGGCATCCTGGGAGCTGTAGTTCCAGAGGGCGCCATGCCGCCCCCTCACCCATCCCCCGCACCCCCGCACCGCGGACTACAACTACCGGCGGGCAGCGCGGCAGCGCCGTTATGTGGGGCCCTAAGGGGATAAGGGGGTGCTTCTCACATCTTGCCGTCTCCTCCTSCCTGCCGGCGAGGATGTGCTCTCCGGGCTGCCCCGGGGAGCCGGGGGCACCGGAGGGGTGCACGTCCTTCCCGCCAGCTCCGAGGGAGAGCGCGGGGCCGGGCTGCGCGCAGAAATCCTGTCAGGACGCTCTGCGCCCCGACGAGCGGCCGCTGGACGCGTTTATACACGTTTATTTTCTCAAGGGTACACTTAGGCCTTGATGTTTTCCTGTCATAATAGTAACAACTCCCTGCCGTGACATCTTGTCAGGAAGCTCAAGGCTTGTCTTCATGCAGGCCCGGCTTGCACCTGATTGAGAATCTCATTAAAAAAAAAAACAAACTACACATTAAAGAAAATAACTCCTCACCCCCAAAATGTACCTGGTCGGGGAGCAGAGAGGTGCTCAAACCAAGGGACTCAGCTGTACCCCAAAATCACAGAACTCGGCAAGTGTTTTACAGTTAGCGGGGTTTTTTTGGAAAGCCTGACACGGCACTGTTTCTAAGTGGAGTTGCCAAAATCAAATATTTATTTAGATTCCTGTTCAATAGTAATTTGGAGTTTTTATAGAGGCCACCGGGGTGCTGATTTTGGGTGCCCAGTTTTTTTCAGGACATGCTGTGTAGAACAACACTCTCCATGCACCCAAAGCACTTGCTGGCTTTAGCATATGGACTTTAGGACAGAACCGAAGATTTACTGCTAAATTCTGTCTTTTCCCTCCTTCCCGCTCCAGTACCCACCTAGTTTGCAAGCTTGTAGTGAGATGATCATAAGCAGGGATGTAGCTCATCCAAAGAATCCCAAACTCATGAGTCAGACTTCAAAGAACGGTGAGTTTAGCTTGCCTCTTGTGAATTTTTATTTAAATACACTTTAGGTTCTTTTCAGCCTTTTTCTAGTTCTCAGAACTCAGGAGACCTTTAGATTTTCCAGTCCACTGTGTCTGCAGCAGCCATCTCTGCTTTCTGCACATGTTAACTGGAAAGGCCAGGGCTGGGATTTTGAATGGCAAAGGGGAACATTAAACCAGCAAGAATTGTTTTTCCTAGCCTGCAACCTGGAAAATAAAAATGTGCGGCGTCTGTGGCTGAGAGAGGAATGCCTCTGTGAAAGCCATGCTSTCATGCTGTCACTCCACAGCTCTGGGGCAGAAATTGGGCAAAGGAGGAAACCAGAATGCATTTGCGTTTTCCTAATGACTATTATTTCCTGTATTATGGTAATAACTACAGCCATCGTGCTAACAAACCCCAGTCCCAAGTGTGTAGGCCAGGCAGGCCTTGGCTATTGTGGGCTGGTAAAAATGTTTACCCTGAATTTTGTTTTAAGAGAACTGTAATGAAAACAACTGAGTAGCTAAAATGCCCTGGAGAGTATGTTGGGAAGCAATGTGCAAGCAAAAGAAATTACAGGCTTTGCYCTGTTCCTTTTCCTGTATTGCTACCTTGCTGAATGGGCTGGCTTTGGGGCCCAGGCTTCCAACAGCGCCAAGAAAACAGGATCAGCATGTTGTAAATGGATCTGATTGCTTTTGCCAGTATTTGGAGACTTTTAAGATAYGTATTATTGTGAAAGTGACTCCCAGTATAAGCAAATAAAATTGTTGGTGATAATATTTAGCATATGTTTTGCACACAGATCTGAAACTGCTTTACTAATGTAAGCATTGCTGTACAGTTGCTTTTCTGCTAAGCCACTGTGCCTCTCCAGTACAGTTAACTCTACACCTCTTCCATCATCCTTAATCTCAGTGGTAGGACCCTACAAACTGGCTCTGTAGACTTCGAAGGCCTTGTTGACCACCATCATTCATTCACACACAGTTTGTATAGTGCTGCAGAGTGGCTCCAATCTACATGATTTTCATGTCTCTTACAAGACAGTCCACATGGTTGGAGCTGCAATCATTTTGAGAAGTCAGTTAACACAAGCGTGAAAGCCATGCTCTTTTTATTTAACAGGCATTTAATCTTCATTAAACTTTGTTCAGTTTTTATTTCTGGCTATACAATGGGCTGCCAATGAGGAATACAGAAGGTTCACTTGCCCTTCAGCTGAAGTATGAACTGGGGAAGGTGTGGGTGCTATCAAGTTTGTTTTGTTTTGTTTTTTTAATCGGTCTAATCTATGAAACATCCCCAGTCATTTCTTAAGATCGAGGTGAAATAACCAGTGCCAAAGAGAGTCCTACAGTCAGTGATTTCTGGGGACTCTGCAGAACAGAACAATTTCCAAGAAAATCAAGCATCTCTGTACAGTACAGGGAAATGACTCATTTCCAGCTAAGAAAGATAAAACTTGCTGCCATGCAGAGAGCTTGCAGATGCACTGCTGAGCATCTTAACTAGGCACTGAGAACTACTTTAATACACTTGAGAAAGTGCTAAGGTATGACGCAGGTCACTGTCAACGTGCAGCTATGGGGCCCTGATTTTCTTGATACAAGCCCTCACAAACTCCATTGGTGACTGTTTTGGGGAGCAGAATTATGGCAGAAGCAGATCCTCAGTTGCTGATGCCACTCTTTGTTCCAGAAAACATGAGGTACAGCTGCATTGCTACAATCCCAGTGACCTTCATAGGGATCAGAGAGAATTGAACTTGAAAGCTTTACATGAAAAAGCTAATCAGTAATTGCAAGCAGAGATGTGGTCAAGTCATTCTCCCATCAAAGCCTGATGCATCTCGTGTGCTCTTTGGAGTTCTACTGCTGCACAGAGACACTCAGTCTGACTAATACTGTCAACCCTAAACAMCACAATTTAGTTCCTAAAATCCTGTGAGACTGGTTTTAAAATATTTGAGGGTTGATGATGTCAGCAGAGCTGTTTGCCTCCATATTACCTGTCTGATTCCTGGTTCCCCTATACTACTAACAGAATGGATTCAGTTCCCTGGGAGAAGAAACTGGGAAATATTAATATGGCTGAATCCTTCTTGATCAAACTTTCCAGACAGCTCAGCATTTTCTAAATAAAAACATACGTTTGGAAATGTATCAYGGGCATAATCTAAAAGCTAGGGAACACTGACCTCTTCTGGGTATTTCTGCAAGTGGCAACAAGGTAGAAAAGAGCGTACTTASCTTTATGTGTTTAGTTGTATCTATCAGGAGGCAACTCTGTCATGGAAGCAAGTAGAGTCCATCCCCACTAGAGATASAAACCTCACTAAAATCTTTCTTTGCTATTCCGTCCTACAGGGTTGCATAATGCAGAGGAGGTAATATATAACAATTACAGCATGTAACAAGCTTTCGTAGTTTCCTTTCCCTCCCTCAACGCTTAGGTCACAGAGTGCTCCAGCATTGCGTACCTGTGCAGTACCCCCAAGTAGGAATTTCGCTGGCTATAGCCAAGCTCCCAAAGGCAGGCATTTGGCAACCTCAGTTGCCACAATTGCTACTGTGCGTAGCCTGGCTTGATATTGCGCACATCAGTAGAATTGACCACCAGGTCAAAAAAGAACAATATTTCTCCAGGAGTATGACTTTGCACCACAAATAGATGCTATTGATTAGAGCCAGTATCGTTATATCAAGATGGGTTTGCAGAGAGGCTCTCACTAAGAAGGAATTTATCAGCTGTGTTTTAAGTGTCAGAGTTCTGAGTGCACCCACAGGCCTTAATTGTCCCAACTGGTCTCACCTGGGCCCACTCCTGGCACCTTTGCCAGTGGCCCAAGAGCTCTACTTAAGCTCAGGCCCAAGCAGCTCACTCTTTGTTTGAGGTATGTTGCAGGTAGTTCTGTTTCTGGTCTTRTTTTTTTGTTTGTTTTTGTTTTGTTTCTTTGGGTCAGCTCTGGTGTGTGTTATAAGTCATTTTTGTCTCTAGCTGTTGCTGACTGTAGTAGCTGGGTAGGTTGTGGGCTTGCTTTGTTACTTTATTTTGTTAGGTGATAGTGGTTAATGAATTATTTTATTGCTCCAGACTATTTGGGAGCTATAAGACTGAGGTCTTCCTAGGTATGGTTTTTCCCCTGGTGCTAGGGTCTCCCTTAGCTTGTTTTTTCCTTGCAGAGTGGCTCTGCTGTTCTTGTCCTATGGTACAGGGTACCCTATAATGTTAGAGTTTTCTAATATGCTACCTTGTTCTAAGTGCTACATCAGCTGGTGGGCTTCTAATTTCATCCTATGAAGAAACAAATTTCTGTGTGTTTTAGAGGTTGCCCTTAACTGGGAGTTGTAGTTTGGATTCTCCTCTCAGAGTTGGGATATAACTAGGTTACAGAACTAAACATGATAAGCCTATAGACAAGCAARTATTAATTAAGGAGAAAAAAATGAAAGCTGCTCATTTCTTTTTCAGAGTTGTATATACAGTGATGAAATATTCGTTAAACCCATTAAGTGAGATTTAAGCTTGATAATGCATTTAGGGGTGCTGGAAGCAACAGCGCAACAGTTCATAGCCTGTGGCTTTGGGGAAGGCAGGATTAGGGTGTCCCACAAATAATATGTAGCTTTAAAGTTGGCATTAGGAATTTCCCTGACTGAATGGCTCTTCATGAAGCTGGCAAAAGCCTGAAGGTCTGGAGCTTAAATGCTGTTTGTTACTGGAGACTTTTTTCATGATGAAATAATTATATTTGTGTTAACTGCAGTGTGGATGCAGTTATAGTGGTCTAGCACATCTCTTGTTCTTACTGTAAATAGATTATATCAAGGTAAGCAGCTTAATACTGGTGGGATTGTATTCATACTAGGTGATGTCTTGCCATAAAGTCATGGAGATGGCTTACTGATGCCAGACAACACTAGCTCATGCAAAGACTCCTGTGGGTCTTCTACCACAGCCTGTGCTTTAAACTGTACATTAGAGCATTAGGGGACATTAGAGCAGACCTATCTTCTGCAGTTTGGTTTGAATGGAAGGTGAAACAGTCTGAGCAAGYTGGATCAGGAGCCTGTAGGCTGTAGTCCAATCCCTTGTATGACTGCAARGGGCTCTTCTGAAGTTAATGTTGCCTCATGAGTGCCTTTCCATTTTCTAGGATCTGCTTTAGAATCATAGAATCAGTAAGGTTGGAAGGGACCTCTGGAGATCATCTAGTGTAAACCCCAAACAAGGACAGCCCCCCCCCCCTTGCTGAAGCCCAGGCTTGAGCCAGGGACCTTTAGATCTTCAGTCTAATGCTCTCCCAGCTGAGCTGTTTGCTGATTCCAGTCCTTTGCTGGATGGCATTCAATAATTCAGGCAGCTGATAAAGTGTTCAGACAACCAATGGCTCAGCACTGTTTGCTTTCCATGCTGTTTATAGTTTTTTAATAAAAGAAAACAGTAGACTGGGCTGGTGGCCAAGCACAGCTTTAAGTTACTCTGTAAGAATGACAGTGTGTGTGTGGGGGGGGTTTACTGAGACTGTGTTGACACAGCATATGCTGTGGGTCAGCAGCATGGGAAACACTGAGCACTGCAGTACCTGAGACACTTATCCTTGTCACTGCTTGAACTGTGATGGCACTTGGAATCCCTGTGTGTGGACYGGGGCCGTGTGTGCCTGTCTACAGAGCACTCAGCTGTGTCTTAGAAAGCTTGTAATTGAAGCACATGTAAAATGGTGAGTTTGACTCCTGTCTCTTCCATCCAGCTGCCCATGGATGTTGCCCCTTATAGTTTACATTCTAAGGCATTAAGGCCTCCCTGTTTAAGTGGTCTGTCATAATCTGTTTTAAAGGAGCTTAGGTTAGGAGGATTTTCTCGAAGTCATCCTCCTCCCCACCCCTGCCCAGTTCCCTCTTGGCCTCACATGACATGTATATTTATGTAATCAAACTAGATCTACCCAGAGAGCATTTTCATAGCAATACTGGCACACTATGCTCTGGATTTTGTAAAGCCCTATCTCAACTTGCAGGAGGTGGAATGTTGCATGTCCCCTTCATAATGCTGTATAAAGGAATGTTTCTAATGGCTGCAGTAACAGATAAAGACCTAGAACACATTCGTTTCTTGGGTAAATCACTGAATTTGTCTTTCCCGCCTGCCGATAAACATTGCTTACTGAATTCTGGGAGTGAGTTTGTTGCTTTCCTTCCTCACTGTGTTTACAGGCCTTTCTGCAGAAAGCAAAACAAAAGCTTCAGGCTGATTTCCACCCTTATCCCTGTATCTGGCTGTTCCTAGGGCCTTTTCCAAATCTGTATTGTTTCTACACTAGGGTTACCCCTGCTTTGTGGAAACATGTTTCATTTTATACAGTGCTGACATGGAGGTAAAGAGACATCCCTTCCCCGAGCATCAAAAGTGCCCCTGTACCTCTGCAGGAATTTAACATCTGCATTTAGCATTGTGATTTATCCTGTATTAACATGTAGGATATGAGATGTTTTTACCTTGTTTACAAGCACATGAAAATCAGTGTTCCAGAAAAGCAAACACTGAGTTTTGGCTTCTACCCTAACCTTAGCTATTTGCTGCTGTAGAGGCAGTGCTTTAACTGAACTACAGCACTGTGATACAGCTCTGAGAGCACTTCTGCAACAGTTGAATAACCCCATTTTTTCAGAGGCTGTTGATGCCAGACAGCTAATACTTACATATGAAAATGAAACTTTCCTTATTAACTTCTCTGAAAACACCTACATGATCCCTAAAGACCTGGATCATGGAACCATTTCAATCTGTGGGAGTCTGGAAGTCATTAGACTTCATTAGTATCAGGATTTGGACCCCAGTGAATGAGGCAGAGCAGTACCCCCAAAGGCAGGGGCAGATATATACCAATCAGATGACACTCTGAAAACTTCTCCTTCCATGTGTGGCTTCTCAACAATTTGCAGTACAAATTTGAAAGGCCAAATCTTTGGACCAAAAAACAGATGTTGCCATTGTCTGAAAGGTTTGGCTCTGTTCTCATTGTGGGACCAAGAGTCTGCTTAGCAGGCTGGCTGCTTGAGCTCAGTTTATTTACTTGCTTTAATGTCTACTGCCTTGTCCTTCTGTGACCTTTAGTTTTCATTATGGCTTTTGCAGAGGAAGGAGTGTTGCAAGACTTTGTGGGAGTGTGGAGCAGATATGAAACCAAATAAGCTGTGGATATTCAGATAGCATGATAACACAAGGGGTTAAAACAACGACGGGAAAATCAGGAAGTGAAGAAATGAAGAAAAAAGAATGCACTTTGTCACGTATTACAGTGTGACAGGCCTGGTGGGGTGGTCCATGACTGTTCCTCTTCTGACAGCTCAATGGTGTAAATTAGCAACTGATAGTGTCCCCATAAGGATGAGCACATACTTCTATRTTGGGCCAGACTCTTAGCAGCATGATTTTGGTGGGTCTTTAGCAGCTCCAGTTTAGAATCTGTGTGAACGATTTTAAATAAGACTTTATTTGTTCGAGTCAGTGGTATAGGGCTCAGATTTGCTTGCGTTCATGCTGTGTGAAAATAGACTGACGTTAGCCTTAGGCTGGGTTTAAGGAAGCAAATTCTAGATTGGGTGCTGAGCATGTGTGTATGGAAGGAAGGCAGAACAGCCCCAGTTATAATGTCCCATCCACACGGTGAATTGTAATCCAAGTCATAGTGCTAGACTTTGCAAGGAAAAGACTCTGGACAGTGGAAAGGGGCTGTGACTTGAACTCTGCTTTCCATTCGCCCTCTGCTCGACACTTCTCACATCAGCAGGGAGTAGATGCTAGCAGGGCTCTGCAGCGCTGTTCTTGGGAGCCAGAGCTGTGGTGGGAGCTATAAAAAGCCAGCTGCACAGCCGTGCTCAGTGGAGCACAGCCTGCCTTCATCCAAGCTGCTAATTTTAGGTCTCTTCCAGAAAAGTGTGTGTGTGTGCATGAAAGGGGATGGTGTGCAACTGTTACCTGAGCTGGAAACGAGGACCTGGGGTGACTGACCTGCTGTAACAACTGTCACTTTTGACATCAGAGAAACCAAAGCCCTGCAGATAAACAAAGTGAAGACAAGACGCGTTATTTTATTGCGAGGTTAGGCTGCCTCTGTCAGTTTTGTGATCTTGTCCGTGGCTGACCTTGGCAGCTTCMCCAGAGAGCAAAACTGAAGCCCCTTATCTGGAGGGTTCTCACTTCAGGSCAGGGCTGTTTCTTAGGGGAGAAAAATAATCATTCTTAGAAAAATCACTGTTTAGCAGTGGTTAAGTCCTCAGGCAAGAGAGAATCCATGCTGAAGACCTGGAGAGGTGCTGCTGGAGCAAAGGAGACATGCAATACAGGTAAGAAGTGCTCGCAGGCACATGGTGGGGGGGTAGACCTTTTGCTCTGGGTTGTSGCAGCCTGTTTTTGTGCTTCCTGTAGCTGCCCCGTTGCTTCCCTCCTTGGATAYGTGCTTTCTATGTGGCAGTGTAAAGCGAGACATTATGCAGACAGTGTGTGTGTGTGTGCAGTGAGAAACCTGAGAGACCCTCTGTGCCTGTTGATTTTGCAGGCAACACTGGGGAGAGCAGAAGCCATCCCAGCCTGCCAGRCCACCTTTACTCTCACGGGCCTCTGTGGGACTCCAAATGCACGTTCCCTAACTGCGTGTGTGTTGGGACAGGCTGCCTGGGGAATCACTCCGTGCTCTGGATTACAGCCAAACGCTTGCGGAAGGGCAGAGGGAGGGGATCGGGCCTGGATTGCCTTCCTGTCAGCTGGGCGAGAAGCTGCCTTGCGCCAGGGAGTCCCACCCCGCTCCAGGGCGGGGACACTCTCTTCCTAGGAGGGCTGAGCAGAGCTCTCCCCATCACTGCCAAGGCACCCACTCGGGAGAGCAGGTGAGCGCCAAAATAACCGCAGGGCCCCCTCCCCCAGTGTGGGGAGCGGGGTACGTCGCTAGAAGCGCCGGGGTGCGGTGCCGAGTCCTAGTCCTGCTCCCCGGTGGACGGGGCGGACGAGGGCAGCTCGCCGTGCGGCCGTGCGGAGCGGGACAGCCTCCGGCCGGGTGGACGCCCTGCTCGGTGGCAGTGCCAAGGCCTTGGCGTGCAGGGCCGGGCCTGGCTGATGGGGGAACAAGGAGCCGGGCAGTGAGAAGGAGCATGACTGACTCTTCTCAGGCTCAGGAGATGCAGAATTTGCTTTCTTTTCTGCTTCTGCTGTGCCCGTGGCAAAGCTGGTGTCCTCCCTGCTGGCAATGGGAAAGGCACGGCAATGTTTTTTAAAGTGGCTCTGGGTGCGTGCACAGAGAAGTGAGGAGTTCAAGGCTCCAGCTCTAACTCTGGATTAGGTTTTATTCCTTTTGAGGGCAACAGCATGAGCAAGCTCATCATGTGGGAGATGCTAGGCAGTTTCAGCTGTCTTGGGTCTCCCATGCAGAAGGGAGAGCCTTTCCTGAGCTACAAACTCAGGRCTGGGATCAGTGTCCCTCAGCCTGCTGGGAGCCGGAGACCTACAGCAGGGTGCTTCCACCTCCCTGAAATGCAGCTGGCTAAGGAGGGAGCGGGCTGTATCCAGCACACTGGAAACAGCTGGCAGTGTCAGAGCCGTGGAAAAACTGACTGGGTGCAGGGTGTGGGTTTGTGTTCTAGTAAACGTGTGCTGAAGAAAGAACTAGTCAAACAAGTCCAGTGTCTGCACTGCCGGAGAATGGGTCTTCAAGAAATTGTTTTTGTTTCAAATACTGCATGTGGGATTGTCACCGTGTCTATACACTCAGGAAACTTAAAATACCTGTTTAAATCTTGTCCAGGAATACTGCTTGCTGGGAACCATCTATGCCCTGAATATAGTCAGGGAAACTTTATTCAAAGCAAGCCTAGATTTGAAACGGCAGAATGTGGGATACAGTTTGTGTTGTTTTCAATATAAATAGCTGATCCAGGATGAGCTCAGTTTTTAGAAGACACTGTTGGGGACAGATAACTACCTGATTACAGGAAAAAAAAAGTTTAAGTGCTGGTGTTAATCATCTGCTTGTGCACAACATCCCTCTTTCAAACAGAGCCTTTGTAGAGCAAACATCCTGGACCTCTCCCATTATAAACCAGCCTTTGCTAGTACAGTGCAAAGCAGGACTGGCAATTCTGAGCTGCAGTCACTGTAGGCGTTCAGTAGTGCTGTTGGTGAAGCGTTGCCTTTAGGCCTCAGAAATGAGGCAGTTATAATCCTGCTTTACAGTATCAGTTACTTAACCAGCCCCATTAACTGGCAAGGGTAGGTATGTTCTGTTAATTATTTGCTAGAAAACTAACAGTCCCTCTGTCTTTTATTACAGTTGTCTAACTGCCTGGGGGCTTGGACAATAACAGATTGACCAAATACTGCAGCAATGGTGAGTGTGCTTGCTTCCTGTACCATGTTGTGCCAAGTGTTTGCTCTGATCAGATAAATGTGGGGAGTGTAGCTCAGATAAAGATACAGACTGTCATTGTCTGTCTCTTTGTGGGGGGCAAGTTTATTTCTTTCCTCCATTTCCTTGTACTAGRGGAGAACGGACCCACACTTCTGGGCTGTCCTCCTTTGGGAGTTAATGTAAAATCCAGTCAGATATTGGTTTGTGAGGCATAGATTTCTCCTGATAAACTCCCTGGGTATGTTATTCTTCACAGGTTCAACCTGCAACCTCATCTATACAGCAGTTGTCTCTGTGCTTGTTACTGTAAGCTTAACCTGCACTAATGTTAATCACACTTTTGCTGTTGGTGTCCGTGGGAATGCAGGTCGATGTGTAAGACAGTGTAGTCCAATAGAAATGGTGGCCCTGCTTGAGCAGGGAGGTTGGACTAGATGATCTCCAGAGGTCCCTTCCAACCTTACCCATTCTGTAATAGAAATGGCTCTGGGCAGTGGAAACCTGTTTGTGAGCAAACACTGCATTTGATGTCACATTATTCTTTTTACGGAATAATGGTCCTTGCCTGCCATTAGAAAAGTCAGGAATAGGGTTTTGTGATCGGCTTTTATGATTTACATGGAGCTGTGAAGAAGCAACAGCTGGACTGAACAGAGATGCCAGGTATTCGACCTTTATTTAATTGAAAAGAACAGATGCTGCACAGGTAGCAAGGAGGAGGCATTTTCTCCTTTTAGTTGTGCTACTGTGGCTTATTACTTACGTAACAGGGAAGTCCCTTTTGAACAGACTGTCTCTTCAGAGTAGGCTGGAAGTGTCATCTAAAGTCACTCAAGTTTGAGTGGACTTTTTTTTGCTCTTACTGTGTTTTTTATTATTAATTATATATATTATAATATATTAATAATGTATTATTAAATGTGCTTTGTGTGTGCATCACTCTGAGTCTGCATTTGTTAACTCCTCTCCTGTGAACACAGGCAACAATCAAGGGGATCTCAAGTTTCAGTGCTGAGCAAGAAGCACAGGCACTAAGGAAAGCAATGAAGGGATTTGGTAAGTTGTTCTCCCTCCGCTATTAGACTCTAATTTTTCAGACTGTTGGGAGACTTTCCACCCTGGYGGTTTGTTGGGAGGGAAGTCTAGCYACCTGCATTTGCCCTACTGCATCTCCCACAAAACTCTTTGCAAAGAAAAAACAGGGATCATGCCTTGCACCTCCCAAAATGCAGCCTGTGGATGCTGCCATCCTTTCTGTTGTAAAACGCAAAGAGGCAGCCTGATCAGAAATTAGAGGCCGCATCCAAACAGAAGCAAAGCAAGAAGTATRTAGAGAAGAGACAGACTGACTACTACGATTCCATTCAATTACTCGAAGTCTGCCAGTTTATCTGTGTATTTATACATAGTCTTTGTAAGTGTTGTCTCCAGGCTGCTTATAGATATTATTAACCCTAGAAGTTTCGGACGTATTTGGTATTTTTTCTGAAGTGCRGCACCAATTTTTATGATGCAGTATGAGGGCATTGAAAAGAATCAAGTGATTTGGTCATGCTGAGATTTGAGCCCAACCTGAAATCCAAATCTTGGCTCTCACCTTTTCTCCTGCAGTATGGTTCTCCCATCCTACCAGGCTGAGGTGCTTTTGTGTGTTGATCTTTTTTCCCCAGCCCTGTCAAGAACCAGGTTGTGGAAGGAACAGAAGATGGCTAATGGCACACTACACACAAGACCAGAGCACACTTCTGCTTCTCCTGCAAGCAGTATGACTGGCTTTCATTTTTTTTTCACAGGCACAGATGAAGATGCCATTATCGAGATTCTGACCAAACTGAATGTTTCCCAACGCCAGCAAGTTYTGATCACCTATAAAACTGCTATTGGCAGGGTGGGTAGGTGATCATCTGAGTTAAGTTACTGTGGCTTTAACTGGCAAATACAGATACTATTTAGAGTGTAGTACTTGGGTGAAAAGTGAACAGCACTGCAGCTTCCACCACAGTGAGGTTAGCACAATTTTTTTTTTCCTGCTGTACAGAAAGGCTTATCTTGATCTTGTTTGCTTCAGAGCTACTCTTTATTAGGGAGAGTTGGAGCACAGGCAAATGTGGTGAATGAGTCAATTCTTTATGTTCTAAAGGGCTGCTTTTTCTCCCAACTCATTCATTCTCTACTGGCCTCCTAGGATTTGATTGATGACYTGAAGTCTGAGCTGAGTGGGAACTTTGAGAGGGTGATCGTTGGGATGATGACTCCCACCACCATGTATGATGTACATGAACTGAGGAGGGCTGTGAAGGTTTGGAATTTTTCCTTTTTACATTGCTAAAGATCTGGTCAAGTTAAGATGTGGCCTAATTATTAAAAAAAAAAGAAAGAAAGAAAAGCGAAATAGCACATTGGAAACACATCTTAGTTCTTTTCTTGGCAATTTCATAGGGTGCTGGGACAGATGAGGGTTGCCTGATTGAAATTCTGGCTTCTCGCACAAATGAAGAGATCCGACACATTAATGAGAACTACAAACTTCGTATGTAGTGCGAACTGCRAGCTGTTGTAMTCTTACTGCCTGAAAAGTAACTTGTGTGGCTGTGTGTAGAGGAATGAGAGCTTTCATTAGTCTTTGGTTTAACTTGGACAAATCAGCCAATAGAGCTAGTACTGTCTGCTTAGAGAGAACCTCTGAGTTAAATGGATGTCARCAGTGAAACTGCTGTCAGCCTCAAGAACTAGAATGTCTCTAAGAATTACACTGGTGTAAATAAAGTGAGGGTTGGGAGTTAGGTATATCAGTTGCATGTGYGCCCATGTGTGGATCTAATACTAGCTTTTTACTGGTTGTACTTCTTAACTTGGACTTAATAGCACTGGTTATGATGACTGGTTAAAATAATGATGTCTAGAATGCTGAGCACATTCATGTATTCACCTGGTTGTGGCTAGCACATGTTGTGGACGAACTATCCAAGCATTGGAGCTGTTACTAACATGTCACGTATGTGTATTCCTGCTAGAATATGGCTGTACCCTTGAAGAGGACATTGTCTCTGATACATCTTCCATGCTTCGAAGAGTCCTTGTGTCCCTCGCAACGGTAAGCCCAGTCTAAGGGAAATGGGGGGGGAAATCCTTCTATTGCTGTTGGACATGCCTCTCATGTCAGTGATGATCTCTGAGGCAGGGTTTCAGTTCACCTCCCATCTTCCATGCTAGCTTGCCTGCTTTTCATTCRAGGAGAGGAATTTAACTCTGTGTGTGCATTCCTGTCATGTGCTTTTTTTAAAATGGTCCAGTTCAAGTGATTTGCTGCTGACTTCAGGAGAAGGCACAGATCATTTGAGTCATTTCTGTTGTATTTCTTTTATGTATTTGTGAGCTACTATTCAGTTTTAAAGACTCTTCTAAATGGGCCTCATTACAAGTCTCCAGTAGTTTGTTTTAAATGGGGAAATTGCAGGACTTGCTTCTGTTAGTGGCTCAAGTGGGCTGAGTATTTCATCCTTTTATCTCTGCAGGGAAACAGAGATGAGGGAACATATGTGGATAGTGCCCTTGCTCAGCAAGATGCTCAGGTGTGTAGAAATTTTCATCCTGCAAGAACAGTCTGTTTGGAAATAGCTGTGATCTAGACCAGCCACAGGCCAGCAATGCTGAAGTATCAAGGAAGTAAAAATGTTGTGTTATGTGCAGCTGAGCTTTTCAATTAGCCTTGCTTTGCCTATTAATGTTTTCAAGAGCCTGTATGAAGCTGGGGAGAAGAAATGGGGAACAGATGAGGTACAATTTATGTCCGTCCTCTGTACACGGAACAGAAGTCACCTACTAAGAGGTAGGACTCTCCAGTGTCCTGCATTCTCTTCTTTGCTTACTTATTTGAGGACTATTTTTGTAGGTGCTTTGTGCTTGATCAGTGACTGATTGTGAGCTCTTCTGGAGACAGGCCAATATGTAGAACCCACCTTTCTTTGAGATGACTTCCTTCCCTTCTGAGACAAAAAGAGACTTGAGAAAAACATCAGTACAACTCACTACTGCTTCAGTCTTTAAATCAGAGATAAAATGTGACTCCTATTGGGGCAGAGCGGGAAGAAGCTATGTGCTTAAATTTCCTAACAAGGCAGTTAATAGCAAAAATGAGTTCTTTCTGTGGGACAGCCCTGACTTAGCTTGCAACAATGTGGTGATAGTGGTACAGTGTTCATGCAGAGTATGAGCAGTCTGATTTTTGCAAGCCAGTGTTTTGTCCTCCTCACTGTTTCTGTCACTGATTCTTCTCCCTAGTTTTTGATGAATACAGAAGGATTGCTAACAAGGACATAGTAGACAGCATTAAATCTGAGATGTCAGGAGACCTTGAAGATGCTTTACTAGCTGTGGGTGAGTGTCCTGCTTTTAAACTTTGTAGACAAAGTAATGAAACTGAGATGCTGTACCTTGCCCTGGCCTGCTGTTTACATGGCTTCAGGAGACAGATGTGATACGTATCCTACTGCAAAGCCATACCATTTTACTCTTTGTAAAGGTAGTCAAGTAAGAAAGCTCTATGCTTTATTGCACTGTTTACTTTGCCAAGAGATGCTTTGGTGCTTCACAATTGCTGTCAGGGAGCTTTAAAACATTAAAGAAAGCACTGCTGTGCACTGGGTGAGAGGACACAAGTTCATGGTGGGTCACTGTGGTTGCCTGCAGTGTACTTGCTGTTGGTCAGCCCTGGACTGCTCCATCACAGAAGACACCTCCACCAGGAGGAAGCTTGGAAAACCTTTTCCTTCAGTTTCTGTTGGCCTTAATTCTCTTGTTCTTGTCTCTTTATAGTAAAGTGCACACGGAATAAACCTGCGTATTTTGCTGAAAGACTGTATAAATCTATGAAGGTAAAGAGCTTTCAGTATGAGATTGCATTTTCTTTCCTTGCCTTTCAGTCTGTAACATACCAGTCATTACATAGAGAGGAACTCCACTGACAACTGAGGGAAAAAGTAGCCTGAGCTTTTCCTTCAGGAGGCTCAGAGCAATATTCTTTTCAGCAGCAAGATGCTATAAGGGATCACTGTTAATGTGAGAATGCTCTAAATGGGAGCAGATCCCTTGGAAGGCCCAGCTAATAAAACCTTTGTCTGCAGCAATGATTTATCGAAAAATGCCTTGTAAATGTACATGGTTGGTTTGCTTCTTTAGGGCTTGGGAACAGATGACAATACACTGATCCGAGTGATGGTGTCTCGCTCTGAAATAGATATGTTGGATATCAGAAGGGAATTTCTGACCATGTATGGGAAATCTCTTTACTCCTTCATTAAGGTAAGCTTTTCAGTGGTAGAAGCAGAGCTGGATTTGCAAAGTAGCTTAAAGGAAAGAGATTCCSACTTGGCATTTATTGTGTGTTTTAGAGGAGCTGAAATTAGGTAGACATTTATGTACTGAAAACATTCCTGCATGTTCTTAATTCAAACTGCCAAAAAGGATACAAAGCCTACAAGAAATTGCTTGTACCAGAAATGATCTGGCCTTTATATTTGTATATATATACATGTATGTATGTATATATATATATATATTTAGCTGTAGAACTAATCACCTGTTCTTTTGTTCCTCTCTCCAGGGAGACACCTCAGGAGATTATAGGAAAGTTCTGCTCAAGCTCTGTGGTGGGGAGGATTAAAAGATGCCTGGTATACTGCCTGGGTGATGGGAAGCAGTAGATCATGAGGATTTCTCTCTTTTTCCAGATAGCTTAATTATTGCTATGAGTATTGACTTAGGTTAATTAATGCTCTGACTAGATCATGACAATTCAAGTTGACCCTTATGCTATGCTTTTATGCTTGGCGCACCCATTTTTTCCTACTAATCTGGCTAGTAAAACTTGACTTTAGCTGAATACTGTAACCAACTCTGTAAGCGCTAAACATGCTTCCAGACAAGCTGGCCCTCTGCCATTGCATTTGCTAGCAAAACTTATTTATCAGCTGAAGCAAACTTAGATGTGGAATGTCAGAATCAGCAGAAGAAAAAAATTAATTATATTGGCAGAGCACAGAATGCAGACTTGCTTCAGTTTTGCAAGATAATTCAAACACAAAGAAAATCACCCATCTAAAATAGAAGTGTTTAAATGTAAGCTTGCCCTCTGTTAATGTGGAGTGTTAGCAGACTTGCTACACTTGCATATATATATATGTGTGTGTATATAAATATAGATGCGTTGCCTATAGATCAGGTGTGGAAGATGTCACTGGTGACATCAGARGGAACAGGTCAGCCCCATTCTCTTGGTCTTGTCCATTTGACCAGTGGGAGCATGACTTCCTGAAGTCATCAGCGTCTTGTTGTAAGCTCTTACTCTAGAGCTTACAGTCTGTATCATTGGAACAGTGCCTTTTCAGGGAATGACCTGTCCCACAGCTGTCTCATCAGCACTGCCTGGTGCCTTTACACGCAGAGGCCTTGCACTGGTGTAGGAGGATGCCTTGCRCGGGGGTGGCTTGCTGTGTCTCACCAGCGCTAGCTGGTTGTAGTCCTTTATAACACTACGGTAGAGGGTCCAGTTTTTGTGCCTGTGCTGGACATGGACTCRCACACCAACTGCTGGAAGAAAGCTTCCTCCCCAACTGCCTCCGCTGCCTTTTGGGCTGAGCATCGCTTTCGCTGTGCTGGGGCCTGTGTTTGGATTTGCAGGCTCCTGTAGCTGTTGCTGTATAATCCTGTTGCAAAGGCACCCTGGCCTGAGGTTAGACGTTCACGTGGCCTAAACCCAGTCCTGTGCTCAGTCTGCTCTGGATTAAACTCCTTTTGATTTGAAGAGGAGATGCTTCAATGCCTTCAGCTAAAAAGAATCACTTTRTTTCTCTTCCTCCCTGCTTTAATTGCTGGAGACACATTCCGTAGCTTTGAGGGAGAAGGGGCTTTCTCAAGTCTTTAAAACAAARTATTTTACCCAGGGCACCCGACGCGCTCAGACTTTGTGTATAAATGCGTTGTGTTACGTTGCTGAGTGTTTTTTTAAATAAATAAACAAGATGTTTCTCCGCCTCCCGCTGCTGTCGTGGCTGCTGAGGCAGGCGCGCCGCTCCCGCCCCGCCACAGAGATGGCGCGCCGCGCATGCGCGCCGCGGGGGGGGCTGCGTGCGCAGGCGCGACCCGCCCGCTGCAGGCGCCGCCC